>NC_049233.1:55299360-55606360 GCF_011100685.1 Canis lupus familiaris
CAAGAACCCACTTTGTCTAAATCTCTAAGACTGAAACAGATAAAAATTAAATTAAAGCTGGTTTTAAATATCACTGTCACCCCCTCCATCACCAATAAATTTTAAACTGTCAAGAGAGTAGTTTGAAATTATTGATTAGTGTTATCACCAAAGCACAGGATATAGTACTGCCTTGTATCTTTTTAAATCACATTGTTGTAGGAAGAAGATTATTTTGCTTCAGGCAGAAACACTGGAAAAACTAGTTAACATTAACTTCCACCACCGGCCCCATATCCCCAACCCAAACACCCTCACACACACACACACACACACACACACACACCACACAGCACACATAGCCACACATATTCATATACACATAAGCATACAAGCCACACACACACACACACACATATTCACAAACATACAAGCCACACGTACACACACATTACTTTCTTTTCTTTTCTTTTTTTTTTTTTTAACGTGAGGATGCAGAAAATGAAACCAAATGTGGTTTTGGATTTTTTTTCCCAACTCCAGAGTAAACCAATAATAACTATAATAAACAAAAGCTAAATTGAAATTGAATTGCCTTGAATGTTGGAGGGGACATGTACTTGCTTTTGAGGAGAATTGGTTTCTTTTGTACAGCTAGAGGCAGCTTGGCTTGAGCTACTGGATGCACCTCTCTGTTTATGCTTGTGAGGTTGTTACCTGGTCAGTAATTCAACCCTAGAGTGCCAGATACAAGTGAGGAGAGCTTTTGTTTCTTTTTTTTCTTTGGGAAAAATCACAGCAGGAACCAAAGCTGTCACTCCATACAAGCTCTGTGTCTATCTATGTATGAAAACAACAACAAACGGCTTCCATTAGAGCTGGAAATCTGAACTCTGGTGGAGGCTCTTCCACTAACTACTTTGTCAGCTTTAGAAAACAGTCAGTTTGCCTTCCTGAACTTCAGTTTTTCTCACTTACTAGATGAGAGGAACAAACTGGGGAATTTCAAAACATCCCTCCCAGCTCCTAGATTTAGTGGTTCTGTAAAAATGAGATTGGATCGGAAGCAGGTTTTTATATTATAGAGAAGCAAAAATATCAAAATGACTGCAGCAGTAAGAGGCCTTATCTCTGAATATCTTACTGTACCCATAGGGATTCCTTTTACTGAGTTTCCCAAAATTCTCTCCTGGGCTCTCCCTCCTCACCCTCCTCGTTCTGATGGTCAATTTTTTTTTTTTTTTAAGTATACTATTATAGATGAGATTGTGAAACTGATGGTCAATTTTTTTTAAAGTAGACTATTATAGACGAGATTGTGCAACTAATTTACTGGAGGGTGGAAGTGAATTGTTTCTCCTTGAGAAAACAAGGTCTCACAAAGCAGAGCTGAGAAACAAATTGTAAAAAATTACCAAAATGGTGGTAAATGTAAGATTCTTAAAGTGGGCCATGAAACTGGTATCCAGTTTTGGCCGATCTTAAAATCTTTCATGTTTGTTTAACCACCTGGTCCTTTGTAGGTCAGTCATTACAAAGTCGTAATCAAGTCTAAAAAGAAGCTTGCTAAAATGCATGCAAATGACAAACATGGTAAATAAAGTAGTGTATGAGATTTTTAAAATTCATTTTGATTAGCAGTGTGGGTGCTTACAAAATTTTATTTAGAAGATATATTCCATTTTTCCTAATCTTTCTGGAAAGTAACTATGAATACCATCTTCAGTATTTAGTTTCCATATCTGTAAAATTAGTTGAAACTGATCTATCTCTTCTAGTTCTTATAGTCTATGATCAGGAACAAGACAGTGAAATAAATTTAGTCTTTATATTTCTGTTAAGATTTTATTTAATTTTTAAAATAGGCCATGATTGTATTTGGAATGAAATACAAAAGGTACAAAAGGCTATATAGAGCAAAAAGTGAATCTCCCCACCTTCCCTGTCTATTCATCACACCGGGTCTTATGGATTCTTCAAGAATGACTCTAAGTTTGTTTGTTCTTTTTAAGAGAAAGTGCATGAGCCCAGGGGTTGAGGCAGAGGGAGAGAGAACCCTAAGCAAACTCCACGCCCAGCCAGCGCTGAGCCAGAGGACATGGGGCTGGATCTCATGACCCTGAGATCATGATCTGAGCTGAAATCAAGAGTTGGATGCTTAGCCAACTGAGTCACCCAGGCCCCCTGACTCTAAGTACTTTTTAAGTGAAATGTCAGTTGATAAGCCAAGATTGGCTTTGATCAATACTATATATTACAATATTAGGATAACAAATTGTAGATGTTCTTAAAATTTTGTCATTTTCCATCTACAGTTACTCTAATCTCTATATACTTTCCCCCTCGGCAATGTTTATACTTGCATAACTCATCATTGTTTGTAAGGTATTTCAGTATATGTTATCTCATTTGCTCCAAAACATCGTTTATGGATATCATTTACAATATTCTATTTCTGCAAGGCAGAATAAAAATACCATTTTTTTTTTACTATATATATATTTAGGTGTTGCCAAAATGCCAAACAGGTTGCTGATAACTGGTTTTATAAAATGTTACTGGTACCCGTCCCAAAAACCCAACTGAAAGTTAAGAATTTGATGATAGGGACACCTGGGGGGCTCAATCAGTTAAGGGTCTACCTTCAGCTCAGGTCGTGATCTCGGAGTCCTGGGATTGAGCCCTGAGTCTGGCTCTCTGGTCAGCAGGGAATCTGCTCCTCTATCTCTCTATCTCTCTCTCACTCTTGCTCCCTCTCAAATAACTTTAACTTTTTAAAATTAAATAATTAAAGAATTTGGCGATAGATTAGAAATGTCATGCATATGACAAGGAGCGCATATGCCTTATCACCCGCCCTTAGTAACAGGCTGCTGGGCTTTATGGAAGTGCTTGGGATTGTATCCTCCCAGGTCCATGAGCTCCTCCCATCAAAGGTCCAGCCCTCCTCTCTCCAGCCCTCAATACGCTCCGTTGGAATCAAAAAGCTACAGGACCTATTAATTTTGAAAACAGAATAAAAAGATCCAAAGAAAGAGCAAATACCTACTCCATGCTTACAATCATCTGCAAAGCTGCTGATAGGCTTGCAAAGAGATAGGATCCTTGTTATCCTTTGATTTGACCTATCAGTTCAGAGGAAAAGAAAGGGTATCTGGCGCCTCCGCTCCAGAAATCAAGGAAAGGATGCCTGAAGAGTGCTTCAAGTCACTGGGGAATTATATGATGCCCCCAGCAGAAAATTCTAAGGCTGGAGGTGCTGTAGCTGCTCTTGAGCCATCATTACTTCAATAAAATAGAAATCCTTTAATAATTACCATCAGTTTTATCCAAGACATTTTTGAAGTTGACCCAGTAAGTATGGGGTACTCCTAGTCTTCAAATGGAGTGCAGAAATGAGTAAGACACAGTGGTTGCTCTCAGTGACATTATGACTATAAGAAATACAACAAACCTCCAGAACATTTATAATACAAGGTAGAATGTAAACAATATCTAAGAGAAACACATAAGGCATTCATTAAACATTCATAATACAATTTATAAATGTGCCTTTATATACCTTAAAATTCAGAAGTGTCTTCAGCTTTAAGTCTGAGATGAAATATAGAACTTGTTGACAGGCTGTCCTTATTTCAGAAGGTCCAAAAAGGAGCTCATCTTTCAGCATGGCGTTTTATGAATTTGAAGATCATAAACCAACAGAAGCTATAATGCACATTAATGCCAGGATATATGAAAGCCAATATACTGTATGGCTAGACTTGACTTATACTCAGGAAAGAATTATGTGATTGTGAAATCTTAATTATTGCTCTTAGTTAAATGGCCAAAAGTTCTTCCTAACTAATTTGTTTAACTGGAGTTGTCATTTAAGTAAGTCATGGATTTTAAAAACTACCTTATAGGCTCTGTTAGATAAAAAATGCATATCTCATTTTATATTGGCTACTTTCCAAATAAAGAACACTCTTCATTTTCTTGGATAATTTCTAATACTGTTTTATCAGAATACAAATGGTTTATTTCTTGATTTTAAAAAATATTTGTTTTAAAGAAAATCACAGAAAGTATTTTTTTTTTTTGCTTCATTCACCTATAAGGAGTATGTACTTTTAGTTATTTTAAGATTTTATAGGTTCAGATGAATTGACGGTCCTGTGATGATTAGAGCACTCGGCACAGTGCCTAGAACCATGGTTATTAAGGTATCCTGCTCTCAAGCCATTGTTTAAATTGAACATGTTTGTCATCCTCTTAAGGTGAATTAATTGAGCAAGGATTGAGCTTTCTCATCACTAATTATGGAGGGAAATTAGAGGTTATTTTAAAACATTGGGAAAATAAAATAGCCATCTTGGCTTTACAATGATCAATTCACAATCTCTTTATAACACATGATATTGAACTCAAAAATGGAAAGAAAAAAAAGTACAAAAGACATTGTATTTCCTCTCTGATGAAGTAATTCCCCAGGCCATAGCAAATTTTTCATGTGATCTCGTACAAACACTTGGTCCTATGGGGTGATTCCGTTGGTTAGTGTGTGTTACGTCTAGACATGGTCAAGGCTCCAGATTCAGTCCTTCCTCAGTAGACTTAGTTTTTACAATGGCAGATCACGCTTCTTGCTAAATAAGTTTGTATTTGTCATTAGATGCAGGGGGAAGCAGATAGAAACAGTGTTAAATAGATGAATCAAAGGAGGTCCCTCCTCAGTGCTCAGAAAACAGCTATTAGTGTTTACATATTGATAGTACTTAATGAGTATGATGAAGGTAATCTTCAGATGAAAGGAAGACCAACAAAACAAACTGATACAATTACTACCCTTGAGGAATTCCATAGAGAATTTTTTGAATTTTCCAAAAAGTATAGAGGAGGCAGGGGAAATACTTTCTAATATTTATATTAGATCTGCAGTGTCCTCATAGACTCCATCTGTAGGAAATGGGGTTGATTCGGGGGATTCATATATAAGAAGCATTCACCCTACCCTACCATGTGCTGACCCTATGCTAAATACTTTTAGATAAACTGTCTCTTTTAGTGCTGTCCCTTTGTTTACCAAACCCTGCACTTAATCAGAATCTCAACCAGACTTTGAGGAGACCCTAAGTCCGCCTGGGAACTGGATGCGCTCTTCCAGAACACCTTTTACCGAAATAACAGCAATTTTGCAGGAAGTAGAAGAGAAACTCAACTTACACCTACTGAAGTGCCTGTGGTTCCTTTGTGATCAAAATTGTAGAAGCAAACTTGATGATGAATTTAAAACCAGAAAATTGGGATCTGAATAGAAAGAGGTTTAGATAATATAGTTTCATCGTAAAAGGAATGGTTTCTTTTGGTCTCGAAATTTTTCTTTCTTTTTATTTAAAGATTTTTATTTATTTATTCATGAGACACACACACACACACACACACACACAGAGGGAGAGAGAGAGAGAGAGAGAGGCAGAAACACAGGCAGAGGGAGAAGCAGGCTCCATGCAGGGAGCCCAATGTGGGACTCGATCCAGGGTCTCCAGGATCACACGCTGGGCTGAAGGCGGCGCTAAACCACTGAGCCACCTGGGCTGCCCTTGAAAATTTTCTTATATCCCAGTGAGGGAAAAAAAAAATCAAGGATAGCATTAAACTTATATATTTCATAAGAGCTCTACTTCTTTTATTTTTAAAGAATATAATGTTTGATAAAATATAGTTATATGTTACCATGATATATTTTACTATTTCAGTAATAGCTGACTTAATTAAGTGATTCTGAATGTAATCCCCCCAAGAAAACCATCAAAGCACTTTCTCTTCTTTGTTAGTATCCATAGGACAAATTAAACAGATGGAAAGCTCTGTCAGCTGTTTTGTTTCATGGGAGAGTAGTTCATCAGCTCTCAGGAGAATTCGTATTTGACCTCTCCACACAAGACATTCAGCTTCCAACAAACTGGGCTTGCAAATATGTCCCTAGAGACTAATATCAAACATTCCACCACAATTCTATGATGCTTCTTTTAGGTTATTTTTGATTGATGGCCTGAAGTTATGGCTTAAGTTATTTTTAAAATTGTTTGTTGAGTTTTTAAAAAGTAGTGTTTGAGGGGGGAAGAAAATAGCCTCCTTCTTCAAAATGGGAACTACAATTATAATTGCATATTTTCCATCAAGTCAAGTACACCTACAGCTAACTTACTCATGACTTTCCCATTCTTCATCTCACTCGATTCTTGGGTGGGATCCTGAGCAGCTATTGTTGTTCTCATTTATAGTTAAGGAATATAAGGGCCAGAAGGCTAAATGGTTTCCACAACAGTGGATAAGTTACATGCTAGTGCAAAAGCAACCAGTGCAACAATCTACAGTTTCTGATTTTTAACCTAGTTCTTCTCAATATGTTATGTCTTGGGTTACGAGCAAAAACAGGTAAGAAAGTACATGCAGGTCTGCTGAACTCAGCCCTCAGAATCAGGAAAAGAAAGAAAAACCTAAAAGTAGAACTTCTTTCCAGTTATCCTAACTCCTTCATGTTTTTAAAATATGTGCATTTTGATTTATTCTGCTGTAGAACATACACTTATCCCATCTGGCCTAGTTTACACAGACTTTGGAAGATCTACTTTTTCATATATCTCATTTAACTCCCCCAAACTTTGTCAAATTCAGTCACTCAAACAGCATTTCAACTAACATCAGAGATGTCAGAAGACAAAGACCTTGGTGATCTTGGTAAAGACATGGTTTGTCTCAAAATGTTATGTGCGCAGACTCGAAAAAGCCAGTGTAACTTCCAACAGACAATTGAAGTATCTGATCCAACAGCTCAAAAACTGCTAATAGGGGCACCTGGGTGGCTCAGTTGGCTAAGTGGCTAACTCTTGATTTCGGCTCAGGTCATGATCTCAGAGTCGGAACAAGCCCCACATCAGGCTCCACATTCAGCAGGGAGTCTGCTTCAGGATTCTCTCTCTCCCTCTCCTTCTGCCCCTCCTCTCCTGTGCATTCTCTCTCTCAAATAAATAAATCTTTAAAAAATAAACTGTTAATAGAAGCATATTAGTGCTCCTAGTTTAGAGAAAAATACTTTAATAATATCAACAGATCAACCATCTATTTCTGCTTTTTCTTTGATATCTTCCTCGGAGCCATCCAGCTGTCTTCTTCAGCTGCCCTCTCAGGGAAAGTGAAAGAGCTCTCCTTGCCACAGACAGGCCCTTAGGGTTTTACCTTGTGTTCCCTAACCTTCATTTTCAGTCCTTTGACATATTTGCCACATATATAAGAGATATAAATGAATTCACTACTCAAGTGGACATATAGCATAAAAATTCTTAACTCTTTTCCTACTTGAGACCTTATCTTTTATTCTGTTTATAGAATTCTCTTGGCGTATATGTTTTCATCAGTACTTGTCTTGGGCCCCAAGCCCTTAGAGACCAAAACATTTTCCAATCATTTTCTTTTTCAGTCATAAACCATGTTGTGAGGTCCTGCCATGCTTAGATCTGAGGTGCACAAATGAAATAAGCAAATCCTTACTCTTTGAGTAGCTTGCAAGTGAGAGAGACACACACATGAGACAAAAATACCATCACAAAATGTGGCAAAAGAAAAATAGACATTTGTATGAACTAATGAGAGCAGCAGCTCTTTCCTGAGGGATATGAGAAAACTACAGAGAGGAGAATTTTTGACTGGACCTTGATGGATGAGGAGAAGCATCAGGCAGACAAGGTCAGTGTGACAAAGAGGGAGGTATTAGGCATAGAAGAAAAGCCACAGTGGAGCCTCAACAGCATAAAAGGATGTAGTGTATTTGAAAAATAAAGAGTCGCTAGAAGTGGCTAAGGCATAGGTGGGGTGTGGGTGTGGTGGGCAGTGCTGGGTCTGGAAAGGGCTGGAAAGAAGGGGGAAGGTAGCAAGTAGTAAAGGGTCTCTATGCTAACAAATGGAGTTTAGATTTTATTTTATAATCAAAACTGAGCTTTTGGAGGTTTTTTCCAGTGAGGGGAGATGATCAGAGGAGTCTGAAAAAGGTTTTTCTTGAGCATGTAGAGGATATTCTAGAACTCCCTATGGGAAATTGAGCTTATCATTAGAGGACAAAAGTCACGCAATAGAAATGTGCTTGGTTCTACTCAAGAGAGGAAGAAATCATTAATAATCTCTTCAGGTCAATGTAAACCACTACCACCCATCAGAGATATGAAGAGGTCCTAAGCTAAGATCTAAGGGATGCTTCTGAAGTGGTACCCAGTAAACATGTAGGGGATGTGGGCAGGGAGGTGGAGAAGAGAATGATGGAAACACTCGCCTCAGGAGACTAGGTGATTATAGAACTATGCACTACAGATGCTTTCTGTAACCATAGAGCATAGAGAAATAGACTTTGTTCAGTGAGGTCTCCAAAATGCTCCTGACTGGCCATCCCAGCAACGATTCAAATTAAAATCCTAAGTGGGAAAATCACAGGTAAATTCTGTTAAGTAGAGTTGGAATTCAGATTCTTCATCCAGTTTCTGTTTCTGTTGAAGTTTGGTATATCACTCACAAATTTCAAAGACTTAAACATTTGGTACTACTAACACTTCCCAAGAGGATTTTAATATTCCTTACACCACTTAGATTTAATTTCTCCCCAAGTTCTTCCCTAAAGAAAAGCAGAAACAAATCCACTTTACTGATTCAATGAAAGCCAGTATGGGCAATTGAAATACTCATGCAGCACTCTCACAGGACCATAGATGTATTTATATAGACTGAGAGAAGGTCCTTTGAATAATCAGATGGAAATTAAGCCAGAAATTCTAGTAAACGCTGAATTAAAGAACAGTGAACTCTTACATATGTGCCAAAGTAGTAGTTACTGCATTATTTGCATCTATTTAGCAAAATTTACAAATCCTGTATTAGAGACAAAAGTAATCTTAAATACCATTTATTGTATATCCTCTATTTTAAGAATTATAATCAATGTGATGATTTTATATATTACCTGCCTCCATGGGGAACAAAAAGCTGTTATCAAAACACAGTGTAAGTTGTACTTGGTTTATATTTAGAATAAAAAATAGGTGGTAATTCAACTACCTCAAGTAAATAAAATTCCTCAAAAATATGCTGACAATAAAGACATTGTTGGAAACCAGAGGCTCAAATTATATCTTTGTACATTTCAACTCCACCACAGAAAGGAAAATCCCTCTCACTTTTGAAACTTGTAATCCATGACAGAAGAGTAATAAGATACATACAGGTTGTCCTTGATTTGCACAATGTTCATGCACAAAGCTCATGCATATTGTAACCATGTTTTTGCTTTGCACACTTCCATGGTACTGTGAGAGAGAAAGAGAGAGAAAGAATACAAATTCTGTGTATTCTATTCCCCCCTCTCTTGCATCTAAAATGGTCCCCCTCAGGTTCATTTTGATTCAGTCCATATGCAACCCAGACCCTCCCTGTTTGAACAACTTCCCTGACCACCATTAGCAGGCAAAGCTCTCTCTAGATATTGCTACACTCATGTAGATTACTTCTCTTTTGACAAACATAAGAAAGGATAATTTAATACATACTACCCTGCTTATTTATCACCTCATGTTTTGAAATCCTTAAAAAATTAAGCATTTCACATATAGGAAAGAATATATATATATGCAAAGTATAAAAGCAATTTGGTCTAAGAAATCAAACATTTCCTATGTATTTGTGTGGATTTTTTGAGTTTTGAGTTTTATTTAAATTGTAATTAGTTAACATATAATATACTAGCTTCAGGAGTAGAATTTAGTGATTCTTCACTTACACGTAATACCCAGTGCTCAAAGACAAGTGCCCTCCTTAATGCCCATCTCCCATTTAACCCATCTCCCACCCACCACCCTTATAGCAACCCTCAGTTTGTTCTCTATAATTGAGTCTGTTTTATGGTTTGCCTCTCTTTTTTTGTTGCCCTATGTTCATCTGTTTCATTTCTTAAGTTCTACATATGAGTGAAATCATACAGTGTTTGCCTTCCTCTGACTGATTTATTTTGCTTGGCATAATATACTCCCTAGTTCCATCCATGTTGCAAATGGTAAGATTTCACTTTTTGGTGGCTAATATTCCATGTTACTATGTGGTATAGATACCACATCTTCTTTATCCATTCATCAATCAATAGACATTTGGGCTCTTTCCATAATTTGGCTATTGTTAAAAATGCTACTATAAACATTGGGGAGCATGTACTCCTTTGAATCAGCATTTTTGTATCCTTTGGGTAAATACTTATGCTTGCTTATATCTTTTGCCCATTTTTCCATTAGCTTATTTTTATGTCCTTTTTTTGAATATTTTATTTATTTATTCATGAGAAACACAGAGAAAGAGGTAGAGACATAAGCAGAGGGAGAAGTAGGCTCCCCACAGGGAGCCCGATGTGGGACTCAATCCCAGGCCCCAGGATCACGCCCTGAGCCTAAGTCAGATGCTCAACTGCTGAGCCACCCAGGCATCCCTTATTTTTTAATTCTTACTGATTCATTGAAGTGTTTTATATATTCTGTATTCTAATCCTTGGTCATTTATATGTGTGGCAAATATCATCTGTTATTTTGTGGTTCTCTCATCTATTTTGTGGTTCTCTTTTAATAGCATCTTTCAATGACCAATATTTTTTTCAAATTGTCAATCTGCTCATTCATAGTTTGTGTTTTTGCATCTTTTAAAAAACATTCACTAACTTGAGATCATAGAAATTTAATCCTATAAGTTTTGGTTTTCATATTGATAATGGAATTGTTTTGAGTATAGTGTAAGGTAGGAATCCAACTCAATTTTTTGTAACCAATTATTCTAGGATCATTCATTGAGTAATTTTTTTTACATTCACTAAACTGAAATATCATTATTTGTATGTCAAATATATCACTATTTTTAAATATAAGTATATAAAAAATAAATCTGTCATATTTATCTGACCTGATTTGGTTCTGATTTGTTTCATATCTGATTGGTTCTCCATTCTGTCCCACTTGGTCTTGGTTTATCCAGTTCTAAGCTACATTTCCCTTTTTTTTTTTTTTTTTTCCCTTTTTTAGATTTTATTTATTTATTCATGAGAGACACAGAAAGAGAGAGAGAGGCAGACACCAGAACCAGACACAGGCAGAGGGAGAAGCAGGTTCCACGCGGGAAGCCCAGTGCAGGACTCTATCCCGGGACTCCAGGATCACGTCCTGGGCAGAAAGCAGGCGCTAAACCGCTGAGCCACCCAAGGATCCCCTAAACTACATTTCCTTAACAACTTTAAGTCTTTAGATTTCATATGACAAGTCTTCTCACAATCATAAAATTTAGATATATGGTGCTACATTTAATACAAGTATTATTTTTATTGCTTTCAAACATGGTATTTTTTTTTAAAGATTTCATTTATTTATTCACGAGAGACATGGAGAGAAAGGCAGAGACATAGGCAGAGGGAGAAGCAGGCCTGCAGGGAGGCCGATGTGAGGTTCGATCCCAAGACCCTGGGATCACAACCTGAGTCAAAGGCAGAGGCTCAACCACTGAGGCAGCCAGGTGCCCCAAACATGGTATTTTTTAACATTGTATTTCTGGCACATAGGGATTGTGTTGATTTTTGTATATTGGTTTTGTATCAAGAAACTTGCTAAACCTTCTTTCAGTGATAATGAGATTGAGCACAATCTCATTTTTGTTAGTGTTTAGACATCCTCTTTTGTGTAGTATCTATTCAAGTCTTTTGCTCCTTTATTGGATTGTCCATTTTTTCCTTATTGATTTGTAGAGTTTCTTTGGGTTCTGGATATGACTCCTTTGTTGATTCATGAGTTGCAATACCTTCTCTGATTCTGTGGTTCTTATTTTCACTCTCTTATCTTGAATATTTCTTAAATAGTGGTCTTAATTTTAATATAATCCAATTTAAAAATAATAATAATAATATAATCCAATTTATTAAATTTTCCCTATGTGGCTACTTTGTCTGAGAAATTTTTTCTAGGGTCCCTGGGTGGCTCAGTAGTTGAGCATCTGCCTTTGGCTCAGGCTGTGATCCCAGGGTCCTCCTCCTTCTGCCTATGTCTCTGCCTTTCACTCTGTGTCTCTCATGAATAAATAAATAAAATCTTTTTTAAAAAAGAAAAGTTTCCCTATTACAAGCTAATGAAGACATTTTCTGGTATTCCAAAAAGGATAGAAAAGCAATAGCACCTTCACAATAGTGCATTTTCAAGTCTATGAAGATGGCCTATCTTTTCTTTCCACTGATTTATTGGGTTTTCTTTATAGTCCTTCAAAATGTTCTATGTAGCAGTCTAATATATGCTTATTAGATTTATTACAAGGTATTTGAGGAGTTTTTAATGGTACCATAAATGACATATTTTTAAAACTTCATTTTCTGTTTGTTGTTATAAGAATTTGATTTTTGTATATAGATGCTTTATCCAGCAACTCTGTTAACTCACTTACAAATTTTATTTGTTTTTTTTAATTTTATTTGTTTATTATAGAATCATTTGGATTTTCCTCACACAAAATCAGTCATTGGTAAATAATGACAGTCTATTTGTTCCCTTTCAATTCTGATATTTTTCATTTTCTCATCTCAGTGCACAGACCAAGACTTCTCACATAAAGCTAAATAAAAGTGGTGATCACAAGCATTCTTTTCTTGTTTCTGATCTCAGAGTAAAAGCTATCAGCATTCACCATTAGATAAATATGTTTGCTATATTTTTTTAAATTACATTGAGGAAATTCCTTTTGTTCTTAATATTTACTAAGTTTTTTATTATGAATTGAAGTCGGGGCACCTGGGTAGCTCAGTTGTTTTAAGCGTCTGCCTTTGGCTCAGGTCGTGATCCCAGAATCCTGGGATCAAGCCCCCGAGTTGGGCTCGAGTCTGCCTCTCCCTCTCCCTCTACCCCCTTGCTCATTCTCTATCTCTCTCTCAAATGAATAAATAAAACCCTTTTAAAAAACTTTTTTAAATGAATTGAAAAAGCCTTTTCTAAATCTGCTAAGATAATTCTAAGACTTTCTCTCTCTCTCTCTCTCTCTCTCTCGCTCTTTTTTTTTTTTTTTTTTTGGTAAATGTGGTGAAATAGAGTGATTCTCTTTTTACTTTAATTTTTTTAAAGATTGTATTTATTTATTCATGACACAGAGAGAGAGAGAGAGGCGGAGAGACAGGCAGAGGGAGAAGCAGGCTCCATGCAGAGAGCCCAATAGGGGACCCAATTCCTGGGTCTCCAGGATCATGTCCTGGGCTGAAGGCAGCGCTAAACTGCTGAGCGCCCCCCTGACCCCCCCTCCCTGGGCTGCCCTCTTTTTCATTTTAAACCAAAATTGCATTCCTGGGATAAAAGCAATTTATCATGATATGATTAATATTTTCAATATCACTAGGACCAATTAGTCATTTGAGGAAATATTGTGTGTCTGCAAAATTTATTATTTATTATAAGTGTAATTGGCCTATAAACTCATTAATGTTTTCAGATTTTGGTATCAGAGTTTTAATGGGTTCAAAATTAACATATTTCTTGTTTATAATATTTGGCATAGTTTTATTAGGAGTGGTGCCATTTCTTAAGGCTTGGAAAAATTCAATGGTGAAGCCATTTGGGCTTGCATTTTACTGTGTGCATAGGCTTTTAATAACAAATTCAGTTTCTCTGATAGTTACCAACTAGTTGAAATTTTATATTCTTATATTAGTTTTAATGTTTTATTTATCTTAGAAGTTTTCCACTTTATCCAAATTTTCTAATTCTTTAAAGTTGTTCCATATAGTCAATATTTATTTAAATATACATACATATTTATAATTTTTGTTGTTTTTTCACTGCTTTCTTCATCTCTGAGCTTCAATCTGAGATCAATGCTTTTTTGCCTGAAAAATGGTCTTTGGCATTTATTTTAATATGGGTTCGCTGTGGATATATTCAGTTTCTGATTCTCTGAAAAATGTCTTTTTTTTTCACCTTCATTATCAAAAGCTATTTTATCTGAGTATAGACAGATAAGTCTAGAGTCTATAAGTGGGCTTCTAATTTCTTTCAGTAATTTTACCTTATCTTCCCATTGCCTAGCTTCCATTTTTTCTATTGAGAAGCAGGTAGCTTCTTAATATGTTGTTACAATGAAAGTAATATTTTTAATCTTATATTTTAGATATTATTTGCCTTTGATTTTTAGTTTTACCCTGAGATGCCTCAGGTGTGTGTGTTTTTAGCCTGGTTGAGGTTTGTAGTTTTTGCTCTGTTTTGTTTTTTAAATTTGTAACATGAGGGCAGCCCGGGTGGCTCAGCGGCTTAGCGCAGCCTTCGGCTCAGGGCCTGATCCTAGAGTACCAGGATCGAGTCCCACGTTGGGCTCCCAGCATGGAGCCTGCTTCTCCCTCTGCCTGTGTCTCTGCCTCTGAGTGTGTGTGTGTGTGTCTCATGAATAAATAAATAAAATCTCTTAAAAAAAATTTGTAACATGATGTAATCTGTCAGTTTTGGAAGACTGGCCATTATTTCTTCAATAAGAATTCTCCTGGGTCACCTGGGTGGTTCAGTTAGTTAAGTGTCCAATTCCTGATTTAGCTCAGGTCATGATCTCAGGGTCCTGGGATTGAGCCTGATGTCAGACTCTGCTCTGGTCAAGGACCTTGCTTGAGATTCTCTCCCCCTCTTCCCCTCCCCCCACCCTCATCAGTGGTTATTTTCTTTTCTATAGAAACAACAACAACAAAAAAGTTCAACTCTAGCTTGAAACTTAAACCATTGATGATTTTTGCCCAGTCTACCTTTCCAATTTGTCCTTCACTATCTGGCTCTTGTGCCCTACAAGCTATTTTGAATAAATTACTTGCCACTTCCCAAGCCTGCCTCACATATCAGAGGATAGAGTAGGAATTCTGTTCCTAATTCTGTTGCTCTATCTTAAATGTCCTTCCCCACATCTCCAGGGAAAGACAAGTTTGCACAGGCTAAGATTCTACACTTTAGTTCCTGACAAGCATAGATTTGAATTCTAGGTCTCCCATTTTTACCAGCTAGGTGCTCTTGGCCTCACTAAGCTTTGGTTTCTTTATTAAGGGGATAATGTTATTCATGGGGATAATACAAATAGACCCCCTCCTAGAGAGTCAAGTGAGAACTAAAGGAGATGATCCACATAAAGTGGTTAATACAATACTTGGCACTCAGGAAACAGGAACACTAGATACCAAATATGGTAGTATTTTTATTATGAAATACCAAGGGTAGGAGAGGCTGCTCGTTGCCCACCTCTACCTCCATTCTGCTCTGTAATCCAGAGGTCAGCTGCAGCTGCTGCTGATACCATTACAACTGTCTCTCACAGCCAAAATTCTAGTCACTGAACCCTGGACAACCTGAGTCCAGGCATTTCAAAATAGTAGAAACCACTCACATATCTGACACAGTCTGCCAGCATCAACAGCAGCAGGCACATATCCTCCATTTCCCTCCCATCTTCCAGTTTACACACATGGTTTGAGTTAGCAGAGCCAAATTTGCCTCCTGAACACTAGCTGAAGAAAAGCCAGGAAATATTTTTAGCTTCCCAGTCTCTCCAGTGAGGAGGGTAAAGCCAAGGTTGAAAGAGCCAACCCATAATATCTACTGCATGATTCATTCAACTCCACCTTCTCCAAGTTGTTCCTGGATTTTTCCTAGATAAAAGTAATAATTCTTCTCCCTCCTCTAAATTGGTGGTTTTCACCACCATTGGACAAACCTTACTGGGCATTAGAACCACCTGGGAACTGAAAAATACTTTTCTCATTCTCATTCTTCACCTCCCGAAATTCTGATTTGATCAGTTTGGGGTAGGGGTACACTTTGGACATTTTTTTTTAAGATTTTATTTATTTATTCATGAGAGACACAGAGAGAGAGGGGGGCAGAGACACAGGCAGAGGGAGAAGCAGGCTCCATGCAGGGAGCCCGACGTGGGACTCGATCCCGGGTCTCCAGGATCACACCCTGGGCTGAAGGCAGCGCTAAACCGCTGAGCCACCCGGGCTGCCTGCACTTTGGAAATTTTTAAACTCTAATGTGCACTCTGTGTTTAGAACCACTGCTCTAAATTCTTACAATCTTTCATTTCCCCTCATCACTTCCTAATTTTTGCTTAGTTATAGATTATAAGTTCTCTGAGGATAGGATTTGAATCAACTCTATTTTATGTCCTTCACAACTTCTGGCAGATTACTTTGCAAATAAAAAAAAATACTTATATGTCTATTGACTGCATGATACCTTGCAAACAAAAGCATATTAAAAGATACCGGACATCAAGTCTCTGCGTCTCTCCTGTTTGACATTCTCTCAAGTGCATGTCTTGTGAATCTATTAATTCTGCTCAGCATAGTAAAAATATAAGTGGATATATTCCTCATAGCATTAGCCTTCTAATCAATAATTCACCATAAAATATAATGATGCAAAATTATTCCTGGTTTAAAAAATAACATGTAAGAAACAGCATTCTCAGCTATGGAAAAACTATTGCCAACGAACTATATCCTTTAGGTAGAAATCTAAAATAAAGTAGGGAACTGGAAAGTGAAAGCCAAGTCCAGTCATGACATTGGGTTTCTGAGGTATTTAGTTAGTTTTAAATATGTCAGCTCTTTGATATATATATCTCTAAAGCAGTCTTCTAAAATGCAATGATCAAAATTCTGTACTTAACCTGTTGTATAATTACAGAACGATTTTACAAGAAGTTTGACTAGAACCTATTTAATTGATATCTATAATCCCTTTGAAATAAGTTTGACAAAAATGTCTACTTGATATTGATATTATTAGCATTTCTGAGTTCATACCTAAAAAAGTTAAATGCTCTCCAACTGGGTTACATTGTTAATATTAAGATTTCTTTTTTTTTTAAGATTTTATTTATTTATTCATAGACACACAGAGAGACAGGCAGAGACACAGAGACACAGGCAGAGGGAGAAGCAGGCTCCATGCAGGGAGCCTGATGTGGGACTCGATCCCAAGTCTCTAGGATCACACCCCAGGCTGCAGGCGGTGCCAAACCGCTGCGCCACCGGGGCTGCCCAATATTAAGATTTCTTATGGTTCATAATGATAAATCAGCTTTGCTCAAGGATTTTAAATCTTTGAAAGAAAAAATTTTCCCAGTATCTTTGCCAAATTAACCCTGAGAGGCAGGCTCCTGAGACAAGAATCACATGGTCCTCATCCTCTTTCTTACAGCTTTACCTGCTAGGGAATGACTAAAAGCAAGCCATTTGGTCTGCTCTAGGACACAAGCTATTCCCAGTGTATTTAAAAATATTAATGTCAGGGATAAAGAAAAGGAAAAAGGACAGAATGATGTTTAGAAAAGAATAAGGATTTGTGTGGAATCAGAAAAGACCCCGAATAGCCAGGGGAATTTTATAAAAGAAAACCATATCTGGGGGCATCACAATGCCAGATTTCAGGTTGTACTACAACCTGGTCATCAAGACAGTGTGGTTCTGGCACAAAAACAGACACATAGATCAGTGGAACAGAATAGAGAACCCAGAAGTAGACCCTGAACTTTATGGTCAACTAATATTCGATAAAGGAGGAAAGACTATCCATTGGAAGAAAGACAGTCTCTTCAATAAATGGTGCTGGGAAAATTGGACATCCACATGCAGAAGAATGAAACTAGACCACTCTCGTTCACCATACACAAAGATAAACTCAAAATGGATGAAAGATCTAAATGTGAGGACAAGATGCCATCAAAATCCTAGAGGAGAACACAGGCAACACCCTTTTTGAACTCTGCCATAGTAACTTCTTGCAAGATACATCCACGAAGGCAAAAGAAACAAAAGCAAAAATGAACTATTGGGACTTCATCAAGATAAGAAGCTTCTGCACAGCAAAAGAAACAGCCAACAAAACTAAAAGACGACCTACAGAATGGGAGAAGATGTTTGCAAATGACGTATCAGATAAAGGGCTAGTTTCCAAGATCTATAAAGAACTTCTTAAACTCAACAGCAAAGAAACAAACAATCCAATCATGAAATGGGCAAAAGACATGAAGAGAAATCTCACAGAGGAAGACACAGACATGGCCAACATGCACATGAGAAAATGCTCTGCATCACTTGCCATCAGGGAAATACAAATCAAAACCACAATGAGATACCACCTCACACCAGTGAGAATGGGGAAAATTAACAAGGCAGGAAACCACAAATGTTGGAGAGGATGTGGAGAAAAGGGAACCCTCTTACACTGTTGGTGGGAATGTGAACTGGTGCAGCCACTCTGGAAAACTGTGTGGAGGTTCCTCGAAGAGTTCAAAATAGGCCTGCCCTACGACCCAGCAATTGCACTGCTGGGGATTTACCCCAAAGATACAGATGCAGTGAAACGCCGGGACACCTGCACCCCGAAGTTTCTAGCAGGCAATGTCCACAATAGCCAAACTGTGGAAGGAGCCTCGGTGTCCATCGAAAGATGAATGGATAAAGCTGTGGTTTATGTATACAATGGAATATTCCTCAGCCATTAGAAATGACAAATACCCACCATTTGCTCGACGTGGATGGAACTGGAGGGTATTATGCTGAGTGAAGTAAGTCAATCAAAGGACAAACATTATATGGTCTCATTCATTTGGGGAATATAAAAAATAGTGAAAGGGAATAGAAGGGAAGGGAGAAGAAATGTGTGGGAAATATCAGAAAGGGAGACAGAACATGAAGACTCCTAACTCTGGGAAACGAACCAGGGGTGGTGGAAGGGGAGGAGGGCGGGGGTGGGGGCGAATGGGTGACGGACACTAAGGGGGGCACTTGACAGGATGAGCACTGGGTGTTATTCTGTATGTTGGTAAATTGAACACCAATAAAAAATAAATTTATTTAAAAAAAAAGAATGAGGTTAGGTAAAAAATGATCTGATTAGAGAAATTCTTTTGCTTCTCCTGCCTGCCCCTACCTTATTTAGAACTGCTTGTATTAAAAGTCCAAATAATAAATAAATAAATAAATAAATAAATAAATAATAAATAAATAAATTTTTAGACAAGTATTTCTATTTATTGATATATATTTTGGTATCAATAGTTATATATTTATAAGATAAATATTTATTCATATATTCAGATTTTAGATATTTAGATTCCTGACCTGACCACCAAATGAGATATAGGTATTGTAATGTTGTGTTTAAAGTGCTGAAATACTACCAGTTTTGTAATCTCTTCAGTTGCGTCTTCATTTTATAGGATACTAAAAGCCTCACAAAATGGAAGTAGGATGCTATTATATACATCTAACACCAAATAAGTTCTAATAATGAAAATGGCATTTTCTATACTAAATGATGAAAGTTAAAGGTGTATTTCACTATTAAGAGACAAATGCATGATCACTGTAAATGTGAACAAAACTCACATTTTAAAATCTTCCAAGGGAAACAGATCTATTTTCCTCCTGTTTCCAAGCCCTCAATAACTCTTTGAGTGTGTTTGTATTCACTTGAAAGGGACATTTCTGTGGAATTAATCAAATAGGGAATTCAATGTTCCTTGCAGATAATTTTGGCATGTTCCATTGGGAACTTTCTACTATGAATTTTCATCTTTCCTGGGAAAAAAAACCCACATGTTCCAAATCTCCAGCCTTTTCTCTGTTAGTGAAGAACAATATAGCAAAACTGCTACATACAGAATTAATGACAATATATAGTCAGCAAGACAGTCTGCTGGAAACATCATTAAAATAGGGATCCCTGGGTGGCTCAGTGGTTCAGCACCGCCTTCAGCCCAGGGCGTGATCCTGGAGTCCCGAGATGGAGTCCCACATTGGGCTCCCTGCATGGAACCTGCTTCTCCCTCGACCTATGTCTCTGCCTCTCTCTCTCTCTCTGTGTCTCTCATGAATAAATAAATAAATCTTTAAAAAAATAAAATAAAGGAAGACAAAATTGTATGGGAATACAATTTGAATGCACTAAATAAAAACTAGCATTAAAAATGCTGTAAAAAGCATTACAATAACTACTTGATTTTTTGATTTTGCTAAAATTAAAAAAAAAATCCTGAGGTAAAGAATTAGAAAATATTCATAGTTCCTGATATATCCCAGTAAACCCAGAGATAACAAATCTCATTTTCCAAGAAAATCAGTGATAGTGCTTTTGATGACAATGAAAAACTCATGTTCAATGCCTAATTAAACCTTTTAAAATCCATATGTTCTGTTTTTTAATGGTTTTCTTATCCTTGCCTTGGCTTTCTGTTTCTTATCAGCTTTTCATTCAGCAAGATACTCCTGCTATTAACCATACTATATACATTTTAGTTTAATCCCAAAGCCCAAAGCAGCACAGAGCTCTTTTTTACCACTGATGGTTTCCACGCACTTCCATATCTGGGCAATTGCTCAACAGCAACTTGGACTAAATCCTACCTGCTAAGGAGTTTTATTTGGCCAGTTTAGCGTGGGCCATCTAAATGGAGATGCCCAGGAGGCAAGGATAGCTTTAGCCACAGATTTGGGAGTCCACAGCATATTTGGGGAGATTGAAGCCAGAAGTAAAGACAATGTCCCAAAAGAGAGTATATACTACAGGAAGATCTTGGGACTAATGTGCCAAACCCTCATTAGATGCCCAGTAAAGATCTGAGAAATAAAAGAATAGCCTAAAAGATTACAATGTACTTGATTATTAACTTCCATCTCAGACTGCTGTGATTTCCAAGGAACTCTGCCTCCAGAACTCTCCAGCAAGTTAGTAAGTGATGACAGTTAGTGAAAGACCTATCAACAGTTCATATTTATATCCTTGAGGTGAAACCATCCTCTTTCAACACATACCACATCTTCATTGAAGTTCACATCAGTGAATGATGAATACAAGATGTTTTTCACAATCTGGCTGCTGGCTTAATACATTTTGTTAGCAAAACACACAGGAACTGCCAAAATGGGAGAGTAGCCTTTCCTAAATCACCCTGAATGTCACCATGACTACAGCATATTTTCCTAATTTGGTGGTTTTTTGCTTAAGATATAAATTCATTCAAATGCTTGACTCCTTCATAATTTATCTTATAAAAAAATTGCTTTCATGTACATGAATCATTTTCTTATTCACAGGACTGAACCACAATGACAACTGCTCGATTTGATTGTCAATACTGCACAGCATCACTTCTTGGGAAGAAGTATGTACTAAAGAATGACAATCCATATTGTGTTTCATGTTACGATCGTATCTTTTCTAACTATTGTGAGGAGTGCAAAGAACCAATCGAGTCAGATTCCAAGGTAGGTCTTTTTTCAATTTACTGCATGCAAACAAACAGACGAATGCTTTGGAATGCCTCATTTTCTTCAATATTAACTGTTAATACTGAATTGCTCTACTACTAGATATAAGCATCTTTCAGTTACCATTTGTATCCAGGTACTGAGTTTAGCACTCCAAAATATAACAAATACTTTAATCCTCACAATGGTTTTTTAAGATGCTAAAGATTAAAGAGGTTACATTATTTGCCCAAAGTCACACAGCTAAAATGTTGGTTTATCTCTGGAATGACATGAGCATAAATAAATGTATAAATAATTGGAAGGGTAGAGATTCAAAAGCCTATATTTTCCGGCTTCAGATTAGGCTCATCTCCACTAAGTGCACTGTGCCTTCATACAGCCCATTCCTCTCACAATGCACATTATTGTACTTTTTTCTTTTTCTTTTTTGTCTTTGTCTTGTGGTGTTGAGATTTTGTTTACTCTTAAACAAGGATAGGATATTACAACCTAAAAATAAAAATCACTCCCATGGGAAAAAAAAAAACACTCTTATAGTTTATAAGAGGAAGCAAGAAGTAATTTGAAGAAACAGGAAAGAGTTTATTTTCCATCTGCCTTTAGTGGCCAACTAAGGAGGCCCCTAGGCTCTAGCTCTTAACTGCCCCAGAGAGGATCCTCTCCATGGGTAATAGTATCAATGACAACTTTCCCTCAAGCTACTAACACACACACACACTACTGACACCAGAGTCCAAGGAGTGTTCAGTTTTGTTTGATAAAATGGCCTATTTTGTCACTAGCACATTTAATTAACTCATATTTTCTGTCTCAAAGGATCTTTGTTACAAAGGCCGACACTGGCACGAAGGATGCTTCAACTGTGCCAAATGCAATCACTCTTTGGTGGAAAAGCCTTTTGCTGCCAAGGATGAGCGCCTGCTGTGCTCGGAGTGCTATTCTAATGAGTGCTCCTCCAAGTGCTTCCACTGCAAGAAGACCATCATGCCTGGTAAGATCCCAAGGGAGTTCCAGTCTCTAACTGAAACTGCAACACTTTGAATTATACCCAAGCACAGGAAGAGTATAGTAGCTAGGAAAACCCTACTTCCGAGAAAGACATCTGTCTTGCTATCTCTTTATTTCATTTTGTGTATTTCAGAAATAAAAGGATCGTTCTTTCTGGGTAATTATTCTGTATAGGTAAATTACAGTGTTCTATGTATTTTCATGAAGTCAATTTATAGAGACATTTTCAACCACAATCTGAGCCATAGAATAAATATAAAATCTAAACCAATAACACTAACACTGCATTAAACACCCTGTCCTAGGCATAAACAATGGCATCAGGAAGCATAATCCATCACAGGAGAATGGGGCCAACCATCATTTTGTAGCAGCACAAAAAATGATTTGAGGGCCCCTCATCTTTATTCCTTTTAGGCAAGACAAGGATTCATGTATATCATTATACTTCCAGGCAAGCACTTTCTCTATTTTGATTCCCTTCTAAATCCCTATGGACAGCAGCATAAAACACGATTCTCTCTCATTTTCTTATTAAGAATTCAAAGAGTTTCTAGAAGACCATAACTACACAACATCAATCTCAAGAGTTTGTGCCTCAGGCAATCCTAATATCCCAGTACTGATAATTATGGCCCAATCTATCTAAACCACACACAGCCCTTCAGAGTCTCCACTAGTTGTACTTTCAAATCTCAAAATTGTAGCTTACACAGCACAGTTTTCAGTAAAAGAGCGATTCACCATCATCATGGCTGAACTCTACCTTTCTTTTTTTCAGATAAATGTCTTAGAAGCCAACAAAACACTATTTTTCTGTAAAGGCAATTAAGTTTATCATCTTAATGTTAAAAATATACTTTTTTAAGTAATTTGACATATCTTTACTTAAAATAAGTAAAATGATATTTCATTTGTACTAACAGGTTCTTATCTGGGGGGGACAGGTTCCCGCAAAATGGAATTTAAGGGAAACTACTGGCATGAAACCTGCTTTGTGTGTGAGCATTGCCGACAGCCAATAGGAACTAAACCTTTGATTTCAAAAGATAATGGCAATTATTGTGTGCCATGTTTTGAGAAGGAGTTTGCGCACTACTGCAGCTTTTGTAAGAAGGTAATTATCTAAAAAGGATAAAGCTTGTGGAACCTTCCAGACCATTGCTTTTTAACTTCACTATATATTCAGAATGAACTAATACCGTCATGTCATGTCTGTCTTTAGACATTCATGTTAGTCTTGAATTCCAGCATGTCTAGAAGCACACTACGTGTCACAATGAAGATGGTCACCTATTGTTATCATCATAAAACTCCACCCGGAACATGAATGTAATATTCCAAAAGCTCAAGATATTCCAGTTGTGGTCACTGTTATTACACAAGATTTCATGTATTCTGGCAGAGGGTACATATCTCTTGGTGAAACAAGATATTTCTTAGAAAAGAGTTTTTGATCCTTTTAGTTTCAGAGAAATATGAATTTGTCTCACAGAGTCACTAAGGGAGCCAATTCTAACAGGATATTTAACTTCTCACATTATATCCCAGCAGCACAAATGTCTTCTTGGCTTGAAGCTTTTATTTCTAAAGAGTAAATAAGTAGATCAAGAGAGTGGCAAGATCATTAGGGAAATTCATTAGATAGAGAACTAAGGGCAGCAGGTGGTTTGGTTCCAGTTCCAAAGCATCATTTAGGACCTTTTGACTTGGATACCCATTCAAAACATATCTTCCAATAAGAAAAACATCATGCTTTCAAGTAAACTTTGTCCAATTCTTTTTTAGCCTTTAAGCTTTTATGTGAAAAAGTCCCTCATTTCTATCACCTTGATAAAAACCTGTCTGTATTTCATAAAATATATATTGATGTGCTTGAAAAAAATCCTTGACCCATGAGGCATCATACAGTTTAAAATAACACTATAAATTGTGATGGGAAAGCAGTCATGTCTAAACATTTTTGATCTATGGGCTGCCTTGGCAGATCTCAAGACCATTTGTATAATTGCATCTGGACAGCTAGACATCTCACCCCCACTTTCTATGGGAGTGCATGTGCACCGCAATTTTCTACTTGTATTGAAAATACTAGGACTGCATTTGCAGAGGCATCAATAAAACTCCAGTCATAATGATTAGATCATACTATAATGATGGCTGAAATTACAATTGATAGTAACCATCAATTGATGGTTTTATTTTATTTTATTGATATAAAACCATCTTATACCCAGAGACTTCCATTATTCAACCAGAAACACTGACTTAGGAAATGAATTCAAGCAACCCTCAGATCCTATGACCCTGCAATATATGAAACTCAAAAAAAGGGACACCTAGGTGTCTCAATGATTGAGTGCCTGCCTTCCACTCAGGGCATGATCCTGAGATCCTGGGATCAAGTTCCACATCAGGCTCCCTGCAGGTAGCCTGCTTCTCCCTTTGCCTATGTCTCTGCCTTTCTCTGTGTGTCTCTCATGAATAAATAAATAAAATATATTTTAAAAAGAAACTCAGAAGAATTGCCAGCATTAATGACATGTGATTGATTGATTTTTTGAGAAAGAGAGAGAGAAAGCACACACAGTGGCGGGGGGGGGGGGGTGGGGAGAGGGAGAGGGAGAGAGACAATCTTAAGCAGGCTCCACACCCAACATGGAGCTATATCACAGGGTTCAATCCCACAATCCTGAGAACATGACCTGAGCTGAAATCAAGAGTCAGATGCTCAACTGACTGAGCCACCCATGCATGATGACATACATTTTAGAAAGAGATGCTGGAAATAAAGTGGTATATTTATCTCACTGTTTTGTGGGACAGCCAAGTTGGCCATGTTCAGATTGTGTCTCTTAAAGATAAGGTAAAATATTAACGAGACATTGGAATTATCTTACAATCATTTATTGGGCATACAATATAAAGTTTCTGTCAATGCTATAAAGATTTGAGAAGGGGAATTTCTCTAGTACATCCATGCTAAGCACTATTTGAAGCCAAAGCACTGGCATTTCCCAAGTTATAGGAGCCTGTCCTATATTTAGGATGATTTGTAGTCATCAAAACTTTGTGAAATATTTATATTGGGTAGTAGACAGATCACAACATGCCAGATTATTTCTATTTAATTTTTAAAACCACAAGTCATTTAAGGAAAGCTGGATATAAATGTTCTGATCCAAATGATCCAAGCCGAAGAAAAACAATGTTTCAACTCAAACCAAAGACCAAATAAAACAAACAAAATAGGCAAAAAAAATAAAAAAATAAAAAAATAAAAAAATAAATTGGACAACCAGACCCTTAGAACTTTTTTCAAACATTTTTATTTTGTGAAACTATAACTTCTTTTCTAGGATGCCAGGGTGGCTCAGCTAGTTAAAGGGCCAACTCTTGATTCTGACTCAGGTCATGATCTCAGGACCCTGAGATCAAACCCCACATTGTGCTCCTTGCTGGGCATGGAGCCTGCTTGGGATTCTCTCCCCCTCCCTCTTGCCACCCTCCCAAATAAATAAATAAATAAATAAATATCAACCAATAAATAAAACCTACTTTCTACCAAAAACAAGTATTCCCAAACTACAAGTGCTCTGAAGTCAACCTCCTTGAAGTTCAAATAGAGTGTTCTCTGATTCATCAGCTATGGTCTACTAAGCACAAAACCAATGCTGCCTCCACTTTGCCAGAGAAGAAACTTGATCCAAATCCTGGAATCAACCAATGGCAAAAACCACGTCTAGATATTTGACTTCATCCTAGCCTGCGTGCCTCTTCAGAAGGAACATAATCATAAGCAAACTATTTTTAATGTTCCAGAGTTTTTTCTCCCTAATTAAACAGTCTTTGGTATATATATCAAGTTTTATTTTGCTGTGAATACATTTTTCAAGTTTGGAATCTTTTAAGCATTGCCTGCTAATAATTTGACCCAACAAATCAAAGGAATCTGGAATTCTGCTGTGCCTGCAGTGAGGCATTTGAAATCAGTAGGGGGTATTTTAAATTGCTTTAGTTCACATACACCATTATGTTTCCCATTTACTTATTTAGAATAGTATACATTTTTTTCCTTTAGGAAAAATAACTTTTCTATCAAATATCTTTAATTTTTAAGATATTTGTTGTAAGATTCAAAAATATCTTTAGAATAATCTCTTCAAAAGCATGTATCATAGACAACATTTTTTTTAACTCTTCAGCAATAAGATGGCTTAGAAGAGGCTCTATATTTTCTATATCCAGTTAATACAGAGATTACAGGAATCGCCTCAGATAGTATATCAACACATTCCAGATGCCACAGCTACTCCAGGAGCTCAACAGCCATGGGTTTGAAAGATACTATGATTTAAGAATGGCTACCCAAGAATAGGTGTCCAATATTTATCCCTCTGATTCTTTTTTAAGATTTTTAATTAATTTATTCATGAGAGACACATAGAGAGAGGCAGAGACATAGGCAGAGGGAGAAGCAGAGCTCTCCATGAGGAGCCTGATGCAGGACTCAATCCCAGGACCCCAGGATCACGATCTGAGCCAAAGGCACATGCTCAACCACTGAGCCACCTGGGCATCCTTTACCCTCTGATTCCATATAAAGATGCATCGGCTTTTTAAAAAGTACAACCCATGGATTAAACTGGTTTAGAAAAAAAAATATGTAATGGAGGAATAATAAGCATCTCTGACAAAACCCCAGCATATCACACATTAACCATTAAGGTTCAACAATGCAAGCTGTTCTTATTGCTTAGTTCTAAAGCTGAAAACTCACACAGTTGCCAGGGCACCACATTTGTGCTAGACACAATACTGGAATTGCTGTACCGATGTTTCTCTTCTTGGTGTTTGTTCATTCAACAAGGACTTAGCAGCTGTTTGTTAGTGAAAAGTAACTGCACCTCAGTATTATAGTTTTACTGGCTAAGCACACAGGCCACGGAGTCAGACTGTGTAGGTTTGCATGCTTGTTCTGTGTCACCTGGCAAGTGACCTGACCACTCTGACACTTGGTTCTGCATCTCTTTAAGGGGAAAAGATAATCGCCCTGGCTGTGTCAGATGTTAAGAACAAAACAAGAGGTCATCCCTTTTAGCACAGCGCTGAAGACTGAAAGCTCACTTCAGAAATATTAGTCATTATTGGTGGATGTTGGTGCTTACCAATTCCATTCAAGGCTGCTATGGCTGGAATACAGCTTTTAGGGGAAAGTGTTTTTTTTTTTCAGCATGTCTAAACGTTAGATATGGAAATAAGAACCTGATATAGAAAAGTTCTTAGTGCTCATGGCAGATCTTTGAAGCCCAACAAGAAAGTTAGAGAAAGAGGAGAAAAGGAATCAAGGGTCAGCTGATTTTTTTTCATTTTTCATTTTTTCATTTTTTTCTTTTTCCTGAGTCCGTTATGGCCCTGATCTTTTCTATTTCACTGTAGGAAAAAAATTAGGATATTTCTTGCTAGTTCCCTTTAATCCCTATAGCCTTTGGCTTCTCATATTGATTCCAAAAAATCACAGGGAAAGGACATCCTGACACAAGGATGTCCAAAGTACCACTTGTGGACACAGAAGAGGATCACGACAGGTTTGAATCGCAATAGTCATGGTCACTGCCTTTTTGTGATCTTTTGGCAGGTGATAACTTCAGGTGGGATAACGTTTCATGACCAGCCATGGCATAAAGAGTGTTTTCTGTGCAGTGGCTGTAGAAAAGAGCTGTGTGAAGAGGAGTTTATGTCCAGAGATGATTACCCATTCTGTTTGGACTGCTACAACCACCTTTATGCCAAAAAGTGTGCAGCCTGCAACAAACCCATCACTGGTGAGTTCTTTAGTTTAATATGGTCCTATGACGGGGCAGTTATGGCATGTAGATGCTATATAGTTAATTTGGGAAAGAAAGTAAAAAAAAAAAAAAAGATAATATTTTGAGATCCTCACACAAGGGGACCCACACATAAATATAAATATTAGACCCCTCAAGGAGAGCATAATTAGGAGAGCCATGTTCCGTAGAGGGTAAATAATACTAAACCTAACAGGAATGACTTAAGTAAAGTAATATTTCAGAGAAAGAGAATACGATGAGCTGAGAGATCAGAGAAGAACTTCACGAAGAGGCCTGACATTTAAAGATTTAAGTGGTAGAAAACTACCTATAAATAAAAGTCCTGCTTAATTCCAAACAAGGGCAAAGGGCCCTAAAATAGAAAAGGTTTCAATTAAATGCAAATATTGTACAAAAATCTGAAGCTATAATAATTAGGCTTGCAGAGGTCAGGAATTAATTAGACTTAATTTTAAGATGCTTCCAACAAGTGTGTCATTCTCTTTTCTCTCTATCCACTTGCAATACATTTTAATTATGAATAGATGAAATAAAACAAGATAGCATTCTGCTGAAGGAACAAAATACATGTGACGTGATTTGAAAATATCACAAATGGGTAAATTGATTCATGTTAAAAAGATTTTCAAGGTAAAATGATGCATTAAATTTTCTTCAGAGATACTTCCAAAGTGCTAATCCTATAGTTAAAAAAAAAAAATGAAGTTGGCATGACCTGAAAAACCCAGCAGCTATTCTTTTAGGCAATTTATAGTCACCTACTTAATAATGCAGCAGAATTGTACTTCTATTCACTATTCCTAGGATTCTTGGACCATATTTCATTTCTAACAGTTCAGTTTATGTAACACAGAATTAAAGATTATTTTATCCTTTTCCTCCTCCTCCATCTTCAAATATATCACAAAATAAAAGTTGAATCTTCTTACATCTTCAAAGAAAGAAAAGAGTTTCACTGCAAAGCCAGCTTAGCAGTTTTCCACTGACCTGCAAGGGGAGGGAGATTGTTACCCAAACAGACAAGGTCCCATTTGTCTGCACGGGACACCATGTTTTTCAGCATCTGACCTGGTCCAGGGCTATGGCTGGTGGGCAGGTGTGCTTTGTTTGGCCTGCATATGTTTGGAAAAAACTAGTGTTATAACCCATCTCTGCAGCCAAAAGCAAATGAAGAGCCTGTCGGGGTGATCAGACTGTCCTCACATTCCCCAGCTGGATTTCTGTCATTGGCTCAGCGGCTGCCCCAGTTCTCTGTACCCCACAGCTTGTCTCCATCCCTCAGCTTTGTTACCTTCCCAGCCCTTGCACTGGATTCCGTTGACAGTCCCATACTATCGGGCTCAAAAGCTTGGGCTCTTAACCACTCTACTCCCCTGCTTCTACACATCTGACAGCTCCTACAATCAAGAGAATAAGCTGCTGTCTACCAGTTTTACTTAGAAAATGGGACTTCCAGAAATGTATCAGTACCAGGAGCTCAAAAAATCTCCTTGGTAAATCTGCAATTACAGCCCAAGGCATGCAGTTGGTTTATTCTAGAACATTTTTCTTGAACTAGCCAGAAAAGAAAAAAAAAGTGCTTTCATGAAGAAATGAGAAAATTCAACAACTCAAAATGGGTTTAAAAACTTCCTGGGTACTCAGGGGACTAATACTGACCTGCAAAGAGCCCATGTGAGCCCTGGATTTGAAGAGTTTCAATTCTGATCCATCACAGATTCACGTATCTAAGGGACACTTTTCTGTTGGGTTGTTTCATGTCAATCACTGAGCCCAGCTTCTTTCAGGTTCAGATGGAAAAAAACTCATTGTCCTGCATGTAACATAAACATGATCAAGAACCACTGACTTGACCCCAAAAAAAATCCAAATACAGGATTATGTATTTAATTTAGAAAAATCAGTTTTTTAAATAATTGTCATAATCTCTTGGCTCTGAGGAGAGACACCTAAGATTAAAATGGCTGTAAAAACTTCCAACTCACTTTGATGGTTTTTTTTTATTTGATTCTTTATATATATGCTTTGCAATAGTATTTCTTTAAAATCAAGCTCTTTGAATTAATGTACCATAGGGAATTCTTATGCTGTTATATGTTTATCTTTTGAAAGTTGCACATTCATGCAAACAATGTGTCACTTTAAAAACTATGTTAGGGTGTTTTCAAAATACTTTTTTTTTTTTTTTAAAGATTTTATTTATTTATTCATGATAGTCACACAGAGAGAGACAGAGAGGCAGAGACACAGGCAGAGGGAGAAGCAGGCTCCATGCACCGGGAGCCCGATGTGGGATTCGATCCCGGGTCTCCAGGATCACGCCCCGGGCCAAAGGCAGGCGCCAAACCGCTGCGCCACCCAGGGATCCCTCAAAATACTTTTTTATATTAACTAAATCTACCCATGAGTCTCAGGTGTGAATTTTTTAAATCCCATCAGAATAAATTTGATTCATTTGAACAAACTCAAGGTATAACAATTTTTTTCTCCTCTAAGATAGGATTAGCCTTTCAAACTTTCTGGGATAGATGAAGCAGCTTGACGTAGTGGGAAGTGCTCTAGACTCAGGAGTAAAGACCTTGGTCTTGCCTCTGTCTCAGACTACTGTGTGACCATGGGTGAAAAACTTACCACTGAGGTCCCCTTTGCCTTACTTGCAAATGAGGAGTTGAACATCTAACATCTTACATAGCTCCTGCCATTTGTTTATTTTGCGTAAAAGAAATTTCAAATGTTATTTCTTCAGAAAGGAATGCTACTTTTTCTGGTCATGGTCTTTACAAAAGATAAATTCAGACTGAACTTGGGAAAGTTAAGAGCATAGGTTTTGAAGCCAGATGGCCTAGGATTGAATCCCAGATCAGCCAGCTGGCTGATTTGGGCAAGTGATTGAATCTTTCTATTCATCAATTTTTGTCTGCAAAGTAGAGTTGATGATAATATCTACTCATGAAGGTGAGGTGAGAACTATGTAAAGCAGTACGTGGCTTAGAATAGTGACTGACTCCCTTTCGAGTGCTCAACAAATGCTAGCTCTTATTCTACTAAATTCTCAGTGATAAATGAAGCCAAACAAAACCGGTGCCCAAGATAGGTTTCCCAGGGGACTTTCTTAATGCAAATGACCCTCATGACCTGAGGGAATAAATGTATCCAAAATTGAAATAATGTATAAACATCTCACATGTTGACTCTGCCTTTTTAAAATTCCTACTACCAGGTGCTTCTTTTTCTCTCTTCTTTGTAAAATTCTAGAAAATATTTTTATATTTACCACTTTTACAGGCATACTAATAAAATTAAGAAAAACTCATGAGCATCAAAATGCAAGAGGTGTAATAATTAGTTTTATGAACAGAGATAATTCATGCATATATAGAACATGATTCTTGCAGTTGGCTTATTAATGTTTTGAATAACATTCAGGGAATTAACTGGTTTATTATTGATTTATTAGCAAGTAATGATGATAGCATCACAAATAAGCAAGCTATACATTTAATCAAAGGAAGTAAAGAAATTTGACGTACATTTATCTATAAACCAGTAAATTATATGTAAAGACATCAAATAACATTTCTAGAATGGAAGTAAATGTTCATTATCATATTTATGGAGCTTTTATCGAAAAGAATGCTTATTCACCTTTTTTGCTTCCTCAAATGGAGTATTTGAGTATTATATGTGGTTTTGAGGAGTTGAAAAGGAGAAAAGGTGTAGGGATGGGATGCCTTGGGTCTTTATTTGCCAAGCTCTTTCTAAGTGATCATGGTGCCACGAATTTCCCATGGTTTGCTCATTACTCACAGAGTGGGGCTAACATAGTTCAAGTCCTCAAAATCAATTTCTTAAACTATAGCTTGGATGCATATTAGGAGTAGAGAAAGAGATTCTCACTGAAGACTCAAATTCTGCTACCTTTCTTCAAAATGTTATGGCTCAAGTGAAGCCCAAGCGGAAGTGGTAGAGGCTGACAAGGCACTTGGCAGAGACTAGTTACTGGATAGCATGGCCTCAGTGGCCAGAATGATCAGATTCACAGGTCTTTGTTGCAAGTCTAGGCTGAGGTTGTCTTTGGGCAAGGTAATAAGGTCATCCTGTTAGGCTAGCTACATAACGGTCAGAATGAAATTTTCTATTGGAGTGTTTGGAAATTGTGTCCCAAACCACAGTATGACCAGAGAACTTTATCTTAAGTAAAACTAAACAGAAATAGAGGAAAGAGAACTCAAAGTCATTAAAACATCAGAAAGCAGGCTAGGAAGTATACATTTATTTTATTGTATCTTAATTTTGGCTTGTAGGAAAACGGTTACAAAAAGAGAAAGAAGATATTCATACTTAGATATCCCTGACTGAAATCTATGCCCTCTGCCCACAGCATTATACTGTACTTTTTATCTGCCTTAGGCAATTTTTATCTGTTTGTATATTTAGATTCTTACCTACTTTTGTAGAAAGTAGGAAAAATTTGGGAATCAGGTTGGATCTCATCGGAGGAACTTCCTCTGGTGACATTCCCAGTTGGACACAGGAACATGGGAGGCCACATTCCTTCTTAGGTTCCTTGCCTCTGTGTAGTCTTGCTCACTGCTGTTATCAACAGTTCCTAGAAGAGTACCTGATAGAATGCTTAATCTATTCATTTGGAAGAATATTCTTTGCCCCCAATTCCTTTACAGGTCTCAGAGGTGCCAAGTTTATCTGCTTTCAAGACCGCCAGTGGCACAGCGAATGCTTTAACTGTGGGAAGTGCTCAGTCTCCTTGGTGGGGGAAGGCTTCCTGACCCAGAACAAGGAAATCTTCTGCCGCAAGTGTGGTTCTGGATTGGACACCGACATCTAGAGGAAGACGATCTTTCCTCACCTGAAATCCACTCTGGTTTTGTTCACACTAAATCCAGAACTTGCTTGAAGTAGTGTTTCTGAAATAAGTTTTAGCAAATATTAATGTAGAGTTTATAGCAGAAGGATTTTTGCACACATTCTGATTCAACTGTATCATAAGAGCTCAGAAAAAGCACAGTCTAAAAGAATTGAGTGTATCCTAACTCACAAGGCATCTCTCCTTGCAAAATACTGCACTCTGCTGTTAAAAACATAGGAAAATATCGCTTTAGTCTAATCAAACATATAACCTATACCTAGAAGTCATGGATGTTATTACCAAAGACTGATGTTTTTCAAAACTGCACAGAAGAAAAGGAAAGTAAGGGACTAAATTGACAGTCACATGTGAAGCTAGTTTGCATTCCTCGCTAGGTAGTTATATATAATGAGATAGACTAGCTATTTGTGGTAGAAGAACAAAATGGGTCAGGGAAAACTGATTAGTAATCACCCTATTCGAGAATTCTGTCATTTTATCATTCTTTTATTCACACATACTGCCTTTGGAGTTGCAAAAGAAACCTGCAATTTGCCCTCATCCGCACTGCTTCCACAGCTGGTTGGTTCCATGTTTAACAAATGGAAATGAGAATTTGGACATCATGGCTCTCCTACTCTGCGTGGGTATAAAGGGGTCCTCTCTATCTAGAGATAGTCAAAGCACAGGTTTCAACACGTTGTATCAAATGCATTTTCAAAGCGCACAATGGTTTTTCTAAATACTTACAGATTCCATGAAAGAGAAGTCTATTCTTTCAAATGAGCTAACCAGGATAATCATTGTCCCCAAAGGCAAACCTTTAAAGTAAATAGATCATTAAGTCATCACTTGTGGAAATGAGTTTTAGGGAAGGGATTGAGCGTTGGAACATGACTTTCATCCAGATATCTAAAAGCATAATAGAATGCATAATTAGCTCTGAGCTTCATGAATTTGCCTTCTAAAATTACATAGATGATTAATGGGAAGACAAAAAAGTGGGCTTTCACAAACTCTAGTAATAATAAGAACTGAAAAAGAATAATTCACTGCTGATAATTCAGGACCTGCAAAGCAGTACAATAGAGCAATGTGGGCTATAGATGAGCCCTCCCCACTGTGTGTCCATACCTGTGCCATCCACTGCACCCTATGCCAACCATGTCCCGAGAGTTCCAATCACCTGTGTGGCCCAGAGGTACATTCCCAACCTTAAGCAGCCATTCTATAAATAATTCAGTGTTTATTGGTCACAAGAGAAGTAACAGCCTTAGTGAAAATTCTATCACCATATATCCATAGCTTTCTACCAGACGTCAACTGATGATGGCCATACCAAGCTGTTCCTGGGCAATATTTTCCACATAATGAGGGACAAATGGAAAGCAACCTCTTTTCTCCATGGTCAATTGTCGTCCTTGTTATATATGTGTCACTTAGCTGGGGTAGGGGAAGGTCAGGAGAAGAAACCTACACAAACATAACATTTTCATAAGTGTCAACTCTCAGATCACCGCATAGCATTAAAGGTTCTGATTGAAATTTAATTATATGATGTAGCTGATTACAATAACTAAAATAGTATCACAGAAGATGCAATTAAAATTGTTATGGAAACAATTTTTGAAATAGTTCAAAATGCAAGGACGTTTGAGGATGTTAACAATTTAGAGCTGCTAATAAGAGGTCAGGCTACAAAGGCTCTTTGAAAGATAATTGTCTTTTCTTTTCTTTTTTTTTTTTTGCAGTAACAATACCAAGATAATTTCTCACATTCACAGTATAAAAAGTAGGTAAAGCTATCAATATTTTTGCTGCATTGTTTGAAACTGCACATATAGAACTAAATACACCAATTGTTCCATGATCTAGAACATATATTTAGAAAACCAAGCCCTTCTAGGCCTGGATAAATATACAAAATGTAACATTGTCTCTGTTAACCAATTATAGAAAAACATGCAAAATCTAATGTTTTCTGAAACAATTAGTACTGTTTAAGCATTTTCCCTCATGTGGGGAGTGAGTAGGCACATGATCAGGCTTGCAGCCTATCTGTTTTGTTAAAATTCATAGAATCATTTCTGGGATAGAGATTCTGTTATGCTTTGATATGTATACTTAAGTATATATATTTTCACATGTAAATAATTCCATATTTAGAAAATAGTTTAGTTATCAGATATGTATTAAACATGTACTGTTCATAGAGTTAGAATTCAGACTGTTGTGGTTCTGGGGTGGTGGGAGGGTAGATCAGGGTATGGAAATGCGACATTGCCAGATATAAAGCTCTTCCCTATAGCTGATCAACAGTGTCACTGTGGACGTAAGATGCATACGCAAAACAATTAAGAAAGAAGATCTCATTAGACTGCCATACATACAAAGATGAAAGTAAAAATCTTACACTGTGTACTATAATTGGTTTCAGGTCAGTAAAGAGAAAAGCTCTCTGACCTATCCAAAGATGGACTAGACTGCCTCAGGAAGCAGTGGGCACCCAGTGATTCAGGGAGTGACATCTGCACAGGCAGAGAAGCAGTTAGAAGCCAATCCTGTGTGCTAATAACAACCAGATGGCTTGGAAGTATCAGAGAGACTGTGCCAAAGAGCAAGAAGAAATGAGATAGCTAAAAGAGAAAAAGGTCAGATGAAGACAGAATATTAACTCTTAGGATAAAAGCTTTATATTTGATACAGCAAACACTAGAAAGTTACTAACTGCTCTTAAATAAAGGAGAAAAGCATGGTGACAGTGTTTGAGGAGCATTATGCTAATGATTCTGTATGGCCTAGAACCGAAGAGGGCAAGATTTCAAAGGCTACATCTCTTAACGCAGTAGCACATTTGGTGAGTGGCTACAGAAAAGAGAGAAGAAGCAATGGGTAATGCAAGCCAAGAGATGAGAATACAAGTAACAAATCAATGTATTTTATGTTATCATGTTAGTATTAAATATGACAAAGAAAAATGTAGAAAAGAATTTCTGTTTCCATAATAACAGGTAGAGTGCCCAAGGCTTCAGTTTTCCCTTAACGAGATCACAAACATGTTATATTAGAACAATCTAGGTTCATTGGTTAAGCCAAGTATGACAGGGTACCATCATGGATTCAAAACTTACACAGTCACTATAACTATTTAAAAAATTGAGAAAAAAAAAAAACAAGAAACATTAAGTTGTTCATCGGAATGAAAGATTGGCCAACCATTGTGAAAATGCATAACACTGTCACAAATGGTGTTGGTTAAAAATTGTTGTGAAATACAGAACCACAAATTAAAAATCAACCGAAAAACATATGTCTGATTTTAGTCATACCACTTTTGAATTTAAGGAAAAAGGTATTTTGTAATCTACTTGGTGTACTGATAATTTATATTTTAAATAAGAAAATGATTGTTATAGTATGTCTTAGATATATTTAACCGAGCACATAAATTATTCTCAAATACATTTATAGAGAATATTAATGCAGTTTTTACTTATTTTACAAATTGTCACTTTCAGAAATTTCTTATGCTGAATAGATTTGCATAGTATAAATTCCTCAAAATTTTTTTAGAGATTTATGGGGGATCAAGTCCCACTTTGGACTCCTCTCAAGGAGCCCGCTTCTCCCTCTGCCTATGTCTCTCCTCTCTGTCTCTCATGAACAAATAAATAAAGTCTTTAAAAAAATAGCATAACTGAATTCTGTCTGACTCAGATACTAATGCCTCTCCTGTTAAACTAGGAGAAACACATCTGTGATCTTTCTTACAGTGACCAAATTTTTAAATATTCTAAACTGGGAATTGTTTTATTTCTAATTATCATTCCTGTGATTCTAAAAATATTCTATTAGAAAAGGCCCACTTTAATTTGACTATCCTATTTTCACTGAGATAGTCTTTAGCTAATTTCTTATTATTTCCATATTGGAGGAATTGCTGGGATTCTTAGTGGTTTTAAAGTTCATGGATACACAAAGGACACAAGAATACTGATTCAAAGAGATACATGCACCCCAATGTTTATAGCAGTATCATCTACAAAGCCAAACTATAAACTGATGAGTGGATAAAAAAGATATGGTTTATATACACGATGGAATACTACTTGGCCATAAAAAGAATGAAATCTTGCCATTTGCAAAAAGACATGGATGGAGCTAGAGAGAATAATGCTAATGCTAAGTGAAATAAGTCAGAGGAAGATAAACACCATATGATTTCACTTATGTAGAATTTAAGAAACAAAACAAATGAACATGGCAGGGGCGGGAGGGGGAAGCAAACCAAGAAACACTCAACTACAGAGAACAATCTGAGGTTTACTGCAGGGGAGGTAGGCAGGGGGTTGGGTTAAATAGGTGATAGGGATTAAGGAGGCCATTTGTGATGAGCACTGGCTGTTGTATGTAAGCGATGAATCACTAAATCCTATACATGAAACTAAATTACATTGTATGTTAAGTAACTGGAATTTAAATAAAAATTTGGAGAAGAAAAAATAATAAAGCTCTTAGGTACAGAAAAGAGATTGGTGGTTGCCAGAGGTGGGGAGTGGGAGAGGGTAAAATTGGTGAATGGGGCTACAAGGTACAAACTTCCAGTTATAAAATAAATAAGTCATGGGGATGTCATGTGCAGTATGGTGACTACCGTTAATAAAACTGCATTGCATATTTGAAAGTTGCCAAGAGTAGATCTTAAAAGTGTTATCACAAGAAAAATACTGTAACTAGTATGGTGACTTGTGGGTGATCATTTTGCAATATATATAAATACTGAATCATTATGCCAAAAACCTGAAACTAATATAAGGTTATATGTCAATTATACCTCAAAAAAAGAACAAAGTGGTTTTAAGCTCTTATTTTATCTTAAGCAAACAGTGTGTCTGTAACACAAGTCTTAAGAAACTAGCTAATTCACACTATATGCATTAGTTAGGTTCTCTTCAGAGTTACGTTATAGATTATGAGTTCATTTAATATCCAGATGTGTCCTACAAAGAAATATTTGGAAAAACATCTCTTACCAAACACTTCTAGTTCATTTTTGAAAATCACATGGCCTTAAAATATAATGAATTTAAACAGGAACTCAAAAAAACCCTATGCCTTGGAATAGTGTTTCTTCAACAAGAGTCAGAATATGACTAGAAATAATTGCTAGGATATTACTTTTATCCTGAACCTCTTCCCCGAGAAGCATCAGACCTTTAGATCTTTGTTATTCAACCAGAAACATTTTAAGAGTTACCTGGGAGTAAGTATAAAGAAACGATTGGGAAATTTTAAGGAACCCTTTTGAGGGAGAGATAAAGAAGATCTATCAAAACTTGGGAAAAGATATCATAAAATAGATTTGACCTTACAACTTCTCAGAAATTACTATGTCTGGATTTTTTATGCCAACATAACAAAGGGACACCAAGGAGCAAGGATCTTCACTTAAACCACCCACAGAAAATAGAAATCCACTGAGACTTGGCTTCCTACATCACACTAAATATGCACCATCCAAAGAGAATTAGAGAAGTTCTTTTTCAGAATTCTGACTATTCTGGATTTTCCTGAATGACTAGCTTTAGGACCAGCTACCTTGTTGAACATGAAGGTGGGAGAGATATTTCTCAAACTGGGAACCAGAAAGGAGGGAAAAGAAACAAGAGATTCATGCTCAAGTTTGAGTCTATATAAAAGAAATAACAGCATTTATGTGTATCTGGAATGACTGGATTGTGTATCTCTGCGGTTGAAAAGGAAACAGCTCACTGTGATAGAATTATGATCCATGTCACAGAGGAGCAGAGAGTATTTGGGTCAAATATTTTCCCACGAATGGTAATAAATTTATGGAGTGGATGTCCATAAAGGGTTCTCTGAACGAGAAACAGTAATGAGCTCAACAGACATCCATTCAATGACTCAAACGGTGACATTAAATGCTATTCTCATCACGCGCAAAAACAAAAATCAACTTTGATATTTATGGAAGCCCACACACTGAATCCCAAAGGCTTATTCTTTATACAGATGACAGCCTATCCCTGGTTTGTCTCTACAGCATCACTTATGAAGCTGTTTACCTGAGAACTTCAATTCAAGCCCTCAAATAGGAAATGAAGTATGAGATGTTGTAGAGGGAGTATGGATAAAGGAGAAATGAAGAAAAAAGAGTGGCAATAAAAATTGACATCCCTGAAAAAATGGAAAATTTAATTAAATTTTTAAAAAATTTTCCTGGTATAATAAAAAATTTCCAAAACTACAAGGCATTCACAGGAATCAAAATAAATCACAACAAAATTTATTTTATTTTTATTTATTGTAACCAAAAAAATTGCAAAAACCATTTGTACTTGGGAACTACAAAACAGTATGTCTCCAAGCAAGAAGTACTCTCTCAGGTGCCACCAATGGATATGTAGTTGCTGAAGCCAATATTCATTTCTTCTTCAGCATTCTCTGCTGTTGTGAGGTATCTGCTATTGTTGGTGTCCCCCTGTTTTTTTCAAAATCTGATTGTAATGATTTGTCATACCATGTAGATGTATGACAAATGATCATGGTGTGCATCTTAAAAATATACAAATTTTATCTTTAAAAATACAATAATTTCAAAAACTTAACAAAACACACAAATGCTCAAAAGCAGTCAGCAGATGTTCATTACTTCCATACATTAATGGGGAGAGAAAAATACTTCTGGAAGAGAATTTGGCAATGCATGTAAAGAGAACCTTTAAGTCGTTTTCATAAGTTTTGACCAAGATATTCCCATACCTAAGAACTTATATTGGGGAAGTCATTGAAGAGCCACACAAATATTGTTAGGCTAGAATGTTTATTATTTATGTTAAAACATACATCGAAAGATGAATGGATAAAGGAGATGTGGTCTATGTATACGATGGAATATTACTCAACCATTAGAAATGACAAATACCCACCATTTGCTTCCACGTGGATGGAACTGGAGGGTATTATGCTGAGTGAAGTAAGTCAATCGGAGAAGGACAAACATTATATAGTCTCATTCATTTGGGGAATATAAAAAAATAGTGACGGAATAAAGGGGAAAGGAGAGAAAATGAGTGGGAAATATCAGAAAAGGAGACAGAACACGAGAGACTCCTAACTCTGGGAAACGAACTAGGGGTGGGGGAAGGGGAGGTGGGCAGGGGGTTGGGGGTGACTGGGTGACAGGCACTGAGGGGGGCACTTGATGGGATGAGCACTGGGTATTATTCTATATGTTGGCAAATTGAACACCAATAAAAAAAATTTACAAAAAAAAATAATAAAAGAAAAATAAAAGAAAAGAAAACAGTCCCCCCAGAAGAAACCAACCTAAAAATCCAAATAAAAAGGAATTTATTTGGACCAAATAAAAGGTCCAAAAAAGGGAATATATAATATATATATATATATATATATATTCACACAGACATACACACACATATATATCAAATATATATATAATAAAAGGGAAACATTAATTATGGTATCTAACTGCAATGAAATACTTTAAAAATAGTCATTAAAACATAATATTTAGGGTGCCTGGGTGGCTCAGTCTATTAAGCTTCTGACTCTTGATTTCAGCTAAGGTCATGATCTCAGGATCCTAGGATTGAGCCCTACATTAGGCTCTGCACTGAGTGTGGAGTCGGCTTGTCCTTCTCCCTCTGCCCCTCCCCTCCTCGTACTCACTCTCTAAATAAATAATAAATAAATACATACATACATACATAAAATCCTTTTTAGAAAGATATAACTTTATGACTAATAACATGGAAAAATGTTCATGATGTAAGGTTAAGTGGAAATGGAATGTTATAAAATAACATGTATGATATGATATCCGATGTTGCTATTTATTTATATATGAAAGAAAAGTCTGCAAAGAAATGCAATAAAAGGGCAGCCCGTGGCTCAGCAGTTTAGCGCCACCTTCAGCCCAGGGTGTGATCCTGGAGACCGGGATCGAGTCCCAGGTAGGGCTCCCTGCATGGAGCCTGCTTCTCCCTCTGCCTCTCTCTCTGTGTCTCTCATAAATAAATAAATAATTTTTGTTAAAGTGCAATAAAATATTAACATTAGCAAAAAATATTTTTTCTTCCCATGGCATCCATGACACCAGTTTCTCCTATGTCTCCTTAAAACTTTGTATACCATTTATCTATTTCTTTTTATTATGATTTATTTTGTTTGATTTTAGGGTTCTTTAAAAATACATTTTATTTATTTATTCATGAGAGACACAGAGAGAGGCAGAGACATAGGCAGAGGGAGAAGCAGGCTCCCTGTGGGATCCCTCCCTGGGATCATGACCTGAGCCGAAGGCAGATGCTCAACCACTGAGCCACCCAGGTGTCCCTAGTTTCCTGATTTCAACTGCCTTTTCTGTGTAGCTGCATCCCAAACCTACATCCCCTGCCTTAAATTCTGAGGTACTGTCTCAAATTTTTTGCTGGCTTCTGGACAAATGCAACCCAGTGCTGTGCAGACAGTTCACAGCGACTCTATTATCCTTCCTGCAGATTCCACTTATCTTCTTACATCCTGCATCTTAATTAATGCATTATCCAAGCAGAGCCTTTATAAGTTTCTGATTTGATCATATGAAAAGATGCTCAACACTGTATGTCATTAGGAAAAATACAAATTAAAACCACAACGAGGTACCACTTCACCCATATTAGAGCAACTATGATATATAAGACAGTACCAAGTGCTGTTGAGATGTAAAGAAACAGGAAGCCTCATATATTGCTGGCAAGTATGGGAAATGGTGCAGCCACTTTGGAAAATATTTTGGCAGCTTCTCAAAAAGTTAAATATAAAGCTACCATAAAACCCAGCAATTCTACTTCTAGGTGTCTACCCAAGAGAAATGAAAACATATGTTCACACAAATGTTCACAGCATCATTATTTATAATAGCCAAAAAGTAGAACAACTCAAGTACTCAAATGATGAACAGATTAGCAAAACATAGACTGGAATATCATTCAATTATCAAAAGGAATGGAGTACAAGTGCCCCTACATGGATGAACCTTGAAAACATTATGCTAAGGAAAAGAAGCCAGACAAAAAAGGCCACAGATTGCATGATTCCATCTACATATAATATCCAGAAAAGGCACGTTTATAGACATAGAGTAGATTCATGGTTTCTTGGGACTGGGAGTGAGGATTCTATGTGGGAATGAGGAACTTTTATTGAGGAGAATGAAAATATTCTAAAACTCATCTATGGTGGTAATTGTATCACTCGATAAAATTACTAAAAATCAGTTAATTCTATATTTGGAATTAGTGAATTGTATGATATGTAAAATATCTCAACAAAGCTGGTTTTTTTTAATCTGTCCTGACTCTTCCTTTCCCCAGTGCCTTACTTTTGAATCTTGCAAGAAAAGCTACAACCTTTTAATTCTTCCTTGCAAGCTTCTTTTTCCCCAAAATACCATTCCTTTTAGTTTTTCTGTGCCTAGGAGTCTCCTTCCTCTCACCTGCCCGTCAAAATTTTAATCAACTTCTAAAGCCCAAATCAAAGTTACTTACCCCTTATGTAAAATCTTAACTTAATATCCCTTAGAAAAATGTAATCATCATTCTTTAACCTTTACAATTCTGTGAGAACTTTGAACAACTTGATTTAAATTACAAGTTAGGAATAGGAGGCAATCTAAAAGAAGATGGTCTTTGGAGCCAGAAAAACTGTATTCAGATCTCAGCTCTGCCCCTTCCTTGGTGTGTGACATTCAGTAAAGTTACTAAACTCTCTGGGCCTGGATTTTCCTATTCTTAATTGGGGATCTATAATACGAACTTCAAAAAGTTGCTGTTAATATTAAATGAAATACATGCAAACTGCTTGAAATCTAGCCTGGCACATATTTAACCCAGTAATTTATTAAATATCAGTTACCTTCACCTTCCTTCCAACCCCCAGCCCACCCGTAGGTCATGTATTTATCATCTTTCATATACCCAGTGCTCAGCCAAAGGTCTGGCACTCGATAGACAACCAAAAGATACTTACTGAATGAAATTATAGTTGTGAAAATATTATCATTTCTCCTTGTGTTGACTGTCAATTACCATGATTGAATATGTAAATCCCTTTTGCTACTCACCTTGATCTGTTTTTTGTTTTTTTTTAAAGATTTTATTTATTTATTCATGAGAGACATAGAGAGAGAGAGAGGCAGAGCCACAGGCAGAGGGAGAAGCAGGCTCCATGCAGGGAGCCCGACGTGGGACTCGATCCTGGGTCCCCAGGACCAGGCCCTGGGTTGAAGGCAGTGCTAAACCACTGAGCCACCCGGGGCTGCCCCTCACCTTGATCATGTTATATGGAGTTGCCCTCGTAAGAAGTAGCTCGATTGAAAATCAGCAATTGCAATTTCAGGGGTCCGCTTCGATTTTTCAAGCTGGTGTCACTGTTTCCTCTGTCTACAGACTGCTGATCTGTAGAGGGTGCCCCTCAACCAGCACGCACACGGGTGTCTTGAGACACTTACTTTTCAGGTGTTCCGGAGAAGAACTGCCTGCATCTTAAGTTTTCCTCGAGGACCTCTAAAGTAGATTTTGCATACACTGTGTAGCTTTGTGTTAAGCCAGACGTCCCCACGCCTGTCAACTTTGGAGTCAATCTGTCCAACAAGCCTTGTATCAGGTACTTACAGACAGTTGGAAATGTAATGGCACTTACTTTGCTTAAACGGCAAAATGCATTCTCTGTGTCTCTCCAAAGTGCAGAGGATTTTATTTTGACTTGCTGAGTATGTGTAGCTTTGGGCATCTTAAATTCTCTTATCATGCCGGAGCAGCAGGCATGGGCTGCCCCAGTCCTCCCAGGGCATACAGCCCTGCTCTTGTTCCTCCTTATTAAGCTTCTCCTTTTCTTGACAGTTTCACCTCTCCTGTATTCTCTCTCTCTCTTAATGTGCATTCATTCTCTCCAGACTTAGATTTCTTACTAGTCACAGAATTACTTTGGGTGGAATTCCAGAAAATAAACATCGAGGCCCTTTTGAAACCGTATTGCCTGGTCCTTTACCAGCGCCCACATTTCTGCTGCCTGATGCTTCTATATTAAGCTTTGTGTCTAGCTTCTAAGGATGGGGATAATAGAGGTCTGCAGCCAGCAAATGTTCAGAGATGGGTCCTGAGATGTGGGGAAATAAAACCCCACCCAGATTGAAACTGTAGTCTAATTCTCTTTCTTGGGTTTCTCATGAAATAGCTCTTTATCTCTCATTAAAGGTATGTTTCCAGTATGTTCCATACCTTTCCAGTATGTTCCATACCTTTCTCGTAAAAGGTATGTTTCCTCATTCTAGTATGAGGTCTTTCCCAGTGGGTGAGCAGAGTAATATCAAAATTCACAACTATTTTGATTCCCAAATGCAAAATAAGATCTTTTGATTTGTGGTTCGTTTTCTCATGTGGAATCATTGTGGAAAAATTATCAGCTAATTATCTTTCTTTGTGAATAATTGTAGTCTTAAGGTGAGAGCAAATTCCCTTCAAATGTATCTGATGCCAAATGCAGGCAGGTGTAGGTGACAGATGCCAGGGTGGAGTGTCACCATATCCCCAGTCATGTGCGGGTAGCCGTCTTTGTTTTCCACAACAGTCTGATAAAGTGGTATTTTTAGTTATTCCCATTGTACAGATGAGGACACTGAGGTTTAAAGAGATAAAATGATTGCCTGGACTCATTCCAATACAGGCGGGCCTGACTCCAGAATCTATGCTGTCAGCTATGCAAACAATACATTGGACACACTATGCCTCCTCTCTCTGCAGCAAACCTAGAATCGTCATTTCACAGCATTCCCCACATGCCCACTCTCTGCAGGTGCCAATCTTCCACCTGTTGGGTATCTTCCTCTTTTGTCCTTTTCACATCCATGGTGCAAAGGCTGCATTACATCTTGCATAGACTCTTTAAAATGCCTCCTGTTGAAATATGTTTCCATGGCTTCATGGCCTCATTCTTTTGTCCATCCTACATACTTCCTCCAGCAAACAAATATTTCTTACGTCATGGCTGATCATGGCTCCATCTTGCTTAGCAGCCTTGGTTGGCTCTCCATTATATCCCCTCCAAAATCTAGCCCCATACTCTTCCTAGGTTTCTCTCCCAGTATTGCTTCGACACGGGAATACATATCCTTGAGGATGCAGTCTTCGTATATTCTGTTCACTAGCATATATGTACCATCAATAACAGAGCCTGGCAGAGGTGGTGCTCAAATAAGAATGAAGAAGTCTTGTGGTTTAGCCAGATCTTATTACCCATTGCTCCCAAAATAAATAAATCCTAGATTTTTTTCCAACTTGATTCCTTTGCTTAAAATAGTTCTCCTACCTAGGGAGTCTTTCCTACCATCTCCACTTACATGATTAATTTCCATTAAATTTTATCTATTACTTAAAATGATAGTTCATTAGTCAACTTCTCCCACTGGAAACATCCTTCTTCTCCTCTTCCAAACTTTGTTTATGATAATTTGGGGCTCGTACTCATTATATTTGTTCTGGATTATAGTTAATTCTCCCCCCTTAGTTTATGAGAACATTGACTCAAGAATGAGGCAGTGTCTTATTCAGCTTTGTATCACTCATAATGTTGAATATCAAATAAGTCTAAATAAAGGTTTGTTGATTATTTAAATTGAACTGAGTCTAAGCGCAAGCCAATTCTGAACTTCTTCCTCATAATTAGGAAATACTGGTACACATGCAAACAAATAACAATGCTAAAAACAGTAATGATATTGAACACCAAGTGCTCGGCATGGATTTAATCCCTCCAGCAACCCTATGAGGCAGGTGCTATCATTACCAGATGGGGAAACTGGGGAACAAACAGATTCAGTTCTCCAGATTCCCATAGTTAGCACAAGGAAAATCCTCAACTCTAAATCAGGATGTTTCACTTTAGAGCCCATGCTTTTAACCTCGGAAACTACTGTCTCCTCCAACATTGGAGAAAAAAGAATTTTTTAAAAGAGCAAAATACAAACACATTTGTTTCTGCCTTTGAACATTCACAAATCGAACAGATAGCAGCCTCTCCCCCTTACCCCACTTATCTGGGAAGATTACATCCAAGACTTCCAGGGGATGCCCGAAACCACAGATAATACCGAACTCTCTATATACTATGTTTCTTCCTATACACACATACCTATAATAAAGTTTAATTTATAAATTTGGTTCAGGAAGAGGTTAACACTAATAATATAATAGAACAACTGTGACAATGTGTATAATAAAAGTTATGTGGATGGGGTCCCTCTCTTAAAATATCTTATTGTACTGCATGCACCCTTCTCCTTGTGATGATGTGACGTGATAAAATGCCTACATGTTGAGATGAAGTGAAGTGAATGGCATAGCATTAGGCTACTATGGAGCTTCGGATAGGTCAGAAGGAGGATCAGCTGCCTCCAGATTGCAGTTGACCCCTGGGTCACTGAAACCACAGCAAGCAAAACTGTGTCTATGGGGGACAACTGTATTTGAGTTTCTCTTCTATTGAGCATCCACAGTTGTTTTTAGAAACATCAAGAGAAGTAATGAGATGTAACGAATTTTTTTACATTAAAAAAATTAGCAAATCAATACAAATGTAAGAATAGACTTGATGCACAATTTGTGGAAAACTATTTGCTTTCTTAACACAAAAACATTCTCTTCTAGCAGCAGGAGGCCTGGAAATCATAGTTTTGTGATAATGTTGTCTTAAAATAAAGACATGGTTTATTCTTTGAATTATCCACTAGATGGCAGAAAATTGTTACTGTCCAAAGCAATTTAACTGGATTAGTCCCAGCTCCTTAGCTTCAGATCTAAGCAAAAGCTTTCACCTCTACCCCTAGCAATGCTGGCCTTTTCACATATGGCATTTTAAAGCAAACAACTATTTTTAAGCTGGGAAAAATCAGAGGTTTTCACAGTAATAAATATTAGGTCTGAGCATGCTAATTATATGTTTGTGTTGCTCTGCTTTAACATAGTACGAACAGATGCACAGACATGTGGGAGAAGGACTGGGATCCCACATAGAATGTTCCATCCGGATGTCAGATATTAAAGTTAGTCAAGAAAAGCCTCCAGAAGGCTGGTTTTCTGTAACTTTCAGGCCACAGTTCTCATTCTTGTGGCATGGTAGAGTCACCTGAGGGCTCTACCCCAGACTCCAAATCCCTGACAATAGAGACTGGACATCAGTACTTTTTAAAACCTCCTCCTATAAAGTAAGAGGATAGGACTAGACTTTATCATCTTTTTTCCAGCATCAAATTCTAGAATTGAGGTCTAACAACATACTCCATGAGTGCAAAAGCTAATAGTGTTCTAGAGTCTTCATGAATATTAACTTAATCAGTCCACTATGACAGAGCTGGGGAAAAGTGAGACAGAAAAGTTTCACAACTTGCCCAAGGCCACACCAGCAGGAAAAAAAAAAAAAAATGAGATGCAACCACACTGTCTGGTTCTAGAGTCTGAGCATATAACAGATCATAATTCCTCATAAATAGTTGATTAATGAATAAACTATATCCTCTCTATTTTTCTACCAATATCTAAAATTGTACTAACAGTTAATGCTCTAACAGTTATGGCTCCTACATTGTTATTTAAGCCATAACTGCTGACCTGTTTGGAAAATAAGCATAATATATCTGGGAACTGTGCTATGGCAAAGGCCAACTCTAAAAAAAAAAAAAAAAAAAAAAAAAATCAGTACATTTGGGAGTGCTGTTTTCCTGGATGAGATTGTAATTGAACTCAGTAATCTGGTATTTTGCAAAATAAGAGCATTTGAAATGCACTTACTGGAATTTTCAAGAAAATTCTAATTAAGTAAATCCTATAAACATCTGTTGACAGGGCTTCGACTCCAGAGCTCAGAAAGAGTAATAAAAACTGAGTTCTGTTCACATTCTATCCTCTTTTTTATTTTTTTTTTCCTAGCTTTGAACATGTAAGTCTCTTGATCCAAGAGGGAGACAGATCTTTCTTAGAAGACAGGTAGGTATGGAATAGATTCTTCTCCACTTGGCTTATCAAACTGAATTCCCTGGAGCTTCTCTTCAAAAAGTCATTAATACTTTCTGTCAACATTGCTTGCTAAATGAAGACCTAGGGGACAAGTAGGTAAGTAGTAAGTATAATGTACAGTTGCTATGAACTTTTGGATGATCTATCTTTGAGGAGAATAATTATGTTCACGAGAACCATTACATGATATTATTTTTTTCTTTTTATGATGGAAAAAATATGTAAAAGTAGGATGAGTGAGGTAATGAACATTCATGTACCTGTCACCCAGATCCAACTCCCTTTCAATCTCTTATCTGTACCTCTACCTATTCCCTTCATGTCACATACAGATTACTTTTAAGCAAATCCCTATCTATAAGAATTTTAGGATGACTCTCTAAAAGAAAAGGGCTCTTTGTAAGAGAACATAATCATTATGTGGTATTTAATTAATAATTACATTTTCAGAACCCATTTTATCTAGATCTCATTCATTACTTAAAAAAGTCCTGGCCCTAAGAGGTGTAGGTCAGCATTGAGGAACCAAATTTTTATTTTCAGAAAGCATCTTATCAGATAAATTCTAACCAGGAAGAATAGAAAAGTCCTCAGTTCTGCAAAGTTTACCTTATTTTCCCCTACCATTTTGTTTAAACTTTAGGCTATGTTTGATTCTTGTTAAATAGTTGTAAGCTCCTCAGGAACCATTTCCTTTGAGGAAAAAAAAAAGTTTCTTCTGGGTTAAGCGTCAGTAGCAAATGGGGCATTGGATACTGGAACACAGTGATTTAACAAACCTACAGAAGTCTACTGTACATCCCCCAAACTGTGGATTGGGTGATAATCTTTAGGCTGTAGAGAGTCTTTCATTACAACTGGACAGTGCAAGGGAGGGAGGCTGACTTTAGAGGAAGGACTCTCAAGAAGGAAATTACCTTGACAACAGCTCTTTGGGCTTAGACTTTCTCTCTTGAAGACACAGGATTAACACGGAGGCTGTCTCCCCAGGCAGAGCTTTCTTGTGTGCAGTTACTTGGTCCATGAAGTCTCTGAGGTGTGGGCCACAGGAAGGAGTATTTCTCCCATGCTGTGTGAAAATTCCCTGAAATCAATGAGAGGCTTTTTCTAAACCATTGTCTCAGTCAGGACTGGCCGCCACCCAACATTTATCTGAGGGAGCCAGGCACAAATTCCGGCCTTACAAAGTGAAGAGGTGCAGAAAGGAAAGGCAACAGTTTACCATTGAAGACTCTTTATCTTTGGGGTTCCCAAAGGGCCATAATGGCCAATGTTAGAGTTGAAATGGGACTTGGCACTTTGTTATGGCTCTGGTCCCTGAGTACACTTTCAGTGGCAGAAATCCAAACATGAGGAGAAGTGAGATATAGCAGGCTACATAAAAGTGATGTTTCTATCAGCCCAAAATTAACTGAAAATTATGCAGTGACATAATTCAGCACAGGGAACCATCCTATCTTAAACAGTTACACAAAATGTATCTGATAGTTTCTTTCAAAGACCTATTTCAAATTTATCAATCTATCATTGAACTGATTCATGGTCAACTCTCTTCCCTCCTCTTTTTCTCTAGCTGTCTGTTTTCTTTTCTCTCTCTCTCTCTCTCTCTCTCTTTTTTTTTTTTTTTTTTAGCTGTTTTCTTAATCTTTGTTCTGGCACTGTCGCTTTCTTTCCAAGTACACTATGTAAGCAAGTTTAGCCATTCTAATTGTCCTGAGTCACAATTTCTGGATAAATTTCACATCACCAACTTTCCCTTCTGTCAAGTAGCCAGTCCTCTTCCTCATTATCTGTCTGGACAGCATTCTGACACATCTAGCAGAATCAGGCAATAAAAGCATTTCTCTCTCTCTCTCTTTCTCTCTCTTTTATAACCAAGCTAACTCTACTACCACTTATCCCTGGTAAGAGGCACAACCATGTCTTTCTCCCCAATACAGAACCTCAAACCTTTTGTTCCTTTCTCCCACATTCAATTGTTTTACAAAATGGTTTTCATTCCTTCTATAAAGGATGCATTTCCTTCAAGATGACCCAATGACCCAAGCACTGATGGTAACTCAGGCACTTCATATACAGACTACTGTAACCTGATCAATATATTACCCATTTCTCACCTCTCTCCCCATGAAATCTTCTGGAGATGTGTTACATGTAGTTCATTGAAGCATCACCTCTGTTCTCCCAAAGCTCATGTAATAACTCCTCAGCTGGATAAGCTAAGCAGCAAAGAGCATACACTTTGATGTCAGAAACACCTGCATTTAAATCTTTGTTCTGCCCCTTACTAGCTAGATGACATTGGGAAAGTTGTTTACCTCACTTAGCTTTATTTTCTTCATCTCTAAAATGGATATGACAATAATAACACTTTCTTCATAGCACTATGACAAGGATTAAGTTAACTTATATATAAAGTATTTACATAATACATATAATTATTTAATACGTGTGGGCTTTTAGGATAGAAAGTAAATTGAGAAATGACTAGAAACCCAAAGACTAAATTGGGTCTTTAAATGCCTTAAATGCCTTATGCCTAAATGGCATAGGATATGCCATTTCTCCTTCCTTACTCTCCCTCCACCAAACACACACATACACACATACACGCAATAACAGGAGATAAAATTGAGTCAATGAGGGGTGCCTGGGTGGCTCAGTCTTTTGAGCAACTGACTCTTGATTTGACTCAGGTTGTGATCTCAGGGTCATGAGATGGAGCTCCATGTCAGGCTCCATGATCAGCACAGAGTCTGCTTGTCCCTCTCCCCTCACCGTGGTTCCTGCTCCTGCTTACGTGTACATATTATCTCTCTAAAATAAATAAAGTTAATTAATTTAATTAAATCTTAGGGGTAAAAAAACTGAGCCAGTGAAGCAGGTAGATGAAATGGATGGACATTGTTCAGGTTGTCACATATATTTAGTTCATTCCTTTTTTTTTTTTTTTTTTTTTTTGCTAAGTACCATTTCACAGTAGAGACATACCTGTTTCTTCAAGTTTTCACTCACTGAGAAATTTCTTTTTTTTTCTTTTTTTTTTTAATTGCAGCTCAATTTGCCAACATATAACATAACACCCAGTGCTCATCCCATCAAGTGCCCACCTCAGTGCCCATCACCCAGTCACCCCCCCACCCCCCCACCCACCTCCCTTCCCCCACCTCTAGTTCGTTTCCCAGAGTTAGGTATCTCTCATGTTCTGTCTCCCTCTCTGATATTTCCCACTCATTTTCTCTCCTTTCTCCTTTATTCCCTTTCACTATTTTTTATATTCCCCAAATGAATGAGAACATATAATGTTTGTCCTTCTCCGACTGACTTACTTCACTCAGCATAATACCCTCCAGTTCCATCCACGTGGAAGCAAATGGTGGGTATTTGTCGTTTCTAATGACTAATAGTCCATTGTATACATAGACCACATCTTCTTTATCCATCATCTTTCGATGGACACCGAGGCTCCTTCCACAGTTTGGCTATTGTGGCCATTGCTGCTAGAAACATCGGGGTGGGGATCCCTGGGTGGCGCAGCGGTTTAGCGCCTGCCTTTGGCCCAGGGCGCGATCCTGGAGACCCGGGATCGAATCCCACGTCGGGCTCCCGGCATGGAGCCTGCTTCTCCCTCTGCCTATGTCTCTGCCTCTGTGTGTGTGTGTGTGTGACTATCATAAATGAATAAAAAAATTAAAAACAAACAAACAAAACATCGGGGTGCAGGTGTCCCAGCGTTTCACTGCATCTGTATCTTTGGGGTAAATTCCCAGCAGTGCAATTGCTGGGTCATAGGGCAAATCTATTTTTAACTCTTTGAGGAACCTCCACAGTTTTCCAGAGTGGCTGCACCATTTCACATTCCCACCAACAGTATAAGAGGGTTCCCTTTTCTCCACATCCTCTCCAACATTTGTGGTTTCCTGCCTTGTTAATTTTCCCCATTCTCCCTGGTGTGAGGTGGTATCTCATTGTGGTTTTGATTTGTATTTCCCTGATGGCCAGTGATGCAGAGCATTTTCTCATGTGCATGTTGGCCATGTCTATGTCTTCCTCTGTGAGATTTCTGTTCATGTCTTTTGCCCATTTCATGATTGGATTGTTTGTTTCTTTGCTGTTGAGTTTAATAAGTTCTTTATAGATCTTGGAAACTAGCCCTTTATCTGATACGTCATTTGCAAATATCTTCTCCCATTCTGTAGGTTGTCTTTGAGTTTTGTTGACTGTATCCTTTGCTGTGCAAAAGCTTCTTATCTTGATGAAGTCCCAATAGTTCATTTTTGCTTTTGTTTCTCTTGCCTTCATGGATGTATCTTGCAAGAAGTTACTGTGGCCAAGTTCAAAAAGGGTGTTGCCTATGTTCTCCTCTAGGATTTTGATGGAATCTTGTCTCACATTTAGATCTTTCATCCATTTTGAGTTTATCTTTGTGTATGGTGCAAGAGAATGGTCCAGTTTCATTCTTCTGCATGTGGATGTCCAATTTTCCCAGCACCATTTATTGAAGAGACTGTCTTTTTTCCAGTGGATAGTCTTTCCTGCTTTGTCGAATATTAGTTGACCATAAAGTTGAGGGTCCACTTCTGGATTCTCTATTCTGTTCCACTGATCTATGTGTCTGTTTTTGTGCCAGTACCACACTGTCTTGATGACCACAGCTTTGTAGTACAACCTGAAATCTGGCATTGTGATGCCCCCAGCTATGGTTTTTCTTTTTTTTTTTAATATTCCCCTGGCTATTCGGGGTCTTTTCTGATTCCACACAAATGTTAAGATGATTTTTTCCAACTCTCTGAAGAAAGTTCATGGTATTTTGATAGGGATTGCATTAAATGTGTAAATTGCCCTGGGTAACATTGACATTTTCACAATATTAATTCTTCCAATCCATGAGCATGGAAAATTTTTCCATCTCTTTGTGTCTTCCTCCATTTCTTTCAGAAGTGTTCTGTAGTTTTTAGGGTATACATCCTTTACCTCTTTGATTAGGTTTATTCCTAGGTATCTTATGCTTTTGGGTGCAATTGTAAATGGGATTGACTCCTTAATTTCTCTTTCTTCAGTCTCATTGTTAGTGTATAGAAATGCCACTGACTTCTGGGCATTGATTTTGTATCCTACCATGCTGCCAAATTGCTGTATGAGTTCTAGCAATCTTGCGGTGGAGGCTTTTGGGTTTTCTATGTAGAGTATCATGCCATCGGCAAAGAGGGAGAGTTTGACTTCTTCTTTGCCAATTTGAATGCTTTTTATTTCTTTTTGTTGCCCGATTGCTGAGGCTAGGACTTCTAGTACTATGTTGCATAGCAGTGGTGAGAGTGGACATCCCTGTCGTGTTCCTGATCTTAGGGGAAAGGCTCCCAGATATTTGCTGTGGGCTTTTTGTAGATGGCTTTTAAGATGCTGAGGAATGTTCCCTCTATCCCTACACTCTGAAGAGTTTTGATCAGGAATGGATGTTGTATTTTGTCAAATGCTTTCTCTGCATCTATTGAGAGGATCATATGGTTCTTGTTTTTTCTCTTGCTGATATGATCAATCACATTGATTGCTTTACGATTGTTGAACCAGCCTTGCATCCTGGGTATAAATCCCACTTGGTCATGGTGAATAATCTTCTTAATGTATTGTTGGATCCTATTGGCTAGTATCTTGTTGAAAAATTTTGCATCCATGTTCATCAGGGATATTGGTCTGTAATTCTCCTTTTTGATGGAGCCTTTGTCTGGTTTTGGAATTAAGGTGATGCTGGCCTCATAGAACGAGTTTGGAAGTACTCCATCTCTTTTTATCTTTCCAAACAGCTTTAGTAGAATAGGTATGGTTTCTTCTTTAAACGTTTGATAGAATTCCCCTAGGAAGCCGCCTGGCCCTGGACTTTTGTGTCTTGGGAGGTTTTTGATGACTGCTTCAATTTCCTCCCTGCTTATTGGCCTGTTCAGGTTTTCTATTTCTTCCTGTTCCAGTTTTGATAGTTTGTGATTTTCCAGAAATGTGCCCATTTCTTCTAGATTGCCTAATTTATTGGCATAAAGCTGCTCATAATAATTTTTTAAGATCATTTGTATTTCCTTGGTATTGGTGGTGATCTCTCCTTTCTCATTCATGATTTTATTAATTTGAGTCTTTTCTCTCTTCTTTTTAATAAGGCTGGCTAATGGTTTATCTATCTTATTAATTGTTTCAAAGAACCAAATCCTGGTTTTGTTAATCTGTTCCACAGTTCTTCTGGTCTCTATTTCATTGAGTTCTGCTCGAATCTTTATTAACTCTCTTCTTCTCCTGGGTGTAGGATCTATTTGCTGTTTTTTCTCCAGCTCCTTTAGGTGCAAGGTTAGCTTTTGTATTTGAGTTCTTTCCAGTTCTTGGATGGATGCTTGTATTGCAATGTATTTCCCCCTCAGGACTGCTTTTGCTGTATCCCAAAGATTTTGAGTGGTTGTATCTTCATTCTCACTGAGAAATGTCTAATGTACACCTATTATACATAAAACCAATATAAGAATTCATGTATAGGTTTTTGTGTGTATCTAAGTTTGTATTCATATGGAATAAATTCCCAGGAGTAAAACTCAGGGATCACAAGGTAATTGTATATTTAGTTTAATGAGAGACTATCAAGCTATTTTCCAAAGTGGCTCTGCCATGTAACATACTATATAAGTGTGATCTATATAAGTGATCCAGTACTATATAAATGATCCAGTTTCTCCACAGCCTCACCAGCATTTAGTGTTGTCACTAGCTTTTTTTTTTTTTTTGGCCATTTTGTTTTTTTTTTTTTTTTTAAACCTTATGGGATATATTTTTTTTAAGGCTTTATTTTTTCATGAGAGACACACAGAGGCAGAGACATAGGCAGAGGGAAAAACAGCCTCCCGGTGGGGAGTCTGATGTGGGACTTGATCCCAGTACCCCAGGATCACAACCTGAGCCAAAAGCAGACACTCAACCATGGAGCCACCCAGGTGCCCCTATTTTGGCCATTTTGAAAGGTGTGCAGTAACATCATGCTTTAATCTGAATTTTCCTGGTGGCTAATGATGCTGAACATACTTTTGATGTGTTTATTTGCTATCTTTATATCCTCTTTAGTGAAATGTTTCATGTTTTGCCTTGTTTTATATTTGGATTTTCTTTACTGTTGAGTTTTAAGAGTTCTTCATATATTTTACTTACCAGTCTTTTGTTGATATGCAGTTTGCAAATATTTTCTCCCAGTCTAGCCTTTCCTTTTCATACTCTAACAGTGTCATTCAAAAGCAAATTACAAATTTATTTCTTAAGTCTAACTTATCCCCAGCATAGATTAAAGTTTGGGCACACAAACTACCATCCAAAGAAATGCACATTTCAAGCAAGTAAGCATGAGAGTATCTATTTTTCTACACAATGTGTTTGTTATCAATTATCATCTCCAAACTTACAGGTGCAAAAGAGAATTTCATGTTATTTTAATGTGTTTTTCCTTTATTTTGAGGAGAGTATAGCATCAGTATATGTATTTCCTTTTCTGTAAATTGATTGCTCATATACTTTGAAGAACATTCTATCAGGTAGGCTTTATATTAACCTGTAGGATTGCTTTATAAACTAGAAGCAAGGTGTGGTTCCCTGGGTGGCGCAGAGGTTTGGCGCCTGCCTTTGGCCCAGGGCACGATCCTGGAGACCCGAGATCGAATCCCACATCGGGCTCCCGGTGCATGGAGCCTGCTTCTCCCTCTGCCTGTGTCTCTGCCTCTCTCTCTCTCTCTGTGTGACTATCATAAATAAATAAAAATTTATAAAAATAAATAAATAAATAAATAAATAAATAAATAAATAAATACATTAAAATTCATCCACTTCGAAACTGCAGTTTGACATGTTTTGACATGCAGTTTGACATGTATTTGCTCACGTAGCCTTGAGCACAATCAATGGGGGACATTTCGATCATCCAAAAAGTTCCCTTGGGCCCACTTGTAATCAGTTACCCCTCCCCAAAACATTCTCACACACCTTCTACATAACAAAGAGCTGACTTAATTAAGAATGTCTAGAAAAGGGCAGCCCAGGTGGCTCAGCGGTTTAGCACCACCTTCAGCCCAGGGCCTGATCCTAGAGACTCAGAATCGAGTCCCACATCGGGCTCCCTGCATGGAGCCTGCTTCTCCCTCTGCCTGTGTCTCTGCCTCTCTCTCTCTCTCTCTGTGTGTCTCATGAATAAATAAATAAAATCTTAAAAAAAAAAGAATGTCTAAAGAAGGTATTGTTTCACTAACAGACTAATTGCCACTCTCCTTTGGATAAATGGATAAGTAAGGCAGAAGGGTGAATATATGACTATCTTATCATCTTAGATAATGAGCTGTTAGATGATAGGAAACATGGCTTGCAAACGTTTTTTGCTGCAGTTAGTACTTGCAAACATTTAATAAATATTATCATCAATCAACATTTGCTTCTAACTTGAAACTAGTCATCAAATGGTCATAAGAATGAGTCTAAAATATAAAAACAGTCCGCGAATTAACTGACTAAATGATTGTAAATACTTACATTCTTGTAAGAAAAAAGGATAACAGCAATAGAAAAGAGGCAAAGGCCCTCTCATTAAAATGAGTGTGAGCAGTACACGGTTGAATTTGGGAGGATTCATCATCCTCATACTGAAGCTCTCTGCTGCAGAGCTGATGAGCAATCACTGAGCCACAGCCAGCTCCGCAAGGCTGAACGGCAAAGCCATTATGCACCCACAGAACAGTGGCAGCACTGCGTTTCTGCAATTGGACTTACTTTTTAAGCTGTTTGAATCGGTGTGAGAAGAATGGAAGCCGTAACATCTGAACATAGATAGAGGTCATCTGAACTCATTTTCTATATACTACTCTAGGCAGCATAGAGATATTTAACTTTTTTTTTTTTTTTGGTGGTTTTAAAACTTTTACTGCAATATATCAATGAAGTAAACAGTAATTAGACACCTACCAATTTTTTCCCAAAACAAACCAAAAAAAAAAATGTAAACAGGAAAATAACTCTGCCTATACTTGTACAGCTTCTTAAATCATGTTAGAAGGGTCTCACATTCGATGATCAAGAAATTTTAAAATAGCAGTAATTATTTTCATTTTAAGAAAAGGACCCCCTTCCCCCCAAGTATTTAACATGAAAGAATGGGCTTTCTTACACATTAATTCAATACGTATTTGAAGCAGCAACAATAACCATCAATAATTTGGCATTTCTGTTTACAGTTGCTCCAAAATTTTTTCAATTTCACAAAGCCATTATCCAGTGTTGCCATGAAATAGAGACCGTAAATTCTAGGTAGCAAAGATTCTTTCTGAAACCAATGTTAAGTCAAAGAAATATCAGTGATTCTGGCAAATAAATGTGAACCTAGTATAGATTGCTCTTTCCTGCACCAACAACATTTCAGATAGGTTAAATTGAGGCCATTGTTAACCAAATAGCATTTCCCTAAAATTAAATGCACACAAACAGAAACTCCTTTTCCAAGAGAAGTATCTAAATATGATTAAAAGTAGGTAGTACTTAGGACCATACTTCCAGTGAAGTGTTACATCAGTATGGCTTTCACCTTGTAAAATACTTACATACTCAAGGAAACCTCTCTCTAATGAACAGTGTGCAGAGTTTTGTGGGTACAAAATCAATGAAATTTTTCCATGCCTCCCTTGTTCAATGACCATATGAGAAACAATGATAATCAATAGGTTCACACTTAAGTTTATGCCCACAGATCTACTTTGGGGTGTTAAGTCTACAGGTTTCCACACAGGCAAATAAGGTCCAATTTTGAAAATGCTACCATGTAGGGTTTTTAAAAGAAGGACTGACTCAAAGATATCCCAAACAAAACCAACCTACTAACAGCGCAAATGAATAATGCTTACTCAATTAAACTACACAGAAGAAATGAATCAATAATAATTAGGAGCAACTCTTTATTATAAACATATATTTTGATCTATTCCTAACCTCTGTTCTTTGAGGATAAGAGACGGTGCTCAAGCAGAGAAAGCGGGAAAATCTTACAGAAGGTTTGGCTCATGTGAATGTACCAGCACCCAAAATCTGAAAAAGAAAACCAAGCTACTGATGGTGGTGGACTTCATAATATACTAGTTTGTTTTTCTTTAAGGAAATATCAGTAGTATTAGTAGATTGTTTAAGAAGTTGAATACTGGGATCCCTGGGTGGCGCAGCGGTTTGGCGCCTGCCTTTGGCCCAGGGCGCGATCCTGGAGACCCGGGATCGAATCCCACGTCGGGCTTCCGGTGCATGGAGCCTGCTTCTCCCTCTGCCTGTGTCTCTGCCTCTCTCTCTCTCTCACTGTGTGCCTATCATAAATAAATAAAAAATTAAAAAAAAAAAAGAAGTTGAATACTAATTAAAACAAAACTACCAGTCTTTAAAATCATTAATTATTCATAACTGATTTTGTATATATTAAGTAGTGTCAAAATTCATTTCATGCTCTGAGAATGTATTTTTCTGGCTTTATTGATGTATCATTGACAAATAAAATGTAAGATATCTAAAATGTATGTGATGATTTGACATACGTATAAATTGTGAAGGGGTTTCCCCATCAAGTTAGTTTACACATCCATCACCTCTCATAATGATAATAAAATATTGTGCCCTTTGAATAAAATAAAAAAAATTAAAAACCACAAATCCAAATCGATGTAAATAAATATGTGAATAAATACATTATGGTGGAGAGAAGTTCCTTGCTATAGAAAGAGTTACAAAATCACCATTTTCCAACATCACAGTAATAAGTGATTCAAAGAATCATCAATGAATGCCCCTCAAATTGCTTGTTAATTACCAAGAGAAAAAATTACAGAGAAGAAACTTGGTAGATGGCACTGAAACTGTGATGAAAGTTAGGATCCCTAGCAACGGGAATAAGTGAATCTTGTGCTACCTGCTGTGAAGCGCCAAGAAGGATACAACATCATTCCTTGGTATTCTCACTAATGATACATGATCTGTCTAATCATGAGTTAATATCAAACACACCCAAACTGAGGGACATTCTTGCAAATAACTAGCCTATACCATTTTAAAATGTCAAGATCATGAATGACACAGAAAAAGTTCCAGAATAAAGAAGCATGACCACTAAATCAATGCATGATCCTGGGTTGGACCTTGGACTGGGGGTAAAAATAACTATAAAAAACATCATTAGGACAGTTGATAAAATTTGAATATGGAGCATGGATTGAATAATAATAATAATAATAATAATAATAATAATAATAATATATCAGAGTTAGGGGCAGCCAAGGTGGCTCAGCAGTTTAGTGCCGCCTTCAGCCCAGGGCATGATCCTGGAGTCCCGAATCAAGTCCCACATCAGGATCTCTGCGTGAAGCTTACTTCTCCCTCTGCTTGTCTCTGCCTCTCTCTCTCTCTGTGTCTATGTCTGTCATGAATAAATAAATAAAATCTTTTAAAAATAAAATATATAAATATATCAGTGTCAGGTTTTTTTGATTTTATAATTGCAGTTATGTAAGTTACATAAGAGAATATCTTTTGCTTCCAGTAAAATACACACTAAAGTCATTGGACAATGGGGCATGATGTCTACAAGTTAGTCTCAAGTGTTTCAGAAAATAATCCAAATAAACATCTAGAAAGAGTGACAGAAAATGATAGAGCAAGTAAGTGGGGCACAGTGTAAGCAAGTCGTGTGGCTGGGTAAGGGTGTGTGCTTGGTTCTTTGTATTATTTGTCTCACATTGCTAGAAGTCTAAAATAACATAAAAATAACAAGCAAGAAATAAAGGAGCACACAGTAACACTTTCTTAGTAGACTAGAGGAAACCTACAAAAATATTCCATAAAAGATTTGGAACCATGGAAACATTGATGGAATAGATAACCCCAGCAAAAAGGGGACATGAGATTGTGTGCCACTGGACTATAAGTAATCCTAGGCCCAAGTTGGCTCAGTCACCTTGGAGGAGAGAGGCTCCATCTCTAAGCAGCCACCATGTGCCATGATACTCAATTTACAAGGAGTTCATATCTTAACCTCATGTTTTGAAGCATTCAGATCCCCATTTGTGTAGCTAGTTAGAGACAAGTGTGCTTATTTGGAAAATAATCATACTTTTTAATAACATAAAACTATTCTTTACCCAGTGTTCAGAGCAGGAGCCCCTTCAAATTGAGCTGTAGACATTTAGAAATAGAGAAGAAAGAGGAGGAGGAGGACAGGGGGAATGAGAGAGAGAGAGGGTGAGAGGGAAGGAAGGAACGAAGGAAGGAAGGAAGGGACGGAGGGAGGGAGGGAGGAAGGAAGGAAGGAAGGAAGGAAGGAGGAAGGAAGGAAGGAAGGAAGGAAGGAAGGAAGGAAGGAAGGAAGGAAGGAAGGGAGGGAGGGAAGGAGGGAGGGAGGGAGGAAGAAATGAAGGAAAAAATACTAGGCACAATTTTTGAGGAGTCTATCAATTCCATAAAAGGAGGAACTCTGAAAAGTAATAATAGATCTTATTCATATAACATAATGAACAAATGATTGAAAATAACCAATCAGAATAGCAGAATTTTGCTGAGTTTTTCAGGTAAGACCAAACTTTCTCAGACATGAGGACTCTCTTTAGACAAATGGCTAGTGCCCCTACATAAGGAAATTTTCTTTGCGTCTTGGTTGTTTTGCCTCAGAATATCACTGCTAGGAAGACTGGCCTTCCCTCCTCACAGCTTTTAATCTCACATACCAAATCTCGAAATGTAGGAAAGTCCTTTGAGTCTCAAATTCATCGTCTGATTGGGGGCCACTAGTATTTATGACCTAGAACTGTAATCACTAAAATTTGTAAATGCTTTTAAAATATGTAGCACGGTGGCCCGGCAAAAAAGAAATCAGAACTCACATGAGGAACACAAATCACAGCATTTCTGCATTACAAGGACATGTGTTTGGTAATCATGAAGGCAATTTTTCATCAAGCTTTCATCAGCTCTCTCAAATGATAAATGTAAATCACCTCTTCCTTACAAGTCAAGCAGCATGTGCATTGAAAACCTTCAAACTAGTTTTAAAATAACCATCCAGTGCTCATCCTCTACTCTGACAGCAGTTCATTTCCTGGGTCCATCTGATGCTGATGCAGGAAAGCTAATCTGTTCTCCTAGGTGCACTATTCCTGTTCAGGGCGGCTCTGAAACAGAGCTGCAGGAGCAGAGAGCTCAGGGCAGAAGCCGCCTGTCAGAGGCTGTATGCATTACTGCCTGTTACCAGAAATGCCTTTTGTCACACCCTGAGATCATATACATTTCATTCTCTTTGTCGCTGTTCTCATTGAAATTTTTAAAAATATTTCTTTATTAATTATATTAAGAGTTCTATTTCAACTCCCAATCTCTCTTAAACACACACACACACACACACACACACACACACACACCCCTTTATAGCCAAATGAAATCACTCAATTACCTTTTTGCAGAAGTTGAAATAGAAAATAGTTTTCTGACTGTGGGGCACAGCACTTGCCTATTCTTCCTACAGGTGGCATGTTAATAGGAAAAGCTGTCAAAAAGAGCTATTTCTGTTTGGGCACAGAGAATAATCCCCAGACATGTGATGTCATTTCAGATTGATTCCCCTCTCACTGTTCCTTTGCATATGTTGTTATTTATTTTAAGAAAACATGCAGAGAAAAGATATATAACAAGAAAAACACACTCTCCCGTGAGGGCTTTAAAACAGCTCTTATGTAAGTAAGTGCCACAAACAATACTTCATCTTTTTGGGATTTACAGATCTTGCTTATCTAAGAAGGCAAAATAGAAAAATCAGAAGAGAACAGATCCTCGGGGACCCCGTTCACTCATGTACAGTCTTTCACCTCTTTTCTCTATCTCTCTTTTTGAAATCTTACTTTCATGTGTAAACACTCTCAAATCTCTCCCAGTTTTCTCATTCCCAGACAGGCTTCTAGAAAGGACAGTCCTCAACTGGGGGCTCCATTTGCTTTTCTCATGTTTGCAGCACCTTTGCTCTCTGCCCTCTGGCTCCTGCACTCCTCGGGCTACCAAGGTTGGCATCAGTACCTTAGGTGCTAAGCCAATGGACATGTCTAATGGCCTCATCATGCTGAAGCATGTCGAAGCACTCTGTGAAATTATTTCCCATTCTTCCCCACTGATCCTATGATCAAATCTCTGCTTCCTCATTCTTCATTTCTTTGAAGCTTCCCTTTCCCTTACATATTGGCATTCCTGCCATCTTCCCCATTCCTTGCTCTTAGATGAAGAACTAATTTTTCTCATAGTTTCAAATTCTACCTAGATCCCGGTGACTCCTGCAAGAGCCCAACTCCTCTCCTGTACCTCCTCTTTTCCTGGACAAGTCACTTAGACAGCCAGTACCTCAAACCTCACATTCCAGAAGAGACTTCAAGGTCTTCCCAGTCCATGCTCTGAGCCTTCTCCTGTGCTTCTCTCCATGGATCTATCAACTACAGTAATAAAAGCAATTGACATTGATGCCTTTTGTCGCACCCTAAGATCATAAACATTTCATTCTCTTTGTCGCTCTTCTCATTGAAAATTTTAAAAATATTTCTCTATTAATTATATTAAGAGTTCTATTTCAACTCCACTATTTCAAACTGCACTAAGCGTCTTGCTAAGTTTTTCATAAGTGCTCTCGCATGTCATGTTCACCACACCTGTGAGAAAGATACTATCATTAGACCCGTTTGACAGAGGAGGAACAGAGAGCATAGCATCACTACAGAAGCTTGCCCAAACAAACATGGGTGATGGAATGGGACAGAAGGAATCCAGAAACAGGGACCTCACCACTTGTTGCACCACCTCTTCCCTGCCCCCACTCTCTTCTCGGTGTTGATAACACAGCTGTCAGTTCTAGCTCTCTCTGAAACTGCTTGACCTGAGCCTCTCTGCAATAGCCTTGATTTAATCTTCATTATGTCACCTAATCATACAAAAGCCTCTTTCTTTGTTGTTTAGTATAACTACCGATTCTTGCCCCTTTGGCTCTATCCTCCGTATTACCGTAGGAGTCATCTCCAAAACACCAATCTGTTCACATTAAACTGCAAACTGCTAACCATGATAAACAAGATTAGACTCCTGTCTACTTTTCCAGACTCATCTTTCTGTTTCCATGCTGACAAATGTTTTTATTATACTAGTACAGGCACCCGGTTTTTAAAAAAATCTATTGGATTGAACTGATTTTTAAAGTAGTATTCTGGATTTCTTTTTACTTATTTACTTTTTAATTTTAAAACTATAGAACACTCATAAAAGAAATTGAGGAAGACACTAAGAAGTGGAAAGACAGTCCATGCTCATGAATTGGAAGAACAAGTATTGTGAAAATATGTATGCTACCCAGAGCAATTTATACATCCAACTTAATCCCTATTAAAATACCATTGACATTTTTCCATAGCTGGAACAAATAATCCTAAAATATGTATGGAACCAGAAAAGATCCCAAATAGCCAGAGGAATGTTGAAAAAGAAAACGAAAGCCGGTGGCATCGTAATTCTGGATTTCAAGCTCCATTACAAAGCTGTCATCATGGAGACAGTATGGTACTGGCACAAAAACAGACTCACAGATCAATGGAACTAAATAGAAGACCCAGAAATGGGCCCTCAATTCTGTGGTCAACTCATGTTTGACAAAGCTGGAAAGAATATTCAATGGAAAAAAGACAAGTCCCTTGTTTTTTCCCAACACAAATGATGTTGGGAAAATTAGACAGCCACATGCAGAAGAATGAAACTGGACCATTGTCTTACACCACACACAAAAATAAACTCAAAGTGGATGAAGGACCTAAATATGAGACAGGAATCCATCAAAATCCTGGAAGACAACACAGGCAGCAACCTTTTTGACCTTGGCCACGGCAACTTCCTGCCAGCCACATCTCCAAAGGCAGGGGAAACAAAAGCAAAAATGAACTACTGGGATGTCATCAAGATAAAAAGCTTCTGCACAGCAAAGGAAACAGTCAGCAAACCAAAAGACAATCTGATTTCTTTTTAATAGCTGTAATATATTTTTGCTCATCTTAAAATATTAGAGTCATGAAATTTTATGTGGGACAGGTTAATTCCGACTGCACTGTTTCTGTTTCCTCTGGATACTTTTTTTTTTTTTTTTGATATTTTTTCTGAATGTTTATTTTTGCCTCTCTTTCATTTGGGGGCTTTTATTCTCATGCCTAGAGACTTTTGGTTGTTAATACACATTAAGGATAAAGACTTAAAAAGCTAATTGCCACTCTCTGTGTATGGAAGATCTATGTCAACTGGCATGTTTCACTTTGGGGTGACTGAGTAGGAGCCATATTTTCACTGAGGAGTTCTCTGACTTCCTGTTGGATCAGCTCCATGGGTGAAGAACTTTTCTCTGGAGCCATTCTGTTCTCCAGAGAAGAATTTTCCAATATCCTGCCTGGAGGTACACATGATGTAGGCTGGATGGAGACAAGGAAATAGAGATCAGTCACCCTTTGATGAAGACTTTCATTTAACACCCCTGCATTTGCCCTAAATAGCAAACATTTCTTGCTCAACTTCTATAGAGGAATAACCCACAATCTCATGTCTAACAGCTACACATCCAAATACTTATTCAATGTACACAGGGAGGGACATAGTAGCCGAGGTTTCAGTTCCATATAGAGATATAACCAATGCTTTTGTTTGCACCGCTTTCAGTTTTGGGCTTTCCTTCCTGTATTTTGACATTCACACTATCCCTAAGTTTTGATTATTTCTGCATTTGAGGGGTCAAAGGAGCCCTCCCCTCTCCTTAATAAACTTCTGCTCTACTGAGTATGTAATTTTTATTCTATCCAGTGCTGATAGTCGATTGGAATTCACGGGTTTAGTCATGCCAGCTTTTGAAAGAGAAATACTCTTGTACCTGCTGGTCATCAGCCATCACCTCAAAACCCCTATGTACCCTGTTGCTACAGAGCTCTCCTGGAAACCCCCCACTTCAAACACACACACACACACACACACACACACACACACACACACCTTGTCCCAGGAAACAGACAGTACCCTGAAATGGACTGGTTGAAGGATTTAATGAAGACACCATTGACATAGATGTGGACAGGGTTAAGAGAAATCAGCAAATGACAGGACGGGCTCCCTGAATCATCAAGATTAGAAAGCTCTCAACTCCTCTGGGCCTAAAGAGACAAGGAAAGGGAACAATTGTCACAACTAAGCACAGTCATAGCTCCAGAGTGAGTGATCATCCTGCGGAAGTGGTGGTCACAGGCAGAGCACAGCGGGAACCACCAAACGTTGGCCAGGGAGGGAAGCAGCCAGCCACCACCACCAACCCATCCCTGTGTCTCTGTTTGCTTAAGAACAGGAAGCCAAGCCAAGGAACAGGGGAGCCCTCTCAGCCTGAAGGGTCAGGAGGAGAGCAGCCCATGAGAGAGATCATGCAGCACACAACTGTCTCAGCAGAGGGTCCCCAGAAAACTACTCCCGACACTACACCTGACAGTTCTTTTGTTGCTTGCACCCTGTGCCATCATTATTTTCAAATATTTTAAACATTATCCTGACTCTTATTAACTCTGTTACTTCACAAAATGTAACAAACTTTCATCCACTAATATCCCTTCCTTCATTCTTTTTTTACCCTGTGGTTTTATACATTTTGTTTGGGATGGGGAGGGGCATCTGAAAGGAAGTTGATTGTTGACTCTAATGACTAAATCTTTGGATTCAACTTTCCAATCTTTCTGAAGATCTTCTTCATGCGTGCTATGCGGGCTCGCATCTCCAGAGCTTGCTCATCTGCCTGGAAAGATGTCCATTCATCTGGCGGACTCCATTCTTCCTTCAAGCCAACTCAGCAATCCCCTCCTCTGGGAAGCCCTGCCTGTCCCTTCCTCTGACAGTGCTAGGTGTCCTCCTGCTTGCTTTTATAGCACCACCGTGTGCTTGCCAGGATCACCACACTTCTCCCCCAACCCCTTTGCTGCAATTGTTTATTTCTGCCTCTTCATGACACTACTAGCTACTTAAGGGCAAAAAGAGTGTATTTCTATTCAGTGGCTCTCCATCTTATCCGACCAAATCCTCCATGTAGAAGTATATTCAGTCCTTTCACTACCCTGAAATGAAATCCATAGTTAATGCACCCTACATAAACACACACATAAAATATCAATAAGCCCCATGCCTTACCAGCAGCCTAAGGAGTTGCCTGTTGCACAGGAGTGAACTATTGACTTTTGGAGCCCTCCTACTGGGACACAGAGCCAGAGCCCTGCAGGCAGCTGGGGTCACTCTAGGAAGACCTAACACATTCTCACTGTGGCTTCAGGGAGGACATGCCAGCACCATCCGTGTCCGGTGTGCAAGTGCCATATCCCTATCCTGAGAGGATATTACTGTGCTTTATCAAGGCATACACACACACTTAGGAATTGTCTTACAAGAAAGTAAAGATCAGATGCCTGTGGATCCAGAGACCTTTCTGGAGAGTCTAAGATTTTCACCAGGAGAAGACTGAGAACCAGCTTTTCAGTGGAGACTCAGGGACCGAATGCAAAGTGATGAATTCAGATTATTCAAACCAAGGAAGTAACCAACTGCCAGCAGTTATTGACACAATCAAAACCAAACCAATGACAAAAGAGTCGTTGGATGTGCTTAAAACCATAAAAATCTCCCTTTGACAGTGCTGGTGCTGTTCAGTTATCATTCTACAGTGAACTTTACTTACAAGGGAACTGGAGACATGGGTCCTGCAGGGGCCTCTCAGCATCGCCTACACCATCCCACACATCACAGACCTGAAGCCATGTGATTGTGAACAAATTTTGAGAGATCTTCGTGATTATTTAAATCACATCAGACCATTGATAATTAGACCTTTCCTCCAGCTCAGAATCTTCAAAAAGTTGAGATAATTAGTAACTTCAAAGCTGAAGATTTTCAGATTGAAGGCTACAATTTTCATCTAATAAAATGGAAATGGCTGTCTGAAATGTCTTTGAGTGAATTCTGTTTCAAGGATATAGCCAGTCTTTAGGAGATAGTCTGAATGCTTGGTGGAAGTTTTTGTTTTTGTTCTAAATGGGAAGAACTAGGTAAAAACCATCAGTATCCTATCAGTTATTATGTACTATTAAGAACAGCTTCTTTGGGGAATAATTGTTTTAGTAAAAATGGTGAGTTCTTTTAGAAAAGAAACATCCTTGAGCTTTGTTAACTCATCAAGGATGTGTGAAAATTCTAAGAATATGAATAAGAGCAGATTAAAAGTTTGCAGACCTTAGAAAAACATGTGCATGCATCCCAAATCTACATCTGTATGAATGTCAGTGAATTTCAAATATCGTATAAACTCTATCACAATATCAATATATAAATGCTATTGAGCACAATACACAATGTCATTCCAATCATTTGAAATTATATTTTTATATATTACTTTAAATACAATAAAGCAGCATTCCATGTTCAAAAGAAATCAGTCAGGTAAGCAGCTGCCTTCAGCTCAGGTCATGATCTTGAGGTCCCTGGGACAGAGCCCTGAGTAGAGACGGCTCCCGGCTCAGTGGAGAGTCTGCTTCTCCCTTTCTACTTACCTCTCCTACCCCCGACTCTTGTCCTGTCTCTTTCTCTGTCAAATAAATAAATTAAAAGCTTTTTAAAAAATGCCTTCAACAATAGTATAAGGGAATAACAAAAGGAAATCATCTATAGTTAAGGAGGCTCTATGTCAATACATAAATCCTTGAACAGAACAAAATTCTAATTAGTCAGATGTTTGCAACTATGGGAAGCATTACATTGTAGTAGTTCCTGATGCAGACAGTTATGGGGAATATGTAAGAGACTCATATACCACAAATATCTTTTCCATCAGTGACTCAGATTTGCAAAATGACGAACAACTTGGCATTACAAAGGAAGCGAAGTACAATCTTGTGCTTCACACAATATTTGCCTTCTTGGGAAGATCACACATGCATTAATAAATTAATGCAATAGAGTTCTGGACTCAGAATTATCTGGACTCAGATAATTACAAAACAAAACTTTCACCTATTGTCACTAAGTACACTGTTTCTTCACACTTTTACCTCTGAAATTAGGGAATTCATCTTATAGTCGATGGCTTCTTACAGTCTCTTTACTAGGTGGCAGTCAAATCAGCAAACTATGTCAGTTGCTTAGTGTCACTTGAATTGTGTTATCTGTTTTGAGTTTAATTACTATAGAAAATGTCATTTTCAAGGATTATGCTGTGATTCAGCATTGAAATAAATAGGTATTCAAAAGCATGGAAACAGAGCAGTGGGGCATCATTTTGAAATTTTAAAATATTCATCTTTGGAAGAATGATCACCATTCAATATTTGTCTTCCAAAAGAACACCTAATTGCTTCCTTCTTTAAGAAGGAAGAGCATAATCCTTCTTTAAGAAAGGAAGGCACCATGAATACCTGGTGGCTTATATTTTTTTCTTAATGAAACCTGTGCAAGGATTGCTTATCACATGTCATTCAATGCAACAGATGGCAGGAGAATTTGTAGCTCCCTCAGAGTAGGTAGAGGAAATTTCAAAGGAACAAGAGCTGTTGAGACTGATGTGAGTGTTACGCAGAACTGTAGTAAAGGCACTGTGCCATAGTTTCACCTGAAGCATTTCTTCCTTCTCAATTACATAAAATAGTGGTACATCTTGAAATTAATAGTATCTATATCAAATGAAATATGATACACAAATGTCTTGCAGGGCACCTGGGTGGCTCAGTGGTTGAGTGTCTGCCTTTGGCTAAGGGCATGGTCCCAGGGTCTCGGGATGGAGTCCTGCATCAGGCTTCCCATGGGAGCCTGCTTCTCTGTCTCCCTATGCCTCTGCCTCTCTCTTTGTGTCTCTCATGAATAAATAAAATTTTTAAACAAACAAAAAAAATGTCTTACAAAATACTTTGGAATCCTGTGGAACCTGGAACAATTCTTCTCTGTGAAGGACTGTCCTACAAATTCCAAGAGGTCTAGAATTATTGTTTTCCTGACTGCTAAGTATCATGAATGCAGTAACAAAATATATCCCGTGAATTGCAAAACACCACCAGGGAAGGAGGTGGGAGTTAGGTACTGCTCCTGATGGAAACTGCCACCCTAATGCTTTCTCCAGGAGCCAGTTTATAACTGTGTTTCCTAAGTACTTTTCAAAGGATGATTAATGAATGGCTAAACTTTATAATTTCCCAGTACATTGAATATTATTGGCTCAGACCTTGACCCTTGGTCAAGGATGAATCATTTTATTATTCCTACTGTGGGCTTTAGTTCACTTATATAAAAATTTTTGCTCTCTCTCTAGTAGTGAATTGTTTTAGCAATGAGATCATAGCATTATTCATCCATTTATTCTTCAGACACACATCAACAAATACTTACTAAACAATTTACCATAAGCCAGACATTGCACTAAGTACTGTGACAACAGAGTAAAACAATCTAATTAGATCTAATACAGATTGTTTTACAACATAGAATACATGAATTCTGTCCTTACTTAGCTTATACTGTCATAGGCAGAAAATGAAACAAACAATAACAATAAAAGGAAATAAAGTACCCGGAAGGTGGTGACGGAATAGAAATAAGATTCATTTGAGTTTTAGTCATGCTAATTCATTTTGCCAGTGACAGATATGTTCTGATTTAAGATACAGATATCACTGTCACTTCAGGAACTCTGGAGGCTACCATATAAAAATTCCATTTCTGTGGGATTCTTTTGACTTCCTAGAGAAAATAGGAGAATGTAATGTGGTTATGGCATTTTTATTTTACATTGATAAGACTAAGGGATGCTTTAAATGACCAATATTAAAATCAGAAGTCTCCGCAGTCTACAGCCATACCACCCTGAACATACCCAATCTTGTCTGATCTGGGAAGCTAAGCAGGGTTGGACCTGGTTTGTATTTGGATGAGAGAAGTCTCTACACCAAGTTTTCATTTATCTTTTCAAGAGCTCTACAATTTAAGTCTCAAAATGGAACCAAAAGTGCCCAGGGGTATGCCTCTACAGGTTGTCCAGCCAAACAGGGCCTAAGTACTCTTCACACTGAGCATAGAAAGACAATTTACACATGTCATCCATTCTGTCAAACATAATATGAAGTGGAAGACTGAGTCAAACTCCTCATTTCCTCAATGTAATGAGTAATTTGATGATATAATCCCTAACTGACATTTTTATTGGATACATTTGAATGTACTTCTTAAAAAGTACATTACTGAAGTTATTAAATTGCGAAAAAAACTAATTATTTTACAGATTATAATCAATTTTTAAAATGGATTTTCTTTTTCCTCTTTCTTACACCAACACATATATCTACCCCAGACTGTACATTTTGAAAGAAAAAAATGAAAGATGACTAGGCATCAGAAATAAAAATTAAATTAATAAGTGAAGCAGGTTTGCCTCATACCCTCTTGTTGAGTTATTGTGGCTGAAAAGATTACCCTAAAGGTCATGGAAATCTAATTTTTATATTTTATATATTTATGATTATATTAAAATGTTACTCTTTTCACAAAAACAGTAGAAAATAACTTAATCAAAACTAAAGTATGAGTCTAAAGATATGATTAATGATCCTTCAGTGATCTCAGATCTACCTTTCTTTCTTCCTTTGTTTTTTTATTTCTTTCTTTCTTTCTTTCTTTCTTTCTTTCTTTCTTTCTTTCTTTCTTTCTTTTTTTAGAGAAAGAGAGCACGTGCACAGGGAGCAGGAGAGGGGCCGAGGGAAAGGAAGAGAGAAAATCTAGAGCAGACTCTCTGCTGAGTACAGAGCCTGAGATCATGAACTGAGCCAAAATCAAGAGTTGGAGCTTAACCAACTGAGCCACCCAGGCACCCCTCAGATTTCTTTCTTTTAAAATAGTCAAATGCACCATTCTTAAGGTACTTAATCCTTGAAAAATACATCTCTGATATAGTTGAAAATATTCCTCTGCTCTGAAATAACTAAATAATTTAAGATAGTGAAGAATATTCTATGCCCCAATCACTAGAATATTTTATACATTTTTGTCTCCCCATATTTCACATTCATTTCTGACCACTTTCCACATCAAATTTTTTTCATGTTGGTATTTGAGTATTAATAGAAGAACTTTTCCCCCTTTTATTCTTTCTTTTTCTCACCCTCCCCCACCACACCAAATCTTTTGTGCTATACTTCTGAGTCTGCTACAGAAACATGGGATGAGAAGTTCACTGCTTGTCAGGGTGTTAACAAGATCATCTAAAATAAACCTAGTGGGTAGCACTTACAGATAAGATACAGCATCATGAATATGGATGTGAAAATAGTCAAGTTTGAAACCTTAGAAATTCACAAGTGCTACAGTTAAATCTTGAACCTAAAAAAAGAAACTTAGTATTGTGCTGCCTCTGTCTTTTAATGAGCTTGAATACTCTCTGGTTCTTTATAGTAACATTTCTCATACATTTAAAAACGACAGCTGAAAAATCCCAACATATGATAACTTGGCTTATTACCATAAAACTCACAAATACTAAGTATCAGCATATTCTCAGAAATAAAATCTTGTGACAGGGGTCATTTGAAAATTAATTTTTTCCACCTCCATACCATTTGAGTGGTAAAACATGTAACTGGAAATGTGGTTCTAACAGATACCTTCCATAATCCCAGTGGAATGTGAGGGCATCCTGTGAGATTCTCTCATACATGTGCAGTCATAAAGATATCAGATCTCAAAGATTTTATTTCACAGGTAAAGAAACCAAGAACCAAAGGAGTCAATATATTTTCCCATTAAAAAATAGCAAGCTGGTGACTAAAAATTAACCAAAACTGACGACTGAATTAACTTCTCATTAGGTCCTTTTTCCACTCTTGTGTGAGGATGTTATTTTAGAACAAAGAAACCTGGCTTGAATACAGTGGGCTAATATTAATATTCTGTAATACAGGCATGCCAAAGACAAGAAGATAGACTAGAAAGCTAAAACCTCTTTCCATCTCCTAACTTCCATAAGCTGGCTATCTATATGTATCACTATTTTAAGGGCACAATTCTTATATGTAAGAAAAATGATTATAAATGAGTGGTTAAATCATGAATTTCTTTTCTATCTCTTTTTTCCTATAGATCACAGAACAACTTATACTTTTTTTTTAGTTAGAAATAGATCTACTTATTTCATTTTCAAGCTGCTTATTTGTGCCACATTTAGGTCTGCCTCAAGCCTATAACTCATTGCCCCTTGGAGCCAAGCCTACTTGTCTTTTCCCTACTTTATGATGCTGGACCTGAACTCTGCAAGCTACTTTTCTTCTTTGCCAGCTGACCTGATATCAGCTCTGCCAATAGCAAGTGTTAGAGGGAGAAGATGAGAATACAGGAGAAAGAGACTTTTTCCCCCAGAAATTTCTGCCCCATAATTTTGAGAAGCTAAAGATTTTTTTAGGAATCTATGTAACTCTCTGGCCCTCAGACTGTGACATGAGTTGAACTTGTCATTCTATTTATGTAAGGACTCAAATGGGCTTAAGAGAATCTATTTCACATCACAGTCAGTGCTATTTCTTGTCATTGCTACCATAATTTTAATCTTCTAACTGGATGCTGACATTTTGAAGTCAACGTTTTAGTAAACATTTCTGTAATTCATGTTCTGTATAAATAAGAATCTGGTCAGTAGACAGAGATTACACCAGTAATTTGAACTGGAAAATTTTAATATTAAAAATTAACTAAAATTAAATATAAAATTTTAAATGTGGATTGCAAAATTACAAAAACAGTTTAATCTGAAGCCTTGTCAAGTTTCTTATGTAAAATTTAGTGCACTGTTTGGTAAGGAATAGGATCTTGAAATTGAATGGGAATATCTGAGACAACACTGAGAATCTTTAAACCTGAGTCATCAACCTTTCTTACCAGGAGAATGAGCTTGCTCTTCCTTGTAAGAATACCCTTCTTTTGCTTGTAAACCCCATAATAACCACACCTGAGACAGATGCCTTAATAGGCAATGCCCATTCTGCTCAAAATGTACTCCAACACCCTTTGTGACTAGAGCCATAACTAAGGTCAAATCTGCACTTGCTCCAGGGAGTCAAATACAAGTATGACCAAAGAAGAAGTATTACACACCAAAGAATTGTAATATTTTGCTAATGTATTTTGAAGAATCCTGACAAATATGTATATGAATAGATTTTAAGGTTGTATACCAAGGATAAATTATAATACATTATCAGGCTGAATTCTTTTATATTGGTGCCCTTACTAGAGATATTTGGTTTAATTAACTTGTACAGACAGAATGTGCTCTAACAGTTTCATTGGTTAACTAAACCTGGGACTCAGTGGTGGCCTATGTTTAATGCAGTTGAGATTTCAGTGTTTCTCAGGGAGACTTCTCCAAAAACAAAGGAGCTGGAAGGCACCATTCCTTTCCCTATCCCCAAGGCTAGTCACTTACACCTGTAAGAACCAGTAGGTGCCAACACTCACTACCTAACTTGCTAATAGTGCATCCAATTCCCATATTCTCATGAAGATATGCACCCTTCAGTCAAGCCTGAACTCCAGCTATTCTCCCAGAGTGGACCCATGCAAACCTTGCTTATACCATGATCCTTGCCCCAAAGTACTTCTGCAGATCCACCCGTAGAACAATGCCAGCCTCAATGTTTTGCAGCTGCAGGTCCCCTCTTGCAGCAGACCATCATGGACCTTGTGGGCACCAAGCTCCTCACCCCCACCTTCTCCTTCAGACATAACCCTGGCCAGAACCCATCAAAAGTATTGCCATAAGGTAGGAGCCACTTTTGGTGCAAGCAGCCCTAACAGGGTCCAGCACCATCAAAAGTGATTCCTGCCCCCAGGGAAGAAGGAAAGATAACCATATACACCAGTCTGACTTCAGCTGCAGCAGTGGGCTAGGGGAAGACATCTGGTGTGACTACAGGCTCCGCTCCCCACAAAAGCTTCTCAGGGAAACACAGAGGAGGAACACTGCAGTTCAGTGCTATTGCATCTCAGATGAGTGCCTACTCTTACTCAACTTAAGACCAAGGCAGCCCCATGCTGGCCCACTAACAACACAGGGACCAAACACTGCCCACAACAGACAAAGAGGGCCATTGTAGATGACTGGACTAAAGGTAAACACAGCTTAGGTACAATTTGAGGGTACCAAAAACACACAGGAGATATCCCCAAAGTGGTAGGTTATAGTGAACAAGGGATATAGCACTTCAGAGCACTATGGGACCTCTTCTTCATAAAGCCACTAGTCTCAAGAGCAAGAAACATAGCTGACTTTCCTAACACATAGAAACAGACACAAAGAGTTAGAAACAAAGAGGAGACAGAGGAATATGTCTCAAATGAAAGAATTAAATAAAATCACAATAAGAGACCTAAGTGAAATAGAGACAAGTAATATTCCTGTTAGAGAATCTAAAGTATGCTTCATAAACATACTCATTGAACTTGAGAAAAGAATGGAGGATTTCAGTGAGATCCTCTACAGAAAGAAAAAAAAATGTAAAAAAAGAACCAATCAGAGATGAGAGCTCAATAACTGAATTTAAAAATACACTAGAGGAAGTAAATGGTAGACTAGAGGAAGCAGAATAACTGATCAGTGACGTGGAGGACAGAGTAATGAAAGCAATCAAGCTGAAAAGAAGAGAGAAAAATAATAGTAAAAAATGAAAATAGACATAAGGAACTCAGTGATATCATCAAGCATAATAACATTAACATATATGGATCCCAAAAGGAGAAGAGAGAGAAAAGGGGACAGAATACTTACTTGAAGAAATAATAACTAAAAACTTCCCAAATCTGCAGAAGGAAATAGATCCAGATCCAGAAGGCACAGAGAGCCTTCACCAAGATCAACTCAAAGAGGTCCACACCAAGACACTACAGTAAGTAAAATGACAAAAAGTAGTGATAAATTGAGAATTTTAAAAGCAGCAAGAGAAAAGAAAACAGTTATATGCATGGGAAATCCCACAAGGCTATCAGCTGATTTTTCAGCAGGAATTTTGCAGGCCAGAAGAAAGTGGCATGATATATTCAAAATGCTTGAAAAGAAAAGACTGCCAACCAACAATATTCTGTCCAGTAAGGCTATTGTTCACAATAGAAGGAGAGATAAAGAGTTTTCTAGCCAAACAGAAGTTAAAGAAATTCATCACCACTAACCCAGTCCTACAAGACATGTTAATGAGGACTCTTTGAGTGGAAAGAAAAGACCGTAAGTAAGAAAAGTAGGAAGCACAAAAGCAGTAAAAATAAGTCTATCTATAAAAATCAGTCAAGGGATTCACAAAATAATAGGATATAAAATATGACTATATATATCTGAAATACAGAGGGAAGAAGAGTAAAGAATGGGTTCAAATGTAAGCAACTATCAATTTAATATAGACTGTTATATGCATAAGATGTCATATACAACCTGAATAGTAAGCACAAATCAAAAACCTATAAGAGAAATGCAAAAAATAAAGAGAAAGGAATCTAAGCATGTCACTAAAGAAAGCCAGCAAATCACGAAAGGAAAGAGCAAGAAAAGAAAGGAACAAAAAATAACTACCAAAACAGCCAACAAAATGGCAATAAGTGCATACCTATCAATAATTACTTTGAATGTCAATGCACTAAACACTCCAATCAAAAAACAGAGGGTGATAGAATGGATAAAAAAGCAAGACACATCTGTATGCGGTCTACAAAAGATTCGTTTCAAACCCAAAGACACATGAAGACTGATAGTGAAGGGATGGAAAAGCATTTTTCATGCAAATGGAAGTGAAAAGAAAGCCAGGGTAGCAATACTCATATCAGACAAAATAGACTTTAAAACAAGGACTTCAACAATAGACAAAGAAAACACCATATAATAATAAATGGAATAATCCAACAAGAAGATACAACAATTGTAAATATTTATGTACCCAATATGGGAGTACCCAACTACATTTAGGAGCTAGTAACAAAAAGAAAGGAAGTAATCAATAGTAATACATGAAAGTAGGGAACTTCAACATGCCACTTACATCAATAAATAGATTGTTCAAACAGAAAATCACCAAAATACTAATTCAAAGGAATATATGCACCCCCATTTTTATAATAGCATTATCTACAATAGCCAAATTATGAAAACATCCCATGTGTCAATCAACTGATGAATGGATAAGGAAGATGTGGTATGTATATACAAAGGGCTATTAGCAATAAAAAATGAAATCTTGCTATTTGCAACATGGATGGAGATAGAGAGTACTGTGCTAAGCAAAATAAGTCAGTCAGAAAAGGACAAATACTATATTGTTTCACTTGTATGTGGAATTTAAGAAACAAAACGAATGAGCAAAGGAGAAAACTATGGGACAGGCAAACCAAGAAACAGATTCTTAACTATATAGAGCAAACTGATGGTACCAGGGTGGAGATGAATGAGAAAACGTGTGAAATAGGTGATGGGGATTAAGGAGAGAACTGTGATGAGCACTGGGTATTGTATGAAAATGATGAATCACTATATTGTACATCTAAAACTAATATTACAATGTATGTTAACTAATTGGAATTTGAATAAAAACTTTTAAAAAAATCAATAAGGAAAATTGTTGGTGGCTTTGAATGACATATTGAACCAGATGGACCTAACAGATATATTCAGAACATTCCTTCCTAAAACAGAAGAATGCATATTCTTTTCCAGTGTACATGTAACATTCTCTAGAATAGATCACACAATAGTCCACAAAATATATCTCAACAAATCAAAAAAGATCAAAGTCATACCATGCATCTTTTCCTACCACAATGCTATGAAACTAGAAATCAACCACAAATGAATACAAATACATGGAGGTTAAATAACATGATACTATACAATGAATGGGTCAACCAAAACGTCAAAGAAGAAATTAAAAAACACATGGAGACATCAAAATGAAAACACAACAGTCCAAAATCTTTGGAATGTAGCAAAAGCTGCTCTAAGAGGGAAATTTATTGCAATCTAGGCCTACCTCAAGAAGCAAGAAAAATCTCAAATAATCTAACCTTGCAACTAAAGGAGCTAGAAAAAGAACAAACAAAACTCAAAACGGTAGAAAGAAAGAAATGATAAAGATTAGAACAGAAATAAACAAAAAATAGAAATTGGAAAAAAAAACAATAGAACATATCAATGAAACTAAGAGCTGATTCTATGAAAAGATCAACAATATTGATAAACCATTAGCCAGACTCATCAAAAAAAAAAAAAAAGAGAGAGAGAGAGAGAGAGAGAGAGAGAAGACTCAAAGAAACAAAATAAGAAATGAAAGAGGATAAATAACAGTTGACACCACAGAAATACAAAGAAATACAAAGGCTGCAAAGGCTGTTATGAAAAATTATATTCCAAAAAACTGAACAACCTAGAAGAAATGGATACATTCCTAGAAATATATAACCTCCCAAAACTGAAGCAGGAGGAGATAGAAAATTTGAACAGACCAATATCCAGCTATGAAATTGAATCAGTTATTAAAACATTCTCAACAAACAAAACTCCAAGACAGATGGCTTCACAGGTGAATTCTGCCAAACATTTAAAGAAGAGTTAATACCTATTCTTCTTAAACTATTCCAAATATATAACTGATTATATGAGGCCAGCATTACTCTGATGAAGACAACTACAAACAAAATACCAGATGCAAAAATCCTCGACAAAATTATATTATATTATATTATATTATATTAGCCACCTATGAAAAACTTACAGCTAACTATAAACTAGAATGAAGTAGCAGAAAGAGAATTTAAGAAAACAATCCCATTTACAATTGCACCAACAATAATAAAATAAATGTAACCAAAGAGGTGAAAGACCTATACTCTGAAAACTTTAAAATATTGATGAAAGAAATTGAAAATGACACAAAAAATGGAAAGATATTCCTTGCTAATGGATTAGAAGAACAAATATTGTTAAAATATTCATAGTGCCCAAAGCAATCCACAGATTTAATGCAATCCCTATCAAAATACCAACAGTGCTTTTCACAGAACTAGAACAAATAATTCTAAAATTTATATGGAACCACAAAAGACCCTGAATAGCCAAAAAATCTTGAAAAAAGAACAAAACTGGAGGTGTCATAATCCCAGATTTCAAGATATACTACAAAGCTGTAGTAATCAAAACAGTATGGTACTGGCACAGATCAATAGAACAGAATTGAGAACCCAAAGATAAATCCATAATTACATGGTCAATTAATCTTCAACAAAAGAAGCAAGAAATGTGCAATGGGAAAAAGTCTCTTCAACAAATGGTATTGGGAAAACTGGACAGCTACATAGAAAAGAATAAAACTAGGCCACTTTCTTACACCATACACAAATATAGGCTCAAATTAGATTAAGAACCTAAATGTGAGACCTGAAACCATAAAAATCATAGTAGAAAGCACAGGAAATCATTTCTCTGACACCAACCATAGCAACATTTTTTTTTTTTTTAGATATGCCTCCTGAGACAAAGGAAACAAAAGCAAAAATAAACTATTGGGACTACATCAAAATAAAAAGCTTCTGCACAGCAAAGAAAACAGAACTAAAAGACAACCTACTGAATAGAAGAAGATATTTGCAAATGACATATCCAATAAATGGTTAGTATCCCAAATATATAAAGAACTTATACAACGCAACACATACCAGAAAAAAAAATAATTTGATTAAAAATGGGTAGAAGACATGAAAAGACATTTCCCTAAAGAAGACATACAGATGGCCAACGGGCACATGAAAAGATACTCAACATCACTCATCATCAGGGAAACGCAAGTCACAACCACAATGAAATAGCACCTCACACTTTTCAAAATGAATAAAATCAAAAACACAAGAAACAAGTGTTGGCAAGGATATGGAGAGAAAGGAGCCTTTGTGCCTTATTGGTGGAAATGCAAACTGGAATGGCCACTGTGGAAGTTAATATGAAGGTTCTTCAAAAATTTAAAAAAAAAATAAATAAATAAAATAAATAAATAAAATAAAATAATAAAATAAATAAAATAAAAAATAAAAAGATAAAAATAAAAAAAATAAAATAAATAAAAAAAATAAAAAAAAATTAAAAATACAATATATTTTTTAACTCCAATACCAGGTACTTACCCAAAGAATATGGAAACACTAATTCAAATGGATACATACAATGTTTATTGTAGCCTTATTTGCAATAGGAAAATTATGAAAATGGCCTGTGTCCATCAATTGACAAATGAATCCTGACAATTATTCAGCCATAAAAAAGAAGGAAATCTTGGGACTCTTGGGTGGCTCAGTCAGTTAAGCAACTGACTCTTGATTTCAGCTCAGGTCATGATCTCAGGGTCATGAGTTCAAGCCCCATACCAGGCTCATGATGGACCTGGAGCCTGCTTAAGATTCTCTCTCTTGGGCAGCCCCAGTGGCTCAGCGGTTTAGTGTCGCCTTCAGTCCAGGGCATGATCCTGGAGTCCCAGGATCGAGTCCCACATCAGGCTCCCTGTATGGAGCCTGTTTCTCCCTCTGCCTGTGTCTCTGCTGCTCTCTCTCTCTCGCTCTCTCTCTCTTTCTCTCTGTGTGTGTGTGTCTCTGTGTATGTGTCTCTCTCTCTCTCTCTCTTTCTCTCTGTGTGTGTGTGTCTCTGTGTATGTGTCTCTCATGAATAAATAAATAAATATTTAAAAAAGATTCTCTCTTCCTCTCCCTTTCCACCCCTCCCATCCCATCTCTCTCTCTCTCTTTCTCTCTCTCTCTCTCCAAAAAAAAGAAAAAAAATGAATGAAATCTTGCCATTTGCAATGACATGGATAGAGCTAGAGAGTATAATGCTAAGTGAAATAGGTCAGTCAGAGAAGGACAAATACCGTATAATTTCACTCATTCGTAGAATTTGAGAAACAAAACACACCAACAGGAGAAAAAGGGAGAAACCAAAAAACAGACCCTTAACTATATAGAAATCTAACTGGTTGATTGGTTACCAGAGGAGAGGTGGTGGGGGTGGTTAGTGAAATAGACCATGGGGATTAAGAGTACATTTATGGTAGATGAGCACTGAGTAATGTATAAAATTATTGAATCATTACATTGTATCCCTGAAACTAATATAACACTGTATGTTAACTGCACTGGAATTAAAATTTTTAAAATAAAAAGGTAAATAAATATAAAGAAATCATGGATAAAAATAATTAGTATTTTCAGTCATAATAAATTTAAAGAGAAAAATAAGATCAATTCTGTTTATACTTTGGAATGTATAGCTATAACCTTTTAGAATAAAAGTTGTTTGAAAATGGAATAGGTAATTTAATTTGATAAGAAACATACTAGAAATGGAGAAAAGCCTTTATTTCTTAGGTAATTGCCACTTACTAAATGATAAATTGGTGAGGAACACATAAATTCATTATTTATTTGGGAAAAACTAGTACACGTTGTAGTTTTTTTTAGTACACATTATAGTTTTAAAAATGAAAGTATATTGTATTAAAAGTTTCAGGTAAGCAGTATTAAATTGACTTTTTTGCTTATCTGCTTCCTCTTTGATCATATTCTGATGGTATTATGAATCTACTGAAATTTGGCTTCATTTTCCCTGAAACTTCAAAAATACAGGAAGAATCCGTGTAAGCACTTCTACATTCATCATGGCAACTGCATTATCAAATTCCCCACAATAATCTGTTGTCTTTGCAGAAATTCATATTAATTTTTAACCAACTGAAAGGCTTTCTATATAAGTTCCAAATCTTACTTAATGGAAATCTTTCACAACTATTCATGATTCAATATTGTACCATATTTTACATTCATTATAAAATGAATAAATTCAATTAATATTTATAATTTCCTTTGAGAAGAAAAAAAAATAGGTAGTTGAATTTATAGGCCAACAGTACACTGATAGTCCCAAGTGAATGCAAGGTATACTTCCCGCATCTTTTTTTTTTTTTAAATAGGCTCCACACTGGGTGTGGAGGCCAACATGGGGCTGGAACTCACAACCATGATATTGAGATCTGAGCGGAGATCAAGAGTTGTTTGCTTGACTGACTGAGCCACTCAGGCACCTCCGTCACCCCCCAATCCCTCAATTTATATTCTCAAGAAATAGTTGTTGTTTTGGGGACAAACTATAATTTGCCTCAAAAAAGGCAAAAAAATATTATAGAGAGACCATAGATATCAGCACATATTTTGAGTGGCATTCAAGTTCTAATAAGATGGCCTATAGACCTCTGATTTCTTTCCGATAGAGTTGGATATTTTCCCCAGACTCTGACTCTCTCACTTCCAAACGTCAATCAATGCTGCTGCTGCTGCTGACATTATTGAGTTTATCCTTATCCACTATTTCCTACCTGCTACCACCACCACCTCCAGATGCATCTACTCACTTCCAAGACTCATACCTCCACCCCATCCCACTCCAGCTCAGTGAATCAGTGAGGCAGCAGTGACACAGTGGGGACTTCCACTCCCCTTCCTCCTCCTCTCCCTTTCCCTGCTCACAGGGAAAGACTTATTTCTACGATCAGCTTAAATATGCTTAGTTTATCATTTCTTTCAGATGATTCAATAATTTCAAGTCTCTGCCCGTAGTTCATTTCCTCATGTTACTTGTTTTTATCCTGAGCCCATTTTCTATGGAACCGAAACATTTTCTGGGTCATTTACATACATGTAAAGCATGTGGGATATGCAATATAAAAATGACTTTGAAGACTTGGACCTTCATGACTGAAGGAAAGACAAGAACCTGGGCATACCTGGACAGAAGTATATATAAATTTAAAGACAACCTGGGCACCTGGGTGACTCAGTTGGTTAAGCATCTGCCTTCAACTCAGGTCATGATCTCAGGAGTCCTGGGATCAAGCCTCACATCAGGCTCCCTCGCTGAACAGGGAGCCTGCTTGTCCCTCTCCCTCTGCCTCTCCCCTCCCCCTGCACCTGTGTGTTCTCTCTATCTCACATAAATAAATGAAATCTTTCTAAAAATAAATAAAAATAAAGCCAATGCAGAAAATGGCTCAGTAGTACAAATACTTGTGTGGAGAAATGAGCTTTCAAAAGATGATGGAGAGCAACTCCATCACACTCAAAAGAAACTCAAAAGTCTCTATTTACAAGTTAATAAATAGAAGTAGTTTGAAAGCAATTAAGGACAGAAAGTTTATAACCTGAGCATTTCTTGGTGAAAATTATTTTGGCAGCTATGCCCAATGCCAAAACTAGTGAAGAGGGGGGAGATATGGGAAGCCCAGTGGGAAGATCACCAATGTGGTCTAAATGAATCATGATAAGTGCCGAGACAACCAGATTATATGAAGAGAAAAAAGGAGCAGTCAGAGCAAAGAGTAGTTTTTCACTGAATATTTGCTGTCTTATAAATGTCAGGCTCTCCACTCAGTGCTATGAATAGAACATTGGACAAGAACAACAAAACAACAATGTCTCTGCCCTTGCAAAGCTTAAAAGATAAGGAGCCTGAAAGAAGTCTTCCCTGAGAAACTCAGTTTCTCTAAAGGGTAAGTTGGAGCTAACCAAGATCAGGTTTTAGGTAGTGAAACCATTTACAAAAAAATACTAATTTTCAGCAGATGAAGTCTAAATTTTTGGCTACATTTCTATCATTGGTGTCTCACGGCTCACATTAGGACCACATCATTCACTCATTCGGCATATATTTATTGAGTAGTTTACTTTGTACTTGCCATAGGTCCAGAGGCTTGGGATGCAATGGGAAAAAACCTAAATGAAGTTAGAGGAGAGAGAAACATAAACTGACAATTTCAACACACCAGACAAGGGCTGTGTGGTTTCAGGAGAGAATTAACATCGATAATAGTAACAGTATCTGGAACTACAAAATAATAACTATTATCACCAAGTTCTTGAGAGTTATCTTCACACAGGCAACACCCTTTTTGATCTTGGCCACAGCAACTTCTTGCAAGATACATCCATGAAGGCAAGGGAAACAAAGCAAAAATGAATTATTGGGACTTAATCAAGATAAAAAACCTTCTGCACAGCAAAAGAAACAGTCAACAAAACTCAAAGACAACCTACAGAATGGGAGAAGATATTTGCAAATGACGTATCAGATGAAGGGCTAGTATCCAAGATCTATAAAGAACTTATTAAACTCAACGGCAAAGAAAGAAACAATCCAATCATGAAATGGGCAAAAGACATGAACAGAAATCTCACAAAGATATAGACATGGCCAACAAGCACATGAGAAAATGCTCCGCATCACTGGCCATCAGGGAAATACAAATCAAAACCACAATGAGATGGGGAAAATGGTGAAAATTAACAAGACAGGAAACAACAAATGTTGGAGAGGATGTGGAGAAAAGGGAACCCTCTTGCACTGTTGGTGGGAATGTGAACTGGTGCAGCCACTCTGGAAAACTGTGTGGAGGTTCCTCAAAGGGTTAAAAATAGACCTGCCCTACGACCCAGCACTTGCACTGTTGGGGATTAACCCCAAAGATACAGATGCAGTGAAAGACCGAGACACCTGCACCCCGATGTTTATAGCAGCAATGTCTACAATAGCCAAACTGTGGAAGGAGCCTCAGTGTCCATCAAAAGATGAATGGATAAAGAAGATGTGGTTTATGTATACAATGGGATATTAGCCATTAGAAATGACAAATACCCACCATGTGCTTCGACGTGGTTGGAACTGGAGGGTATTATGCTGAGTGAAGTAAGTCAATCGGAGGACAAACATTAAACAGTTTCATTCATTCGGGAGAATATAAAAAATAATGAAAGGGAATAAAGGGGAAAGGAGAGAAAACAGGTGGGAAAAATTAGAGAGGGTGACAGCACATGAGAGACTCCTAACTCTGGGAAACGAACAAGGGGTAGTGGAAGGGGAGGTAGAGGGAGTTGGGGTGACTGGGTGACGGGCACTGAGGGGGGCACTTGACAGGATGAGCACTGGGTGTTATACTGTATGTTGGGAAATCAAACTCCAATAAAAAATATACAAAAAAAGAGTTATCTTCACAGTATATATATTTTTTAAGATTTTATTTATTTATTCATGAGAGATACAGAGAGAGGCAGAGACATAGGGAAAGGGAGAAGCAGGCTCCCTGCGGGGAACCCAATGTGGCACTCGATCCCAGGACCCCAGGATCGCACCTTGAGCCAAAGGCAGATGCTCGGTCACTGAGCCACCCGGGTGCCCCGACAGTAGATTTTTTTTAAGTTGCATTAAATACATTATACAAGAAAATGCAGTCGTGGGGATGCAAAAGATAATTAGAACTCTACATGCTCCTCCTCTGCCACCATTGCGGCCTGGGCATGATCATTGGCAGGGAGGAAAGAAGTCCACGTAGGACTAGCAGTGTCAGCTTTGTGACTCCTGCTGCCTTCCTTTCAAATACAAAATAAAATCATGTAATAAGAAACTTCATAAGCAGCAGGAGAAGAAATGAGAGGAGACTCAAAACCAAGGTAAAGTCCATGCAACTCAAGGCACTAAACTGGTGGTGTTGATCCTCTGAGAGATGCAGTTGTTTTGCCAGCAATACCCTCCTTGTCATGGCAGGTGGATGGCTGAATAATAACAGGCCTTGTGAATGATTGGAGGTGGGAGGCAGGAGACTATTTCCTGAATCCATCCTCCCGAGTCTCCACAGAGCTCAGAGGGGGAATTTTTGTATATTTACAATGATCATTTGGGTATCTTCCATCACCAAAATTGGATATGTAATGTCTCACATTCTACTTATTTAGCAATAACACATTTAAGGTGCCAGCTTCAGACTTCTCAGGAAACGGTAGTGCTGATGGAACTCTGCCAAAAGCCCAAGAAGGTTCTGAAGGGCTTGGCTGAGGAAAGGGAAAACCAGAGAATAATTCGATCCAGCATGAAAGGTCACACAAGTCAAGGTCTGTTGTCAAAATGCTGCCAGGGAGGATTAATTAATATCAATTGAGCAAGCAAGAGTGGCTGGCATTTTACCAAGCCTGCCTTTCCCAGCTTTCTCCCAGTAAAAATGATTGTGGAGTTTTAAGCTGCCAGGGCCAACAGATGCTCACCTCTCTGGCCATAATGAAATGGAGGGGCGCTGACATGACTACGAAGGTACACTCCTCTCTGCCTTCAGCTACACAAAAAATAGGTTTTGTAGTCATTTATCTAGGAGCATTTTCTTTTCCCAATCAGAGAAATATACAAACAGCTAAAATTTATTGAGTTATTTTTTTTAATTTATTGAGTTCTAAATACCAGACCCTCAGTTGGGGACTTGTTTTATGTTTAATCATTCAGTGTCCACAATAACCCTGCAAAGTATTATTATCCTCATTTTACAGATGAGGGAACTGATGCTTTAATATTAGCCAAAGACACACACCACACAAATTCTCAAGCTTCAAAGCCAGTGCTGCCTCCCCACACTGCATGTATCCTGCTGGACCTAAGCAGTCCCTTACTTGCTGAGGGAAACTCTTCATAATAACCACAATATTGCCTATTACTAGAGGCCACTCTGATCCTATTGACTGGCTTGGGCTAGGCCAGGTGAAACTTTAAGGATCATTAACTAATGCTGAGTAATGGTTAAACCCTGAGCAGTTTACCTAGAACCAGCTGATTCCTTTCCAAGAGCATTAAGCCTAGAGCATAATACAGAGCATAAACCCACATGTTGGAATCATACTGGGGTTCACTGGAAAACAAAGACGTGTAGCACTCTGAGTGGGCAACCAGAAGCCTCTACCTTTTCTGGTTCTTCTGTTCTCAGATGGACCTATTTAACAGAATATATCCTATAGGATATGAAGGATTTTCTGATTTTCTTCTTTCTACTTCTGCAAGACACAATTTCAAAGCCCAAGGTTCTAATCACACACTTTGGAGGGTGTAACAGATATTCTGTGAGTTGTGCTCCACTTCTTGCATACATATTTTTTAAATGACAAAATATCATAACTCTTTTTGAAGAAGCATGAGGATGCCCAAATAGGAAGGAAAGGCTAAAATGTTGGTTGTTATAAGACTCTGAATATGCCATGACAATTAGCATAAATTTATACTATCAGATCCTAACTTACTGTTAGTTATTGTGTGTCAATCTATCCGAAGGATTGTGTTCTATTTGTATTTTGTTGTCATTTTAAAATTCTTCCTGCTTTCCTCAAGCACATAGACCAGTGCTTCGGGTCGTAGACTGAGCATTCAATAAAACAAACATGTATTGAACTCCTACTTTTACTCTTTTACTTTCGCAACCAACCTCTGGTGTATTCATATCTTGCCCATCAAATCTGATTGTTTTCTTCACTGTTAGTTACTGGATATAACTCTCAGGTCAACATATCACTTTCCAGGATTTTAGTTTCCTTCATTACATCAAACCAGTGGACTCTCAAATCTAACCATGATCTTGAGTGCAATGACAGCATCGGCATTAACTCTGTAGGAAGACACAAAATCCAATGCCTACTTTATAGATGTTGTGTTGCACATGGTCATGGCTCTATGAACTAAGTCAGTTCACCTTATTGACAGAGCAGACACTAGATTAAAGACGTTTATTAGATAGTTGTAGATGCACAAGACTTTAAGAGAGATGAAGACCTGATTGATGGGAGAGGTAACCTAGAAAAGAGATTGGCAGAAGGAATGAAACAGCTCCACTTCCAGATGGCGTGCATGCAGAGGTATCCCAGGTATCTGCACCTAAATAACTTCCATTATGTGTGTAGAGCACTTGAATGCTTATCCTGTGACATGCACTGTATCGGGCACATCGCTCATAACATGTAAATTAATTCATACGAAACTCCTATGAGTTTCCCAACTGAAATCCAGTAGAGTAGGTTTAAGAAAAATAACTGTCACCAACCCACATAGCTTGAGAATCAAGACTTAAACTCTGGTCTGTTCAGATCCAAGGCTCAAGTTGCCCAAACCTGTTTATGATACCTGGTGTCCATTTGGAGAAAGTCTAAGGATGCTTCTGCACAGCCTTTTCCTATTTTTAAAATTTAGTCCATTTATAATATAATGAGGTATTTTGTTTTATATTATAAAGTTTTTTTCTCTCCTATCCTTAAACAATCTCATTCACTCTCCCAGTTTCACCAATCCCCTCAGTCAAAGAACTTGCCTACCTTTACCATCCTCATTCCCCCCACAGGTTCCAGAAGTGTATTTCTAACTGTTTGTCTTATTCTTTCCCCCAAATATTCCATCAGAATCTCAAATACAACATGTCCTAATATGTATTCATAAAAGCTTAGAAGTGGAATAGACATTAGAGTTTACCTAAAATAAAAACAGCAAGTTTGTATATAGAATTTTGTCCTGAGTGCTTCATGTATTAATGTATTTAGTTCTCCAAACATATATTATGCGGATATTATTATCTCCATTTACAGATGAGGAAACTGAGGCGCACAGAAGTTAGGTAAATGGGCCAAACCACATGGCTAGTAACTGGGTGGGAGCGTGAGGTTTGCTGGTATTTGAATGTGGCAATCCAATTCCAGAGACTGGGTTCTTCACCACCATACCCTACCACCTCTCCCACTTGATAGTAAGGACACTGCAACTCAGAGTTTTTGTGGCCTATCCAAGACCACATAGACAAAGTGGCAGAATTAGGATCTTCAAACTCCGGGCCATTGTAATTCTACTCTATTCCACTGTCTCCCTTTATCCGCCCCTACTATAACACATGCCTTCTCTGGAATTCTCTTCTCCGAATTCTGTTAGCAACTTCACTGTACTCTCGGTTACCCTGCCTGAACCCCCAGTCATCTTTTTCCAGACCTCTTTTATCGAGCTAGTTGCCCAGACCCATAGATTTAATTTCATCCATCTCTCTCACCTAATCCTAACCCTCCTTTCTTCACTGCTCCTGCCCCCCACTCACATTCTCATCTAATTTTAGACTCCCACTTCCTTTCCCTGCTCTTTTAGATGATTCTTTCAGATATGCACATCCTGACTTCTTTTTTTTTTAAGATTTTATTTTTATTTATTCATGAGAGACAGAGAGACAGAGAGAGAGAGGTAGAGACACAGGCAGAGGGAGAAGAAGGCTCCATGCAGGAAGCCCGACGTGGGACTCGATCCTGGGTCCCCAGAATCAGGCCCTGGGCTGAAGGCAGTGATAAACCGCTGAGCCACCCGGGCTGCCCCACATCCTGACTTCTAAGCAACATGTGTATACTGTTACTGTTTGAGTTTTTAATGTTAGGCATTGGCCATTGATTTCTCTCAACGGAAGATGAAGATTTTGCTCTTTTCCTCCTCAGCTCCCACTCCCACTGCAATCTTTGTAATTTGGTTCGATCGGTGTTTGTTATGACCAAGTAAACACTTTTATTGACTCCTGTAACATAATGTGTCTTTCCCTTCCTTAATGAACAGTTTGTTTACTCTGGAGTGTCATTTGCTGAGTTCTCAATCATGAATTCAACAATGAATCTCCTCTATGGTGTCAGTATTCTTCTCAATATGCTCAGAGAGCTCAGGTGTGCTTCTGGTATCATTGTAGTGACAGCCCTCACTGAACTTCAGATGTGCCCTACCCCTGTCCCAACCCAGGCCAGCCACCCTCTGCCATCACCCTGATGAATCCCATCTTCCAACTCTTGGGTTGGAGCTCTGTTTTCTGGACCCCATGTCTTTTTTTCTAGCTATAACTTCTCATCTTGCTGATGTAGTGCCCTGAGAAATGGTGCATAGAAGGTACATTTTTTTAAGACTTGTAAAATTCTCCCCTCACATTTGACTGAGAGTATGTATGGGTATAGAATTCTAGATTAGAAAATTTCTGTCCCTTAATAGTGAGATTTATACATGTGTTATGTATGTATGAATAGTGTATGTATAAATCTCACATAATATATGTATAAATTTCACTATTAAAGGACATCAAGTTTCTACATGGAAAGGGCTCTTTGATTTGAGTGCTCAGCAAAATAAATGAAAATACACCCCCATCAAAGCGCATCATTGTGAAGTTTCAGGACACTGGAGACAAAGGAAAGATTCAACAAGTTTCCGGAAGGATAGAAAAATAAATAGTAGGAGGAAGAAAAGGAGATTCATACAAAGGATCAAAAATGTCACAGATAATAGCCACACTGGAGGCTAGAAGACACTGTTTTCTATGTATACACACACATATATATAAACATTATATATTTAGTATATATAATCTACATTATATATACTATATATAAGATACATAAGTAATCGAAATATTATCTATTTAATTGAATTCTACATAATATATATAATTGAATAATATTCCTTTTCTTTTCCCTGTATAGTCTGATTCTCTAAGTTTTTGTTTTAGTCTCTATCTTCCATATCATAGGTTACATTTTGGAATGGCCCACTAACGGGCTGTTTGGAAGCCTTGAAAAAAATGAATATGTGGAGCTGTCAATGAGGAGCTTGACTAAAGGACAATCTCAAACAGTCAGATTAGATTTGGGGAGAAACATCTGATATCAATTTCTATAAAAGTTTTCCTCTTTCTGATCAGATTCTATAGGGAAAACTTCCAATTTCTGCTTGAATGGCCTAAGCCTAGCTACCAGCATTACAATACACAAGAGGAAAATGTGGGCTGAGAGTCTCAGATTCAGAGTAAATTTTCATTTAATGCCCTTGTTTTCATATAATAATCTTGCCCTAAACTCTATTTGGTATTCCCCACTCTTAAAACCTATTTTATAATCCCCAGAGAATAAATCTCTAGACTCCTGCCTGGTTAAACAAGGGGATCGTCTTAGCTTTATGCAATGGAAGAAAGAGCAGAGGGGATGAAGGAAATCAGAATATGTCACTCCAAAATATGCTCCTTTGACATAAAAATTATTTTGAGCTGAAGGCAATTAGCAGAAAACGCAAGGACAGCTCCCCACTTTCTACCTGAAGGTAGGATATAAATTCTTTTACCAGTCAGACTCTTATCAGCCCAGAAATGGCACTAAAGGAATCTACAAACAAACCTGACTCCATTAGTTTCCTCCCATGTATTTACCTCCCCAGTATGCTGCCCTTGGAAGTCTAAAATTGCCTTTCTTTATGTCATTTCTTTACAAACGTATTATTCTTTGTTGAAGATGCTACGTTGGCTTGAATTCTAAGCCACGTTTTGAATTGATTTTGATTTAGGTTTCTCCCACGTGGTATGTACAACTCATATTAATAAATTGTTGTTTGCTCTTGTTAATCTTTTTGTTAGAGTCTCAGCTGAAAACCTAAGATGGATAGAAGTAAAATTTGCTTCCCCTGTAGGATCATCTTCTATTTAAATAAACTTTCAATTAATTATTTTGGTTTATAGCCCCAAATTTACCCACATTCCCAGAAGCAACTGGTGCTGCCAACCCCTTAGCCACTGAGAATTCTGCACTGTAACTTGGGTTACTTTTCAGCTCTTCATATTTCTCAGGTCTGCTAATTAAGTTTTATCCATCAACTCCGCCAGCTTCCAAATTTTTGCTATTGGCTCCTCTCCATTCCTTTAGGCATTTCAGGCTTAAAAACTAAAATCCTCATACTGTCAATTTAGCATGGGTTGAGAGAGGGGCAGAAGTTCAATTCTTATATTTGACTTGCATGTTTACATAGGTATTGGCCATCATTTGCTCTTGGCTAGTAAGTCACTAGTCTTCTAACTTCCTGGTCATGTCAATCCTCTGTTTAGAAATAATCAACTTTTCTGGTGATGAAAGCAACTATTTTCCATTGACTATAGCAGATGTTCTCAACCTGTTTACTGTCCCCACCACTATTCACATGAATAATTTTTTCATCAGGATTACCACTCAGTATAATTCAATGCTTACAACTCCCAAGGTTATGATACTTCATATAGGGCCTTAGCTTACCACTATGATTTATTACATATGATTCCCATTATTCCTTGCTTCCACCAAAATCGGTTACATTTTTTGTCCCCTTAATTTGTCATTATTTTCTTCTCTCTGAGACTTTGCTTATGCCTTTCCTGACAAGTAGAATACTCATTTCTAGAAAACAAATTCTTCTAAGCCCCCAAGCCCAGGTCAAATGTACTTCTTCAATGAAGCTTCAATGAAGCATCCCACATCCCTTAGCACCGTAATGCTGTATACTTCACACATAGCACATGTACATCTCATTTGGTTTTTTACTAAAGATATTATTTGTATCATTATTTTCATGTCTTTATGTAGGTTCTTTGACAGAACTGTGTCTTATTCTTGCATCTTAGCCAATGTAATAAACTCATAGGCTCATGTAAGTGAACTAAATCTACCCAAACTATAATATACAAGAATAAATAATAATCTCTAAAACCTTAAAATATTTTTCCTCTTATATTTCACTTATGTATTTATTTGAAAAGCCAAAAAGATTAAATACAAATTTTAAAAAAAGGAAACTCCACCTACTTCATCCCTGCTCATTTAACTGATTCACGGCAATTGTGTAATTCCAAAAATAGGCTGAAATTTGGTTGCAAACTTTATATCAAGAGGAAAAAGAAAAAAAAAAGAGGAAAAAGAATCATTATCCAAAAGTGCAATTTTTCCCATAAAAAATATTGATCAAAATTTCTGTGCAGCTTACTGTTGAGACTTTGCACATGACTTACTAAAGCAATTTCCTCAAATACGAGAACATGGCTGGCTTGAGGGGTTTATGGATATTATTATAGTAACTTCAGAAAGATAACCAAGTAAGAGCCATTTTTTAAATCTACTTCAGTACTTAAAATACTTTGTGCCAGGGGGGCTGGGTTGCTCATTTACTCAAGTATCTGACTCAATTTCCGCTCAGGTCATGATCTCAGGGTTGTGAAATTGAACCCCATGCCTAGCTCCATACTCAGTGGGTAGTGTGCTTGAGATCCTCTCTCTGCCCCTCCCCCCTCGTGTGTGTTCACTCTTTCTCTAAATAATAAATAAATAAATATTTATAAATATTTATTTCTCTAAAATAAATAAATCTTTTTAAAAAATAAAATCTGTGTCATCTGGAGGAGAGGTTAATTGACAAAACACATGTGGCCAGCCCGGGTGGTTCAGTGGTTTAGCGCCACCTTCAGCCCAGGGCGTGATCCTGGAGCCCCCGGATCTAGTCCCATGTAGGGCTCCCTGCATGGAGCCTGCTTCTCCCTCTCCTGTGTCTCTGCCTCTCTCTCTGTGTCTCTCATGAATAAATAAATAAAATCTTAAACAACAACAACAACAACAACAAAAACACATGCTGCAGTAAAAATATCTACAGATCATTGTCAAAATAAGTCCAGTTTTAGACTCAACATCCTCCCCAGTTCTTATTTTCAGGGCCATATTTTAATAACATTTCTGATTACTATTAGCCATTCCATATTATTGTATTTAATGTAAATAGCTCCTATTCATTGGGCATGTATTTTGTGCTATGCATTGTATTTATTTATTTTTCTATTTAATAGTTACAAAATCCCTTTAAGTATTATTATTCCCATTTTTATAAATATATAAATTAAGGCTTAAAAGGAAGCTAAGTAAATTGTCTAGGGTCAAAAAACAGGTAAATAGTTCTCTTCTTTTACTGATTTTACTTTAGGATTATTTGTAGATGCTAGCGATCAGTTTGTCTATAGAACTTCTCTATACTTTGGCTTTTATCCAAGAATCAGTGGAAAGGGAATTTTTGTATAAAGGTTTGTTTCTTATCTGGAGTGAAAGGTTAAAAGGACTGTCTCTAAAGTGCATATCCTTTTGCAAAATATTTGTGTTAGTTCTATTTGTCATCTGTGTGCATCCAAGAGTGGTAGAAACGGTGTTCTTCGGGGTTGTCTGTCTTCCCTTCTTGCACCTGCTGATGAAAGCCATTGTGCCTCATGCTGTCTCTACATCCAGCAGGAGAGCTCTATTCTCCACAGAAGTTTTAATCAGCTCCTCACAGTCTACCTAAACTCTCTGCTTCCTATCAGCTGCTCTTTAGGAACATGTGTTGTAATGAGAATCATGTTTTTCCTTAAAACCAAAGGGACCCAAACTCTATCTCTCAAAGATTATGCACCCAGCACTGTGTTACATGGTTTTAAAAAGCTCTCTTGTTGGGGCGCTAGGTTGGCTCAGTTGGAGGAGCGCGTGGCTCTTGATCTCAATCAGGGTCATGTGAGTTTGAGCCCCACATTGGTTGTAGAGATTACTTACATAAATAAACTTTAAAAAGAAAAAAAGCTCTCTTGTTTCAGGTTAACCACTAACTTCTATCCACAAAGTATGAGCTGTTTCCATTATACCATTCCATCTTTTCAGCAACATAATTGGGGTTATATTCATGATCAACTACTCAACATCAAGTAAATGATCAAATATATCAAAAAACATGCATTAAATGAGTTGTTTATTGAGCATCTATTAATCATAATAGGATAAGTACTGAACTGATGCATAAATGAATGAAAATTTATTGTACATATGCAGAGAATCCTGATATTTCCTAAAGTATTGACAATGGATGCAATCAATCAGCTATATCCCAAATTCGGTCTGAAACAAATGTAATACTTTTTGGATGGACTGTAGTCTTCTTCCTGCAATCTCCATCCTCAACTGCCAACAACTTTCTCTCCAGGAATCAGAGGCATCAAAATTGTGGTAACTATAATCCTGTATTAAAGTTGAAAGTATATATTTCAAAAATATCCATGGTACAATCTGTATGTTGGAAGTCCCAGGGGAAGAGCTCTGATGTCAGGATATGATGAGGGAGGGATCTTGAATTTTGATCTTTTTCATCAGATTTTCTTATCCCTTCTCTGTAATCTATCCCCCACAACCTCCCTCCATCCTCACACACATCCTCCTCCCCCCATTTAATCTGTTGAAACTTAATCACCAGCGTGGTGGTATGTGGAGGTGCAACACCTGGGAGGTGATTAGGTCATGAGGGCAGACTATTCATGAACAGGATTAGGGCCCTTATAAAAGAGACCCCTAGGAGTTCCCTTGTCCCTTCTTTGGCCAACTGAGGACACAGAAAGAAGACAGCCATCTATGAACCAGGAAGTGGGCTCTCACCAGACACTGAATCTGCACATGCCTTGATCTTGTACTTCCCAGTCTCCAGGACTATAAGAAATAAATTTCTGTTGTTTATAAAGTACCTAGTCTATGGTATTCTATGAGAGTAACCCCCAAAAGACTAAGACACACCTTCAAAGTCAACTTTGGTGGAAAAAGAATTTGCTACAAGGCAATCTGAGAGAGGAAAGGAGGTAGTTTTACTCCTTTGCCTTAGAAGTGGTTCTCAAATACCTAACAAAATTGCCTAGGGTGCTTTCAAAATATGTAGTTCCAGATCTCCATCCTCTAGAGATGTGATATGTCTGGAAAGACTCAGGAATCTGCATTTAATAAATATTCCCTGGGAGATTCTAATGATGCAGTTCTGTGAAAGACTACATCTTAAGAAACCCTGTTTTAGAAAGAGGAGAAGGTGGTTTTTTTTCTTGATTTATTAATAAAGTCCCAGGAACTGAAGCCAACTATCCCATCTAGACCCCTTCATCACATCTACCTCCTACAGAGTCTACCGCATCAGAAGACAGATTTCATCAAGGAGTAATGTGTAGACATTAAGCTGTCTCCAGGAAGAGGTGTCGGTTATAACAAAAATGTGAGATCCAGGAACAGAGCAGAAGAGGAATTTCACAGGCTTGGTTGGAGAGTGGGTGTCTGGGGATGCTGGGATGATGCAAATTTGCATCCAAGTGCCAGTAGTTGCTTCAATTATTCAAACAATTAAACTCTTCTTTCCAAATACTTCCAGTGACTGGCTTTTACTTTCATAGCTTCCAAGATGTAGAGTGGGCCAGAGCAAATAACAGTCTTGTTCTATGGAACAGCTCGAGATATCCCAAATATATGGCCCTTCCTAGCTGTTTTCAACCTGAGTCTACATTTCAGTTTATTTCTTCTGCCTGTGGGCTAATTTACTGGATCAGTATCTTTAGTTTGCACGTAACCATGGCTTGGCTTTGTAAGTTCCACTAGAGAATGGCACAAGAATAAAAATAGAAGTGTCTGAGCTGCCTAAATGTGAGCATGGATCTCACAGGACATTGTATTATGTGCCAAAAGACTCCTCTGGGGATCGGCTTGCCACACTCCACATCTTCTCACTCTGCAAGGCTTGCAACTGTCCGCTCAGCCCCCACTGGTGGTGCTGCACTGGGAAGGAGTCAGGTAAGCATCTCCCTTCTATGAGGAAAATAGGTGTCAGGCAAAGGGTACATAAAGGAGATCTCTAATTTTGATTTGTTCTTGAAATATATCCTTGAAGGAATGAAGTTTTGGGAGGCTTGGGGTAGGAAATAATATAAAGAAACATGGACTAACGCTTACTTGCAAGGTCGTTTTAGGAAAACAGTCAAGTTAGTGTTTTCCTGTTCTGTTTCTGCTAAGTGTCCATATGCTGTGAGTCATTTATAGGGGAGCTTAGAATGAATCCTCTGAGGCCATTAGTGCCAGAATGTGCTTCTCAGAGTGCCTGATTCAGATTGCAGAGGTGCACTTGGTGGAACAGAGTTGTAGCTGCTTCCCTTGGTTATCTTCTGAATGTTCAACTTCAAGACTTCAATCGTGGTCTTTTTGACCCCAAAGCTGTGCTCTTTCCTGTGGGCAATGCTGCCTCTCCATCTAGTCTTCACAGATGAATCACTTGGACTTTCCTCATCTCCCATCACAAAGTGCTCTGCTCTGGTCCTTTGGGACAATCACTCTGGCTCTGCCCTGTACATGCAGTACCCTTTTACACTCCCATTCTGCTACTCCTTGGACTAATTTTCATCTCATTTCTACATCTGGTGTAATATTTCAAGGTCTGTGTCAATTGCCTTTTCCAAAACCCTTCTGTAAGTCCTCAGGTGTTTCCTCTTCTTCTGTGACTCTATGGTGTTGACTTGAAGAACTGGTTGGTCTATGTATAAACATCCGTATCTTTCCCATCAAAGTATGGATATGGATTATTTTGTCCTTGTCCTTTTCCAGTAACGTTACCATACCTGGCACCATACCATGTACAGCATAGGAATATAATACATATTTTTGAATGACTGCTGAGAATATATTTTTAAAATATTTTTAAATTTAAAGGACATGAATTATGTTATTAAATTGCTTGTATAGTTTTTTTATTTATGCAAGTAATACATGTCATTTTAATGAAAAATTTTAAATACAGGTAGAATAAAGAACTTTAACATATATCTCTGGTTGAATCAAAGATAACCACTTTGAAGACACTGAGGTGTGTCCTCCTGGAAAGTTTTCTATGTTTAAGTGTACATATTATCTTAATATTTTGAGTGTGTTCTAGTTAGCCAAATCATAGGTAAGGATGGCTCTCTTAACCAAGATTAAATCTGATCTTCTTAGATCTCTGGGCTATAGGCTCATCCCTGGACAAAAGCACCAGAGGAATGCTGTAATGGATAATCTCACCAGAAAGAGATGAATGAGTGTCAAACAGACAAAAATGGTGAGTGTCGATCACAGACTCACATGATTTATGGAGAGCTGGACCTTTAGGAATGAGGAGCAGGACCACATGGAAACTAAAAAATTGTTAGCAACCATTGTCTCTGATAGTCTCTCAGTCTCTAGATCTATGCGTGCTCTTATTTCTGCTTTTTGTTGAGCATGTTCCTTTGTTCTCTCTACAAAAAAAAAAAAAAAAAAAAAGCCTTTAATAAAAATTCCTGTTTCTGGCTCCCCATGACCTTACCTTCCATGTGACTTTCACTCTGCCTGATGCTGATACTGGCCCACACAGTATGGCTGTGCTGATCAGCTCTCCACTGCCCTGTCTCAGCCTCTACTCCCAATTCTAGATGTCCAAGGGAAAGAATACTGAAGTTGGGTCAGAGTCTAGTTAAGTTACATTGACCCTTCCCAGCACTGTAAGTAGATGGGGTATTTTGAGAGAAGAAATGTGTCTTCTGTTGACCTATTCTACTTGACCGTGCATAGCTCACATCCTCTTTCACTATGATACACACACACACACACACACACATTGGCATCTTGCAGGTTCCTCCCAGTACAAGCATTCTTCTGCCTCAGGGCTTTCCCCATGCTACAGCCTTTGTCTACCATGTTTTTTCTTCATATTTTTCTACTTGCTTGCTTTCCAGCTTTATTGAGATTCAATTGACATCTAATAGTGTATACGGTTAAGTTATACATATGATGGTTTTGATATATGTATATAGTGCAAAATGATACCACAATAGGGTTAGTTAACATCTCCATCCCCTCACATGTTACTCTGCTCTGTGTGTAGTGAAAACATTTAAATCTACTCTCAGAGCAACTTTCCAGTATATAATTTGTATTTTTTTTAGAGATTCAGTTCCTTTTTTTAAATTTTTTGTTTATTTATTTATGATAGTCACAGAGAGAGAGAGAGAGAGGCAGAGACATAGGCAGAGAGAGAAGCAGGCTCCATGCACCGGGAGCCCGATGTGGGATTCGATCCCGGGTTTCCAGGATCGTGCCCTGGGCCAAAGGCAGGCGCCAAACCGCTGTGCCACCCAGGGATCCCCTATAATTTGTATTTTTAACTAGAGTTACCATGCAGTACACTAAATTCCTAGAATGTATTCATCTTACAGCTGAGAGTTTGTATCCTTTGACCAATGTCTCTTCATTCCCCACCTCCCCACCCCCGAGTTTCTGGCAATCACTATTATACTCTCTTTCTATGAGTTTGGCTTTTTTAGATTCCACATATTTTTATGATCTATTTCAATGCATCCTTCAAGTTTTGGCTTAAATATCACATTTTCTGACAGGCTTTCTTGCTCACATAATTTAAGTGTCTCCTGGAAATTCAGTAGCATTATACCTCTGTGTGTGTGTGTGTGTGTGTGCGTGTGTGTTTGTGTCTATAAAATCTGTTCAGTCTTTTTCTCCCTCTCTCCCTCACTGGTCTACAAACATCCACACAAAAGAAATATAATTTTTTCTGAAATTTTATTATTTTTAGTTTGTAAGCCATCAAGCAGCAGCAATTTAATCTCAATTCCCCAGAGCTGCATACATGTTCTGATGGCATGTGGGGTGGGAGAGAGCCATTGGGTGGGATTAGCCAGTCCTTGATAACATCATCTCTTCATACTGGGGTCAGGTAGATGGAATTATTCAAGGCTGATCTTTAATCAAATTCATCCATTCACTGCCACATCCTCCTAATTCCCATTTGCAAGATGTCTAAGACAATATCTTCAAAATTGAACTTTTCTCAAGAACCTGTTTATTCAATACAAGCTACTTTTCTAGATTGAGGGGAAAAGAAACCATTGAGTGCATCAAGAAAATTATTGTCTTTCTTTGAATGGCTGAGAATTGACACCATGAATAAGGATGTGATGGGGGAAGTCCTATAGCACCAGAATTGGTCTGTGGATTGTATTTATAACACTGTAAAACCCATAATTTTCACTAAAACAAAATATTTTGAAAAAATATGAAGTACTTTGGAACAGTATGAAACTGTCAGTTGTAGCAGACTTCAACTATCTAGTGCTCCTTAATGAAATCTCATATGATCTGAATTTCTTTTGCAATCAATGGGCTATTTAAATTGATTATATTCACCTGCCTTGTATAGCACTCTTTCTAAGAAGTTAATTTGCTTTAATTAGGGAGAGTAATGGGTTCATTTATTTTGCTTTTGAAATTATTCTCAAATCATTCTGTATTGACAGTGTTTTTAGGGGTTTTTGAAGCTAATTCCTCCTATGACACAATTAAGGGAAAGATCATTTATTTTCAGAACACAATTAATTGGCATATTTTGGTACCTTTAGTAAAGGGCATATGACAGCTCAGGATACTGAAAGAGTTCATAAACTTTTTTCATTGTATTATTTTAATCCACACAAATTACCTGTAAAATTTGATGACTAAGTTACTTTTAGATGTAAGGCAGATGGGGCTGTGTTCCTTCAACTTTGGAAGTTGATTTTCTTGTGTCGTAATGTCTCTTGGTAATGTTCACAATCTAGCTAAATAATAATGTTTAAGTAATGCATTTTTGCCTTCTAAGTAAGATAACAGTATTATTTCTTAATCCACCTAGAAAACAAAACATGAATGGTTCATGATGAATCGAAATATTAGGTTTAATAATCAGCAGTATTTGCACCAAGCTGCTACCCAACACAGCAAAGCTGGCCTTTTAGAGTAATAAGCCCTCCTACAAGAAAATTCTTTTTTTTTTTTTTTTTTTTTTTGAGAGAAAGAGCACACACACAAGGAGCAGGGGGTTGGGGGGATTAGGGGCATGGAGAGGGCAGAGGGAGAGAGAAGAGAATCTCAAGCAGGCTCCACACCCAGAGCAGAACCCACCATGGGGCTCAATTTCATGGCCCCTGAAATCATGACCTGAGCCAAAATCAAGAGTCAGATGTTTAACTTTCTGAGCCACCCAGGTCCACTGAGGTGCCCCCCAAAATTCATTCTTATAAAACATGAGGGCACTTTCCTGGTATTCGCATGGTGAAAGGAAGAACATTAAATTTAGATTCAAATATATTGGTGTTGACCCCTGCCAAACTTCTGGAGCTACACAATTAAAATGGCAATAAAGGGACTCTGGTAGTCAAAGTCAATGTGCCTACAAGAGCATCTGCCTCTTTAAAAGTCCCTTCCCGGACCATAAGGCCAGTGAATACATGCCAGCACGGAGACTGGAACATCAGGATTAAAAGCACAGACTCTAGGATGTGATGGCCCTTAATTACATCCTGCCCTCTGCACTCACCGGCTGTCAGAACTTGGGGAGGTTAACTAATCTCTCTGCCTCTGTCTTTTTATCAACTATGAAATGAGTATAATAAAATAGTACCTCCCTCATGGAGTTGCTGTGAAGATTTAATGAGTTAATTAAGGTAAGGCTCTGAGGACAGCGTGTGGGACGGACTAAGAATGAAATGAATACTCACTATGATTAACTGATGTTCATGGCCAAATGCATCCACTCGCAACCAAACTGTCCTCAGTTCATTTCAGTTCTGCTTTCTGGTTCCTCTGATTGCTGCCGCCCACAGCCTCCCCCATTCCATGGTTCCTTCTTTACGGACTGGGGATTTATGACTGTGGGCTAACCCGCATTAAAATTCATGGCTTATATTCAATGCTTATATTTTCCTAATTGCAAAAGAATAATATATACACATTGCCCAAAGTTAGAAAACACACAAAAGTGTAAAGAAAAAAGTAAAAATTAAAAAAACAGGATTTATGTTTTATGTATTTTCTTCAAGTCTCTTTTTCTAAGTATGTACATGTTCAATAAATTTGCATTTAGTTACATGTGGGGGTTTTTTCCCAATAAATCCATGAGTTATGTGTGATTTTTTTTTAAATAAATACAAGTGGATGGGACGCCTGGATGGCTTAGTGGTTGAGTGTCTGCCTTCTGCTCAGGGTGTGATCCCGGAATTCCGGGTTTGAGTCCCACATCGGGTTCCCTCTGAGGAGCCTGCTTCTCCCTCTGCCTATGTCTCTGCCTTCTCTCTGTGCCTTTCATGAATAAATAAATAAAATCATTTAAAAAAATACAAGTGGAAAAATAAATTTAAAAAAATACAAGTGGATCGTTTTCAATAAATATACCACAGCACTGTATTTTCTATTCCTTATGGTTTATTTGAGACAGAATGCATGCAGGATAGGGGGGGTGAGAAGGGCAGAGAGAGAGAGAGAGAGGGAGAGTCTGAAGCAGATCCCAGGCTGAGTGTGGAGCTTGACATGGGGCTCAGTTTCACGAGATCATGACCTGAGCTGAAACCAAAATTTGGTCAGTTAACCGACTGCACCACCCAGGCTCACCTCTCTTCCTCACGATTTTCTTAATAAAATTTCTTTTCTCTGGCTTATTTTATTGTAAGAATACAGTATATAATAAATACAACATACAAAATATGTATCAATCAACTATTTATAGGTATGTCAATAGTAGGCTATTACTAGTTAAGTTTGAGGGAAGCCAAAATTATATGTGGAATTTTGACTGCTCAGGGTGGGGTATTACTAACCCTCAAGTTATTCAAGGGTCAACTATAAAATACTGTTTTCCCTGAGTTTTCTGTATAACACTTTCATTGTCATTATGAGAATCTACCTGGAGCATTAAGAACAATCATTCCTTAGAATACTATATAACTAATTCTTTAGGAATGCATCTTATTCAAATCAGAGATATTTTAGTCTTGCTATGTCACCAAAAGGTTAAATTAAAAGAGTGTACCATTGGGATCCCTGGGTGGCTCAGCGGTTTGGCGCCTGCCTTTGGCCCAGGGCGCGATCCTGGAGTCCCGGGATCGAGTCCCGCATCGGGCTCCCGGCATGGAGCCTGCTTCTCCCTCCTCTCTCTCTCTCTATGTCTATCATAAATAAATAAATAAATTAAAAAAAAAAGAGTGTACCATTTAAATCACTAAAAGATGAAAGGCAACACCCACACTCTGTCCATCTGCTTTTGCCCTGCTCTTCTCTGCCTCAGTAGCCATGATCAAAGATCATCTGTCACTGCCAGTTCTGTGATGCACCCATGTCTGATGCCTCCATTTGGAGTTGCAGATTATGAACCAAGCAGATGGCAGCCACAAATCCAAAAATTAGATGGAATATGGCTTTTATGTAGAAAGACTACTTTTAAGTCATCTTATGTGTCATCTTCCTGTGGGTCACTTTCTTACAAATATCCTAAGCAACACCTTCATAAATGAATTTTTAAGAGAAAGCTGAAAGTGAGTTTTCTCTTTAAACCTAAGCCTCAGATAGATGATCCAAACCCCAGGTGTTCTTATGACTCTCCTTTTCCATTTTATATTCCTTGAAGAAATATTTTTAAGAGTAAAATAAAGATCTTTTGGCTAATTAAAAAATTTATACATGGGAATAAATATTCCTAGGGTTTACTTAAGACTACCAGATGTCAAAAAATGTACTCTAAAAGTTACCAATTGCTTTCTTTCTTGAATATTTGGTATGCTATTAAAAAGAGGTTATATAAAAATAATCCATGTTTCATAAAGGAGGTTATTGATATCCTGCACTGTATAAAAAGAAAAGTAAATACCGAAACTGAAATACTCATAAAAAAGAAAAGAAATGAAGTTATTTTACTGGCATTATATCTTGTTATAGTTACTAGCAAAACAAAAATAAAAAAAAACAGTACCAATGAGTTTTAAGTAGCAGCTTAGCTAAATTTCTTAATTTGTCAACATGTGATGATTTTGACAATCCACTTCCATCAAGCCCAGCTCTGTGTCATGCACTGAAGGTAGGGCATGTGGTATGGCCTTTGTTGCTTGGGTATGGGGACCTCAAAAGCACAGGTGGAGACAGGGGAGGGCAAGACATCCACCTGCTGTGGCTCATTAGACAAAGGAGAATGCAATGTGCCAACATCTCTTCCAGAGCCTGAGTCAACAGTAAGTGGGATTTCCTCGACTTTCAAAATTCCCCATCCATATTGACTAGGATGCTCCTTGAACAACTACCTAAATCTCTTGCTCAGGTAATAGTGCAGTGAGGGTGGATGGTGGGCTCCACTTTATGAAATGATTCTGGGATCACAAACCCTTCTATCTAGGGACTCCACCATCTTTCCTTTATGAGATCCTCTCCACCTAGACAGTTGATAAGGGATAACACAAAGAAGAGATACCCAGCCTATCTCAGGCTAGATGGTGACACTTATAACTCCTCATATTCTGTAGCAAGAATTAGTCTCATGGTCCCTACCTAACATGCAGGCTTTGCCACATACATCAGAAAATAGGTTTCTATTTTCCTCCAAATCTGTGACCTTTGGTCATTTCTTTTTCACTTCCTGAATGGCTATTTTTCTTAAAAAAAATAAAAAAGTAGAAAAAATGTTATTGAAAAATCTCACACATCCCTTTAAGATGTAGCCTGACGTGGTGGAAATATACTAACATTCGGTGTAAATATCATTGACATCTCAATAACATGTTCCTGTTACCTGTGAGAAAATGCAAAATTTGGGCTGAACAATTATAATATGGCATTTAAACCTTCTCATCTACCAATCTCCCATCTTAGAAATCATATTTAAAGTAAAACTCTCAACATGTTATGCTATACTTAGCTCAGATAGAAAATGATGCTGGTTATAGCAGTGTAACTATGGTGTTGCCATGGTTATCTACCTATTAATGATTAAACTTGCTTCCTTATGCTCATTAGAATGTATATCTTGAAAACAGAGAAGAGGTTTCAGTTTATTAGCAGATTGTAAGGTCCAAACTTCTCAAACAAAAGTTTGGGCATTAGAAACCAGTTCAGGCTCTGACAGTCAACAGATCCTTCTCTTGTGTCTATGGTATGAGCAGGTTTTTTCCCCCCTTATTAGCTACAGTAATCAATTTTCAAAGGGATAAACATTTTATGCTTCATAGAGTCATTATAACTTCCCAGGAAGAGAGAAACTTGCTGAGAGATAGCATGAATTATGCAAAAATACAAATTTGTTTAAAAACCAGAAAGCATCAGCAAATTGAATCTGTTTATTCATTTCCATTTTTTGTCAGACCTATCCTCTTGAGTCTACATACAAACCATCACCATAAATTACCAAATCAATCAAAATTTCTGAATCATAGGAATAAGATTAATAGTTTTTCACAGAAATGACTTTGAGACTTACATGCAAGATATTTTTGTTTACTATCTTTTTAAAAAGCCAATGTCTGTAGGTATTTCTAGCTTCAAGAACAGCAGATAATTTATCTCCTCACTACAGGTTTTTAGGAAGAGTTAGTTTAGGAAGAGTTAAAACTGTTTAAGATATCTACATCTCCAGATCATTTTGTCCTTCATGAGAGAAGAGAAAGGAATGATGTGGTAATGTTTATCTTCCTGTGCTTCTCTATTTGTTTATTCAAGTGAGCATTTCCTGAGTGCTTAGTAAGTCTCGAGCCCTGCCCTGCTGCTGGGGTATAGAAAAGAACAAAACAGACATAGTTTCTATCTGTAAAAATGATAAAATCCTCCACAAAGGCTTGTGAATGAATCACTCTCTTTTGACAAGAGGAAGAAGCCTTAGCCTGGCCTTTAAATTCTTCAGCCTAAATTTTAAGCCTTCCTTGCAGCAGCCTACCATGTTTCTCCCAAACTGGTTGGCTGTCTACATCACTAGGAACCCAACTCCTATGGCCACAATCTTGTTTTCTATCTCCAATTAGATTTCAAGGTCTAACTCAAATCCTACTTTTCCATAAAGCCATCTCTGACTGGTTGGTTTCTCAGTCCTCTGAACACCCATAAATTCTTTTTTTAAAGTAAGCTCTATGCTAAACATGGGGCTTGAACTCACAACCCTGAGATCAAGAGTCACAGGCTCTACTGACTGAGCCAGCCAGGCACCCCCTTACATATTTTTTTAATATAGGAAACTTTATTGAGTTTATATTATGAATCAAGTACTTTGAAAAACTATAATTTGCATTTTGAATCAATCTTACAATGAAAATATCTACATTTTGTAGATAAGAACATTTGATTTTCCATGGACATAAACTGCCCCCAAGTTATAGCTGTAATTCAACTCAGGATATTATGATTCAAAAATATATATGTTCTTTTAAACCCATCACATTGACCTAATAATATTTTTTATTTCAGATTAAATGATAAATTCTGTTAAGTCAGGAGTCACCTTTATGTATGTCTGTATTTCTCTTAATCTCTACAATTAATGCTATACCTAGAGTAGACTCTGATTAAAAATATTTTCATGATAATTGTGATAACAACACAAGTTAAAATATAGTAAATACCTTCCTTCTCACATGGTATATACAATAACAATTAGAAGATGTCAAGAAAAAGAAAATCACAGTTGGCTGGAGTAGTAAGAAAAGCTAAGAACTAAAGAATACACAAGTAAAATCATTCTAAATATGGGGAAAGTCAAGAGCAGAGGTATGGAGATGAGAATGTCCATGGAATAGCCATTGGAAGAATCTGGCTACCGCAGGGATGGATATAGTGTAAGACTAGAATGGTTAGTGGGAAACAGACAAAATAATGTTCCCACGAGGATATCTTTGTCCAATCCCCAAAACCTGTGAATGTTATCTTTTATGGCAAAAGAGACATTGGGGGCACCTGGCTGGCTCAGTTGGTAGAGTATGTGACTTTTGATCTCAGGGTTGTGAATACACACTCCATGTTGGATGTAGAGATAACTTAAAAGATGAAATCTTTTAAAAGAGAGAGAGAGACATTGTAGAAGTGACTAAGGATTTTGAGGGGACATTATCCCAGATTATGCAGGTGAGCACAATATAGTCACAAGAGTCCTTATAAGAGAACATCAGGAGATCAGAGTGAGTGGAAAGAAATGTTATGACAGAAGCAAGAGGTTGGAGTGATATGAGGAAAGGTCCATGAGCCAATGAATGCAGCTGAGCTCTAGAAGCTGAAAAGACAAGAAAACAGATTCTCCTTCAAAGGAATGCAGCCCTCCAAAACCTTGATTTTAGACTTCTAATCTCCAGAACTGTAAGAGATTAAATATGTGCTGCCTTATGCCACTCCATCTGTGGTAATTTATCATATAAATAATAGGTATCAGTGCATGAGAAAACTTAGTATTTAGCCATACTAAATAATTGGGAATCTTCCCTGCAAGCATTGAATGTTTCTAAGCTAGGATGGAAATAATGTGATGAAGATGAATCACATTGTTGCATTTATTCACAGTTATCTGAATTACTGTCATAGCAATGAGAAAGGAGTCAAGGGGGATTGCTTGGAGATTGTCTCTGAGGAATTCAGAAAAAAGAAAGAAGATGCCAAGGAGCTACCTAAATTATGAATATGAGAGATATCAACGAAAAATTATAGTTATAATAGATAAATTTAAGTGGAGTATTAGATACACTAAGGAAAACAATGAGTTAAGTCTTGCACGCACTGAGTTCAGCATGCTGACATCTTAGCCATTAGACAGTGAAAGGCCCAGTGCTGGAGAAAGAAAGTGGCTTGGAAACGATGCCAACTAATCATGAACACCTTGAAAGTAGGAAGATAGTCCTTTTCTCATTACCCACAGGCCCAAACACAGCACATCACAGCTAGCAGATACAGAGGACATGGTTGGTGATAGGGAAAATATCTGATCTTGCCAATGACATGTATTATATTTTAAAACACCCTCTTTGGGGTAAGTGTCTAGTTGTAAAGATTTCTTTCTTCTCTAAGTGATCTCCCTTCATCTCTCCAATTTTAAAATTAAATTCCAGAAAGTCTATATATCCATGTGGTTTTCATGGGGAGGATGCTCAGTCTTTATGCTGTCTTCTGGATCTTGCTACGTCTATAGAACTGCACCTTGACCCATGTAGTCCCTTGGTGTCCTGCATTCTCTACTGAATTGCGACTGTCCCATGTGGCCACTTGAGCATTACTCGGGCACTGTGGCAGATGCCATGGCCTGCAGCTGCAAGGTGGTGCGGCTACCTTATCCCCGTCAAAGATCTCTGATATTCCTTCCAGCACTTCTGTGTCCCCTATCCCTTAGAGACCTTGGAATTCTCAGTTGCTTTCTCTGAATCATTCTGATGTGTACTGGATCCAGTGACATTGTCATCAAATTTAGCTGTCTAGGCCACCTGCCTTTGTCTTTGTTACTCAACTATTCCCACATCACGGTAGGCATGGTAATATTCAATATGAACTTCTCTTGAGAGTCATGTAGGCTCCCTCAGACTATACTTTTGGAAGCCCTGAATTCTCCAACTGTATCTGAGTATTTGAAAACAGCCCCTTAGCTTTTAAACCTACTTCTCTAGGAAATTTAGAGTGTCAGATTTGACATTCAAAGCCAACCAATGGATTTTTGGTTGTAGACAGTATCTTTTGTTTCTTTCCTTACAGCAATAAGCTTTGGTATTGTGACTTAGCCTTAATGAGACTGGACTGCAGGGCATACAAAAGAAATATCTGAGAAGGGAAAATCCAGTGGAAGCCATTTATTTCAAAAGCATTATTTGCCTGTAAGCCAGAAGAGAGTTGAAGTCAAGGGCATGAATGATAGCAGAAAGAATGAGTAAAAAAGAAAAAAGAATAAAGGATGCAGGACTGAACTGAGGTACAGCTACAAAGAGAGAACAGGAAATAAAGCAGGCTGAAAAAACAGTGACCTAAACAAGAGGAGAACAAGTTATCAGAGTCCCCAAGGCCCAGAGAAAGAGAGCATGTCCCAAGGAAGAGATGAGCAGAGAGCAAAACACTAAAGAGATCAAGGAGGATGGATATCCTAAAGGGTCCCTGGGTCTGAGAAGTGCAAGGTAACTGCTAACCTTTTTTCAGTATGTGTAGGTTAGGGGTAGGATTTGGACTAGGATCCAGGGATCACCCAGTTAATGACTTCATGTAGAATGCTTTCTTAGTCTATTCCTGTGCCAAAAATCTGAACAAACCAGAATGGATCTTTTTAAAAATGTGTGTGTATGTATATGTGTGTGGAGAGAGAGACTAGACTTTTTTGTTGTTGTTATCCCTATGAAAGCATTACTCATATTAATTTCATATTTCATATTTATCCCTAAATAACCAAACTGGTTATTTAGGCCACTCTCCTAAAGTATGTTCTTTTTATGTGTGTAAAATTCATTCTCAATCATTATTTATGTGCAGGTTACATAATTATCCATTTAAAACACATCAAAGTTATTGTGGTTTCAAAAGATGGTCATCTTAGTCCTTACCATAAAATTCCAAGGCTGTAAGAAATTCTTATTGTTCTAATGAGCCTGTTAAATATAAGAAACAACCTTTTGTTGTCTCAAGAATTGCTAAGCTTGAAGTAAGGGACAGATACTCATTTGGGAGTTCAAATGAAGGCCTATGCTATAAAAAAAAAACAAAACAAAACATTGTATTGATTCCAAAAGGAACAAATGAGAAAGTAGATTATATATGACATGTATCTAAAGCTTATTTCAGCAAATACTCAAGAAATTGGATTTTACATTTAAGTTACTTTACTGGTCACTGTAAAATTCACTAACAAACACACTTTTTCAGTTACATATTTTACCATAAAAATGTATTCAACAGGGGCAGGATGATTATACTCTTTTTTGTACGATAGGTATAAAAAGTATCTCCGTGGGGCTATACATGTGTCTCACACTATAAAACTAAAAGGCAGAGTGATCAACCTGGCAAACACTTAACTAAAAAGACTTGAGAGTTCTAGATGCAGCGACTACAGGCAAGATATTTAAGCTTTCTGAGCCCCAGTTTCTCACTCTATAAAATGCATATGAATACTATAAAGATTTAGGATAATGATGGGCATATAACACATATGCTAGAGCAAGACAGGGTACATAAATCTTAAGTGGTAATATGCTGCTCTTTTCCTGTTGGTTTTACAAAAATATAAAACATGAAATATAGCTAAGTCATGGAATGAAGAATCAGCAGAAGATCCTTAGATTCCTTCAGAATAATTTTCTCCCAGCACAATGCAATCATTTCAGCGTGTCATCCCTCTGACATGTGCCCTGAGTCGACAGCATATCAATGAAGTCCCTGCATCAGATTTTACAAAAATGAACACTGAGGCTGTGTAATCTATTCTTTTCTCGTTTATTTATTCCTAAATAAAAGTCCATCCTCCCGATCAAGAGGATACAGAGGACTGCCAACCTCATTTCTTTTACTTTAATTTAACAAAGCCCTCCTGGGCCTTCATGGTAACAAACAAAAATTAGGCTTAGCATAGAAAGTGTACTTGCGGGTGCAAGGAGCTCATCCCAAAGCTCGAGAGACAGGCCAAGGCACAGAGGAAGACTCTTACCAAATCAGGCAGACAGAAAAAGACAGAAGATTTGCAACTGATCTCATCTAATTCACTGACCTGATTATGCTTCAAAAGAAGAACTAAAGTTTCTGAGATTGAAACAGACCGAAAAGAAAGAATAAAAAGCTAGGGCGATCGTGACGGCTGATGAGGGCATGCGATGCTCTGAGTAACTGTCTTCTGCACAGTGACACGCACATCCTGCAGAACTACATTTAATGCAGAAACCAGCAAGGGAAGGCAGGGAGTTTTGATCTTATGGTATTTTTTTTTTTAAAGAGAATAAAGTAGAAATGTATTTTTATGGAGCTCCCATTGATTCTCTCAGAATTTAAGGAGATTAACACTAGTGGGTTATAATAAATAAAAGTGGTTTTCCTTTCATCGAGCATTTAGTGATCCTAGGGGAAGCACAAAACAACATATTTTGTTAGAAAAATGACAGGGAACTAACCTCTTCCTTCCCCTAAAAAATAATTGGTATGTAGGAAAAACATGATGAAGCACAGATTAGTAATGTAAAAGCTAGGTTTTAAAAAGATTTCAACTTCCAACAGACAGCCAATTACTAATGATTTCCTTCTACGTTAGCAGAGAAAAACCTGGAAAGGATTCAGATGCATATTTTCTATCCATCAAATAATATTCTTGAGTCCATTCTGCATACCAGAGCTTTCCCATATTCTGGTGGAGACAGCTATTTAATTAATATTTACAAGATTATTTTCCTTTTCTTTGAGGGCTTGTCTTTTTTTTTTTTTTTAAGATTTTATTTATCTATTCATGAGAGACACAGAAAGAGAGGCAGATATATAGGCAGAGGGAGAAGCAGGCTCCCCATGGGAAGCCCGATGCAGGACTCGATCCCAGGACCCCAGGATCATGACCTGAGCCAAAGGCAGACGCTCAGCCACTGAGTCATCCAGGTGCCCCAGGCCTTGTCTTTGATTCAGTTACTCTTTTCCCAGATAAGATCATGCTATTCCCCCAAAGCCCTGCAAACCTCCAGATACAGTTCTGGTGATGCTTTCATGTGGTGCTACGTCTTTGTCCTTGAAATGAAGGCGGGCCAATACTTGGTTCTGTTTTTCTTTGCTTGCTTGCTTCTTGTTTGTTTATTTTCATCACATGTTTGAGTAATTCTTCATATTAAAGCCATCTGGGGGATCCCTGGGTGGCGCAGCGGTTTAGCGCCTGCCTTTGGCCCAGGGCGCTATCCTGGAGACCCGGGATCGAATCCCACGTCAGGCTCCCGGTGCATGGAGCCTGCTTCTCCCTCTGCCTGTGTCTCTGCCTCTCTCTCTCTCACTGTGTGCCTATCATAAATAAATAAAAAATTAAAAAAAAAAATAAATAAAGCCATCTGGATTTCCTCTTTCTTCTGAACTTTCCTCCCCTTTCCTACAATACTTTTTATTGTCTTAGTGTGTATAGCTAAAGTATAACAAATATTATTCATATTAGTTGTGAGAACAGTATCCCAAGATACTTTCCAACAAGAAGATCCTGTGAAAATGTAAGCTTTCTTCCCTTCTTCCCTAAATACTACTATGCTATAAATCATGTCCAATGTTCTCTTGATAATTTATTCTATGTTATAAAAGGAGACCTGTGGAAGCTTTTATAGCCTGAGCCTGTCACTGACATTATACACACAGAATAAAAGCTGGAAGTTTGGACCCTGTCCTATCTTGGGTTCTCAACCCTGGGTGACTTTCCCAATTACTGTAGTGAATTTTAAAGTGCTGGCAATGGGAACGCCTGGGAGGCTCAGTGGTTGAGCATTTGTCTTTGGCTCAGGGTGTGATCCTGGGGTCCCGGGATCAAGTCCCACAATGGGATCCCCGCAGAGAGCCTGCTTCTCCCTCTGCCTACATCTCTGCCTCTCTCTCTGTGTCTCCCATAAATAAATAAATACAATCTTTAAAAATACATAAATAAGTACTGCTGATGAATGGATAAAAAAGATGTGATATATATTATATTATATTATATATTATTATATATATTATATTATATAGATATTATATATATAATGGAATATTACTCAGCCATCAAAAGGATGAAATCTTTCCATTTGCAATGTGTATGGAGCTAGAGTGTATGATGCTAAGCCAAATAAGTCTGTCAGAAAAAGACAAATACCATATGATTTCACTGATATGTGGAATTTAAGAAACAAAACTAATGAACATAGGGGAAGGGAAGGAAAAATAAAACAGGTTAAAAACAGAGAGGGAGACAAACCATAAGAGACTCTTAATTCTAGGAACAAACTGAGGGTCATTGAAGGGGAGAGAAGTGGGGGGATGAGTAACTGGGTGATGGACATGAAAGAGGGCGTGTGATGTGATGAGCACTGGGTGTTATACACAAATGATGAATCACTAAATTCTACCCCCGAAACTATAGTACACTATATGCTAACTAACTTGAATTAAAAGAAAAGAAAAAATAAATACTGCTGCCACAGCCCCATCTTGACTTACTTAATATTTCTCAAAGCCCTTCAAACATTTTAATGTGCAGCCAATTGAGAGCCATTGAGCTAATCTTCCACTCACGGCCAAGGAAACTGAAGCCCAGAGAGATTCAATCACTAGCCCACCTGCATAATGGAAAAAGCAGCAAAGGAAGGGTTAAAGACCCACAGTTTTTAGTGCATGGTTCTTCCAACTCCAAGAACTATAGGATTGCAAAAGGTTTCCTGAAGAAATCGATGGTCTGAATTTCTTTCGACCCACCCCAGGTCAGGATCAGTTACATAATTTGCAGAGCCCAGTGCAAAATGAAATCACGGGGCCTTTTGTTTCATAAATTACTAGGAATTTCAAAAAGTTGGCAGCAAGGATTTAAACCAAGCACAGGGCCCAATGTTCCTGCACCGGACACACACCCTGAAGTCCATCCTGGCCCTGGTTTTGAAGATATTCTCTCCAGTAACAATGTGTTTGTAATAAACAAACAAATAAAGATTCCACTGCTATAAACCGAGAAACAGGGCTGAACAAGTCTTTGGTGTAGTCTTTTTTGTTTGTTTGCTGGTTTTTTTGGTTTATTTACTTTTTTAAATGTGGGAGCTCTCAGGAGACTTCAAGAACCCCTGTTCTTTGCAATTGCATCAGCCTCCCTCTTCTCCTGTCAAAAGCAGAATCTGTGAGATGAGGGCTTTTATTTTTGGGAAGTGATCCCAGAGAGCCAGAGGGAGGGAGAGGAACAGTAAAATAAGGATGGAAAGAATCAACAGCAAGGGGTGGGAGTTGTTACTGGGCCAGCCACTGCTCTGGGTTAGGAGCCTTTGAAGAGCCATCCAGAACGCACCTCAGCACTGCATACCCAGCAGAGAGGGAGAGAAAGGGAACTTTTATCCTCTGGGTCCTATGCTATAAGGAGGTGACTCCTGGAGCTTCCAGAATGGGTCAGAAGAGACGGAGAGTCATGCTCTGCTAGTGTGATGCCGTGTGAAGCTGGCTATAGCAACCGGGGCTGGAGGGCCACAGAGGCCCAACATAGTGACCCTCCAGGCTGAGACTCAGAGCAGCAAGCCCAAACTGATTTTAGCTAAAACTCTTTACTTCCCAGAATACCTATTAACATCTCTCTGGACACGTGTGCTATCCATGGAGCACAGTTTGGAACAAAGTAGAGGATCTATTATTAGAGTTAGATATTCCTTTTCAAAGAAATCACACACTGGGAGAGCCAGGTTGGGGATGGGAAAGACCAAAGGAAAGATTAGAACATGGAGAATGAAAGCCTGCTTCCAGCTGAAGGGCAGTAATTGTTTTGAATGTCCTCCCACCGGTATAAGCACAAAGATTTGGCCTCCCTGACTGTTCCATGCCAGCTCTCCTGAAATTCTTTAATGTGTATCCAGAGAGTTTTAATAATAGGGCTATCATTTTTATACCATAAAAATCAGACTCTTTTCAAATGAATGCTAGATGAAACAGGAAATAGCACTTTTCTTCCTGCAGACTGGTAATAGTAAGAGGTTTTAAGTGAACTTGGCTACAGCTAAAAATTACACAGAAAGAAACCATTTCCTTGTTTAAGACAATTCTGAGCACGTGCACTCTTGGTCACTGAGACTGCTGGCAGTAATTTGCACAGACATATTGTGAATAAATGTCTTCTTACTATATTTATTTAGCTGTGATAGCAGACTCCGAGCAAACTTAGCATTTTAAAGTGAAAACTCCCTAAATCTGTTTGGGGTAGGTGTTCCTACAGATATGATACAATTCACATAGAAAAACAGCAAAACAAACAAAATCTTTTCATAACAAAATTATAATTTCTACTTTTACTTAGGAACCTTGTATGTTAATTTTCCATCAATAGCTTGCTGTTTTTAAAAAATCACTTTCAGACATCTCTACATCACTTCTTTCATTTTTCTGTCAGGTGGGCACTATTTATTGTTGATGATGTCCAGAGTCCTGAACCTGATAGTGTGGGTCAGCAAGATGTTTATATATTTTAAAAAGCACAATATTCTGTCTCTCAGAAAGGCTGTATCTGAACTATCAAAATGACAACATTTTCTGTACTGTAGAATTCTTTCTTCATAGGGTTTCAAACCTAGATTTATCTCAAGAGCAATTCAAATCCTTAGAAAGAATGTTATCATAATTTTCAAAATGTAATTGTCTTAGTCTTATATGTTTACTCGTCATTGGAAAACATGACTTTAAATATTGAGTGTTCCATCTGTTTTAAAACACGACCACCCACAAAAGCTGTATGTTGCCAGTTTTCCCTACACTCCTTTTTATTGCCACACTTTTGTTTCTGCTTATAAACCTGGGAACTTTACAGGAAAGCAGTTCAATGGCACAAACCTACAAAGCAAGAGAACTTTAAAATCAGTGTAAAAGTATACCCACAGAAAACTGTACAAAATATTATTTTTTCCAATGCCGTATTGTATTTAAATTCACTCTTAGATAGAAGATTTCAATAAAATCCCCTTATATCAATAGGGGCATTGTTGAAAGGCCTCATGTAAGTAGAAGTTTGTCTTACTATAAAGGCTAAAGGTCACAAAAAAAAAAAACAAACTTTAAACTTATATACTTGGAATTTGTGTCTTTTATACCTCATTTTATTTCTGTATGTCATATTTCTTCTTTGCCACATCTCTACTTGTAGTTCAGTAAGATAAAACAGCCATGCTAGAATTCTTTCTCTGAGTCTGAATTATTCTTAATTCAGCAAACCTTAAAGTTTCTGTCCCTCGGTTATCTGATCTGTAAATATAGGATATTGTGCCAAATAAACACTACACTAATGTTGTACTTAAATGTTGTCACTGTAGCTTTAATATGGGCCTTCTCGTGAAACAGATGACTTGAAAACTTTCCCATACGTTCCAGGTTAGGACAGCAGATTGAATGCTTACATTTTATTTCATTCACTCTTTTCCCAAACTGCATTAAAACTACAGCATAGCTAACTGTTTAAAGAAAAGAAAGCCAGAGATAGGAGATGAAGAGCGCTGAGTGCAGGCAAATCAAGGAACTCTGAATCCACTGAAGACTGATTGCAGAGCCAGCTCCAGTCCTGTTGGGCTCCCAAAGACTCCAGCAACTTGACATTTTCTTTCTAGACAGAGAAGCTGACCTTTCCCAGAGGTAATACCTAGGAAAGTTTTCCAACAGATGACTCACTCAGGGTCAAATCTGAGGTTCAAATATGAAAACTCCACCCATGCATTCAGGACCACTAATCACCTTTTTATTCCCTTACCCTAAATCCTGAGTAGACCATTAAAGATACCCAGATATCTGAGCAAAGTCTCTAACATGGACAGGAGAGCTCAACAAACAACCTGAGAGAACAACCAGGAAGAAACAAATCAAGACAACTATCACTGATATCCTCAGAGAAAGAAGATAGATGTTGCATCCATGAAACATGACCAGGAAGACATTAAAGAGGAAAGAAATAGAAATAGATGACCTTGGAATTTTAAAATACCATAGCGGAAGTTTAAAAAAAAACACCGTGGAAAGGTTAGAAGATAATTTGAGTATATTCAAATGTTTTGAATGGAAAATAAAAATATAAGAAACTTGAAGCACTTGTCTTTCCATGAAAGAAAGAGTAAGAGAAAAATGGAAGGCACGAAATAATTTAAGTTCATAAAACTAAAGAACATAACTGGCCACATGGGAAGGACCCCAGAGGAAACAGAGCCATACTAAGGAATATCAATGTACAGTTTCTGGATTCTGAACGAAAACAAAGAGGAGATTTTATAAGCATCTAGGGAAGAAAAGGTGATAAAAAGGTCACATACAAAAAAATGAGGAATCAAGTGGATCTGAAGTTCTCAACAGCAACACCAGGAGCAAGAGATCAACACCTACAGAGTTCTGAAGGCAAAGAATTTCCAAACTAGAATGCTAGGTGACATCAAGCTATCAAGTATGAAGGCAGAATAAAAATATTTTTATACATTCTTGGTATCAAAATATTTGTCACTCATGACCCAGTTTTTAAGAAGTCTTAGGAATGTACTTTACTACAATGAGAAAGAAAAGCCAAAAAGAGAAGATGTGGGATATAGGAAACAAGAGATATTATACAGGAGAACAGTGAAGGAGGACAATAGCAGGGGACCCTAGGATTTTCACCAGTTGCCATAGCGTGATTCAAGAGAAAAGCAACAGCTGAAATCACCAAGGTACCCACTGCTACGTCTTGTTAATCTGAGACAGAATGTATAGACAAGCCTGGCCCAGATTTTTATCCAGACTGGCATGAGCATGTGCTGATGCAGCTCTGTAGCCCCTCCACTTCCCACCAGGTCCTGCTCCAGGGATTAGCTAAAAGCATCCATTTCCTCCTACAGAAGTTCTCCTCTTTGACCTATTCTTGAGTGCTAGAGAACAGCCATAGTGAGTTTAGAAGCATAAAGTACAGAGCCCTCTCCTGTTGACCATATTCTGGCTGGACACCTTGTCCCTGCCCCTGGCAGGTGCCTCGACCATATGGGAGAACGTGCCAAGCTTGCTGACAGGAATATTCTAGGGTATATGACTCTTTAATTCACCATACAACTTAGTAAATAGGAATTATTGGTTATATTTCACTCATCTGAGCTTTTACTACACACCCATCCTTATAAAATGGATCTAGTCTAGGTATACTAACAAATGAGGTTTTTAATCCTTCAAGGCTGATGGCCACTTTCTAATTAGTTCACCAAAGAGATACACATGGAGGAACCCTGCCACAGCAGCCAGCACACCAGCTTCTCCAGATGTCTTCTGAGGGTCCTATGTCCTTTCATTTGAAACCTCATTGAGGGGGGCCCCTGGGTGGCTCAGTGGTTGAGCGTCTGCCTTTGGCCCAGGGTGTGATCCTGGAGTCCCGGGATCGAGTCCCACATCAGGCTCCCTGTATGGAGCCTGCTTCTCCCTCTGCCTGTCTCTCTCTCCTCTCTCTCTCTCTCCCTCTGTGTGTGTGTGTGTGTGTGTCATGAATAAATAAATAAAAATCTTAAAAAAAAAAAAGACCATAGGTCTCCTGCAAACCATTGAAGATCAGAGTCTTGTGAATCCCCCATGCTCCTTACTTCAGTTAACTGTCATGGCAGGAAACACTTCCTTATAGGAGTTGAATTGAAGTTCATGAGAGATGCAGCAGAAATTGCAATGAAGGTTTTTGTGTTTGACTCATTTATTTTGCCTTTTTTGTTTTATTTAGTAATGAGAAAAGGGAATTACATTGCTAGTAAGAGGCATTACATACATTAAAAATAATAAGCATGGAGGGGTGCCTGGGTGGCTCAGTTGGTTGAAGGTCTGAAACCTTGATTTTTGTCTCAGGTCATGATCTCGGGGCTGTGGGATTGAGCCCTACATCAGGCTCTGCACAGAGTGTGGTGCCTGCTTGGGATTCTTGCTCCTTCTCCTTCTACCCCTCCCCACTTGTTGTCTCTCTCTCTCTCTCTCAAAAACAAAACAAAACAAAACAAAAAACAAGAAGAGGGGATCGGATCCCTGGGTGGCACAGCGGTTTGGCGCCTGCCTTTGGCCCAGGGCGCGATCCTGGAGACCTGGGATCGAATCCCACTTCGGGCTCCCGGTGCATGGAGCCTGCTTCTCCCTCTGCCTGTGTCTCTGCCTCTCTCTCTCTCTCTGTGTGACTATCATAAATAAAAAATAATAATAATAAAAAAATAAAAAAAAACAAGAAGAGATGGCAGAAAGCAAATAAAGGTGGATAAAAATGTAATAAAGAAACTTTAGGAAAGTCAGATAATCAGCAAGTTCTAGAAACCAAGTTTAAGGTCTTAAGAAAACGTGGCCCAAAGAGAAATGCTCATCCCCTCATTGACAGGTATTATAGCAAAATTCTGACCTACCTGGGAAAACACTATTTCGAACAACAGCAACAACAACAATTATTATTATTATATTATTATTAATCACATCCCTTCTTTCTACACAGTTGCAAAATGTTTTACTTATTTAGCTTTATAGTCTGAGTCATTGATGAAACATTTTGCTTTTATTTAGAAATATAAAAGCTGTGTCTCTTTTTAAATGACAGTCATAGGCATTAAACAGTGGATTGTAATGTAAATGAGGCTACTAGACATTTCAAATTTTCCCTGACTTGTTTCTTCACAGTTTGAATGAAGTTGTATTCAGGAACAAAAACCTCTGTAAAGAAAGAAGATGAGTAAAGCTAAGTACCTTTCTAAGAACCTGTGCTCTTGGTTGCCTGGCTGCATTTCATGCTGCCTGTTTACAACTGTGCATGATATCTGCAAGCCAAGAAACAAGCTCTTAAGGTAGATTCTGTGAATGAACTGATAAAGAGCCATTCCTGTAAATATCTGAAAACAGTGACAACACACCCCTCTGAGAACATGTTCAAATCCTATGTTGATTGTTGTCAGGAGGCCCTGATGGAGTTCATCTCTAGTTCCAACACTAATGAAAACAATGGGGATGGGCTGTAAAGTAGATTTGCAAAACTATTGTCTGCAACAATCAACATGAGTTTAAAATGATAGAGATTCTATTACTCAATAGCCCTGGGGTAAAAAAAAAAAAGAAGAAGAAATCACAAATACATTCCCTTTCTAGCCCCCATCTATCAGACCAGACTTCATTTTTATTTTTGCCTTCTATTCCTTTCCACCCCTTCCCCATTTGTCTAAAAAGTGCAGTGATGTCTTTCTCTGAGTAAGAAATATGGATGAAATATTCAGAGATAATTGGAATTCTATTGGCCATCACCTTATGACATTCTGAGCATCGCGGCAGGAACACAGTTCATTTCAAGACCAGACTCTCGCAATTCCTTAGTGGTTACTTGCTGTTGCAGTGACTATTACTCAGCTGGAAGCTTCGAGTGGTCAAAATAATAATTAAAGTGTCTGAGAGCCCACTTAAGCACAAAATGTCCTAGTTCACATAGGTCCTCAAATGAGAACAGTCAGTTAGGGCTCCATAGCAAGAGGATGTGATAATCCTTCTGTCACCCAGAAGAGGAGAGTCTAGTGATCAAAACAATAACCTGTTCTTTCAATAACCATTCAAAGCTAAACATAATCAGGAATTCAAATAACACATCACAGGAAAGAGGTTACTGGGCTCCAGCGTGGTCTCATTCTGCTCTGTGAGTGAATGACTTTGTGTCTTTCTGCTATCTTTTGAAAGCCACTGAGGGCATGTTTTTACACTAACTCTCAAATGAGAGAAGGGAAGAGTTGATGGTGGGGCTCTCTATACATCAAGCTCTGGTTTACTCAGGTATCCTTCTTTTTGACATTTTTCCAGACTTTAGCAGGAGTTTTCTGAGATCTTAGAAAGCTTGGAAAAAACAAAGAAGACATATAAACCTAGGCAAAGCTGGCTTTTTAAAACAAGTGGAAGAGCCTCTGGAGAACAGCCACTTCTTCTGACCACTGCAGCTCAGTCTGGAAGATTATTTTTTGGATGTCAGTACTAACCTAGCGTCATCATCACACAACTCCTCTTGCCTCCTCCTCCAACAAACTCACATTGTGGATAATATATCTTTGACTGGGGGAAGATTGAGTTAAATTATGTAGTTAATTATGCAAATTAATTCCTACTATATTTTTAATGATCGCTCACTCATAAAATATTTGAATTACATTTTCAAAGAAATCACTGTGCTGGGGTACTATGAGTCTTAATTGGATGTAAACAAGCCAAGATCCATTTCCTACCCTGCAACTGATACAGTAATTTTCAAGCAGTAAAGAGCCATTTAAATTCCCACTACTGCCACTGTCCTGCTTCTCAAAATTCCATTTGTATTCACACATCTACAATATCCTTGGAGTAAATAAAACCATTGACTTAAAAAAAAAAAGATGGCATCAATAATATAAAATAAAAATTGCTATATACCATCTGGTCTTGCATTGATCATTAGCGGTGGCCTAATTACAGTATAAGACAAATTATTTATCAGAAAGCAGGTGACCCAGATGTCTAAGAAGTGTACAAATTACCAGTGAGGATGTTCAGAAGGTAGAATATAGTTGGCCATTACAAATAAAAACAAAATATTTACTCAGGGTCCACTGTATGTGGGTAACAGGGCCTTATTTGACAGTGCTAGGGAAATATAATAAAAAACCAAATCTCCTGGAGTGCCCAGGCAGCTCAGTCACTTAAGCATCCAATTCGTGATTTTGGCTCAGGTCATGATCTCAGGGTCATGAGATCAAGCCCCAAGTCGGCCCCATGCTGGGCGTGGGGCCTGCTTAAGATTCTCTCTCTCTCCCTTGCCCTCTACCTCTCCCCGCATCAAAAAATCTCCTGACCCAGAAATCCTCTCCACAAAGGTAGCAGAAAAGGAAAACACTATATCCAGAAGAAACAAACTTTTCATATCCTAACGACAGGAGATAGTTTTGCAGCCCACTGAAGTTGGGCTCCTACCTCCCACGGAAACTGGAGAGGAGCTTGGTATTTATATATGAAAGTGATGGCTCCTAGAGCCTTGAGAAAGACATTCCTGAGTCATAAAGCTAACAAAAAGCCTATGTAGTCTTCAAACGGATGTATATATATACATTTACACACATTTCAAAGAGAGGAAAAAGTACATACAATTTTTTAAAGTAAATGCTCCAAGAAAAAGTATGAGGGAGAAGTTTCTTTTACATAGAATTACACTCATTTACAATAGAATTGCACTTCTTATTTTTATTTATTTTTTCTTTTTTAAAGACTTTATTCATTCATGAGAGACGTAGATTGAGAGGCAGAGACACACAGAGAGAAGCAGGCTCCATGCAGGGAGCCCGATATGGGATCCAATCTCAGGATTCCAGGATCACGTCCGGAGCCAAAGGCAGACACTCAACTGCTGAGCCACCCAGGCATCCCTTATTTTTAATTTTTATTTGTCCTTAAAAGAGTAATTCTCAACACAAACTCCACTTTCTTCCACTCTCTTCTTAATGTCACATGGATATGAATTTTGTTCTCAAAATCAAATGTCTTCATCACTTCCTATTCAAGCCTTTGCAATGCTCATCTGACCAGGGGCTTTTATGCTACATGGCAAAACTCCGAAGTTTGCAGGTGCCAACAGGAAGGAGGGTAATGTACTCATTTACTCTGAGACTGGGCAAAGGATTGATTGTTGGAGTATCTCACATATAGCTGGAATCAGAGACTGTAGAGTGTTCCAAGTGTTGGGGAAAATATAATTAAAAGCAAAATCTCTTCCCAACTCAGAACGCCTCTCTACAAAGATAGAAGAAAAAGAAAATAACTTTATTACTGAATAAACTTTAACCTGCATGTGATATCATCACAGGCAATCTGCCAAAGAGATCGCAAAGATAGAAAAAAAAAATTGTACCCTTTTATATAAGTAAGTAGATACAGCCCATGACATCCATGTTTTCAAGGTAAAATTGCTAATTTTCTCATATCTTTATGGCTGGAAGTGGGGTTTGCAATTTGGAGTCAGGTGACAGCTGAAGTTTGGCTCATAATCTCCAGGAGAATGTGAGATAGGGTGTTATTTCCTTGATGATTGCATTTCTGAAGGATGGTTTTCACTGGGTGCTTTTATTTAAAAAAAAAAAAAAAGGTTTTATTTATTTATTCATGAGAGAGAGGAGGCAGAGGGAGAAGCGGGCTCCCCACAAGGAGCTTGATGCAGGACTCAGTTTCAGGACTCTGGGATCATGACCTGAGCCAAAGGCAGATACACAACCACTGAGCCACCCAGGTGCCCTTTCACGGGTCGTTGAGGCAACTTTCTTAAATTGTGAGACTAGCAAAAGGCTTATTTAGCATTTTTTTACTTTTCCTAAGAAGGTGAAGGAATTGGGGTGAGGGGGCTGCATAGTACATCTAGGAGAGTTGGGCATGAAATTTCACAAAGAAATTCATGCCCAAGTTTGGCAAAGAAGTATTCTGAAGTATTTTGAGAGCTTGGAAAATGTGTATATTCAAGATGACCAGGGGAGACTGGAGACAACTGTGCTCTTTCCTAATGTTTTGCATAAAGTTAAGATTCTTTTTTTTTTTTTTAATTTATTTATGATAGTCACACACAGAGAGAGAGGCAGAGACATAGGCAGAGGGAGAAGCAGGCTCCATGCACCGGGAGCCCGGCGTGGGATTCGATCCCGGGTCTCCAGGATCGCGCCCTAGGCCAAAGGCAGGCGCTAAACCGCTGCGCCACCCAGGGATCCCTGAAGTTAAGATTCTTATTATTATTGCATGACCAGAGATAAAGGGAGGAAACTCCATTTGTGACTCAGATTGGATGTCTTGTCATCCAGAAATGGGAAGAAAGTAACTCAAAGCAGAGTTATCTTATTGCTAAAAATAATGAAATGTGACATTCTTACACTAAATGTGGTAGTATTCAGATCCACTACATTTACCTACTGCCTATTACATACCAGCCATGTTCCATGTAAATAAGGCCATAAAGATCCCTCCAATGATGGAGACTATAAAATATTAGAAAAATCATTAAAGCAGAGGATTATAATTAAGAAGGGTGAGTTATGACATGAAAAGTATAAATGATACAGATGTTGTCAGAGACCCACATTTGGGGTGTTAAGGAAGGCTTCCAGAAGTGAATAAGTACAAACTGAGACTCAAATGAAGAATAGGAATTATTACTTATAAGTATAAGACCTAAAAGGCACAATACAATAATGGATTTAAAATGGCAACTTCCAAATTAAAAAAATTTTAATTCTTCAAAAATATTTTTACTAAAGTAAGGAAGTGTGGCCTAGATCTTAGAAATATTTCCACCAAAATAGTCAAACCTCAAAGAGGAAAACTTTCATTACCCGGAAAATGCTGTTATTCATCTAATTTCTTTAATGATGTCAAACAAAGTGTTCCTTTGTTTTCTGAACTTCAGATTTGACTGCTTTTAAGTCTTCAGGAAGAGTTCAAGGAATTACTTAGCATAAACAGAAGACTCAAATTACTAATTATGATTTTGCCAAATTCTTTCATTCTTTACCCGACCAATTTTGTTTATAATACATGGGTATTAATACATGGGTACTCCACCAGGTGCTGGGGATAACAAAAAAATAGCCAGTCCTTCCCTTCAACTAGCTTTCTATACCCGAATAGCAGGTATAGAAATCATTACTAGTTAACCTGCCATGATTGATGCTTCCCAAAGTCACATCATAATACAATTACCTGAAGGCTCTAATGTCCTTTTACATCACCAGCAGATTGGGAACACAATTTTAACAAGTGGCCACACCCTCTTGAGGCTCCTGCCAGCTCAGCATACTCATCACTAAGGAGAGTACCATTACTGATTGGTCTACTACTAGTTCTGATCACACCCGTTTAAAGTTTGCAACATATTCTTACAGTATATCTTCTGCTGTCCACCTCGGCCAAAGAAAAAAAAGGATGACTTAATAACAGTTTAAAAAAAAATCCAATGTGTATGTATTCTCTACGAAGAAATCTTTTTAAAAAGCAAGGCAAGGGGGACCTGGGTGGTGACAGCTGGTTAGCATACAACTCTTGCTTTCAGCTCAAATGGTGATCTCAGGGTTGAGAGATTGAGCCCCTACATCTGGCTATATGCTCTGCTTGGGCAGGGGACAGAAGGAGTTTGCTTGAGATTCTCTCTCTCAAATAAATAAATAAACCTTGGGACGCCTGGGTGTCTCAGTGGTTGAGTGTCTACCTTTGGCTCAGGGTGTGATCCCATATCCCAGAATTGAGTCCCACATCAGGCTTCCCACGGTGAGCCTGCTTCTCTCTCTGCCTGTGTCTCTGTCTCTCTCTCTGTGTCTCTCATGAATAAATAAATAAATCTTTAAACAAACAAAAAAAATTAAATATTTAAAAAATTGAATAAAAGCAAGGCAATATTTTATCTCTGTTTTTAACTTAAAGATGGGAAGAAAAATGAGTAGATCACTGAATTTTGAAATCATACAAACTTCTTTAGCAGCTATTTTCATAACAGCTCCGACAGGAAAGACAAATGGTTTGTTTCAGCATTTCATTGACACAGAAAGTAACAGAAGGATAATGCTGTATTTTTCCATTTAGAAGAATGGTAAGTTCAACTTAAATGTACTTAATTCATTGATAGAATTTAGGTATCATAGATTCCAGACTACTGTAAATATATAGTAAGTGGCAGGTAATAGTAAAGAGAAGGTTCTTCAGTTGAGTTTTTAAAAGTTAAACATTAGTATGTACTGGCACTACACATTACATAGAAATTAATCCTTAAATTGGAAATTTAAGTATAATTGCAACTAATCACTTTAATTGTGTAATTGCCTAGCCTAAATGGGCTGCTTGCAATAAGCTGTGTTGTGGGTAACTTTTTAATTAGATCTGTGTCTTGAGAAAAAAATAATCCACCAACACCACGTTATTCACCAACAGAACTATTAAGTAATGAAATCAAAAAGAATGTAAATCCATGCAAATATTCCAAAATAACAGTTCATAGATTATAATGATTCTCTCACATCCCTAGGCTGACTTTTAAGATTTTCTCATTTGAAACAAAAATAGCTTTATCACTTTTCAAATAAAGTAAAGTTCAAAATTTTAAATGTTCATGCAATACAGAAGTTCTATTTCTAAAGAATAAAAATAGAGTCATCCTTCATATCTCCACCTAGAAATAATCACTAATGGTTTCTTTTATATCTTTCAGACATTTCATTTTCCCATCCATAAAAATTTTCTTACAAAAACTAAATTCTTTGTAAGCAATGTCCTTCATTCTGTTTCATTTACTTATTATATTATTAAAATGCTTTGGAGTCTATTCATAAATTCTACCTTCTTTAATGTATATATTTTCACTGCATATATATTTTCCCTCATTTATTTAACCAATCCATTTTTAAAGCACAATTATTTTCCACATTTCTTTTTGCTACTGTAAGAAATATTACCAGAAGTAAACATTATTATATTTTGATGCACTTTACTTCATAAATTCCTACATTGGACTTGCTGGGTCAAAGGGGATGTATTTAAAATATATAATTTAAAAGTTTTTGTTAAATATTTCCAGATTTTTCTCCAAAAGGTCATATCAATGTATAGTCTCACTGACAGTGTATGAAATAGCCTGTTTCCTGACACTTTCACCAATACTATTTCTTATCGATATTTTTAATTTTTTTCACATTGGTTTGGTTTGTAAAAGTTTAAGGAGAAATTGCAAAGGGGAGACTTTGGGGATAACAGATAGGTTCCTTTGCTCAATTATAATGTTGTTTCAGTTACATACATATGTCAAAATTCATCCATTGTATACTCCAAATACATACAGTTTATTGTATGTCATTTATACTCCAATAAGGATGAAAAAAAGAAAAGAACCCAAAATAGGGATCCCTGGGTGGCGCAGCGGTTTAGCGCCTGCCTTTGGCCCAGGGCTCGATCCTGGAGACCCAAGATCGAATCCCACATCGGGCTCCCGGTGCATGGAGCCTGCTTCTCCCTCTGCCTATGTCTCTGCCCCTCTCTCTCTCTCTCTCTCTCTCTCTCTCTGTGTGACTATCATAAATAAATAAAAATTAAAAAAAAAAAAAAAAAAAAGAACCCAAAATAAAGGCAAGGGAAAAAATTGTTTGGTTTTAATGTTTCTTGGATTACTGAACAAATTAAATAATTTTAGGTGCTTATGGGCCATTAGGCAATTATGTTTTTTTATTATTGACTCATGTATTCTCTTTATAAATTAATAATATATATAAATATATTTCCCAGGTTTGCTTATTTTGGTCACCAGCAGTTTCCAATATTTGTGTACCTAAATCTACTAATCTTCTTCTAGATTGTCAGAGCAGGGTCACATAGCAATGTTTCTGAAGCCATAACATGTTCCAATATTAATGCTAAGTTTTTTTAAAGAGACTCACTGTCCCTTGCCTGCTTTTGAAGCTCAAGTCAGAACCAAAGTGGGTTTCAGAGGACACAGAAGCCACTCATCTCCTTTCAACCATTCTTTTTCTAGACAGAAAAGCTCTTAGAGCTCCCACAAAGAGTCACACACTTATCTTTACAAACAGCACATATACTCTGTTGAATCATAAAATGAAACCAATTTGACAACTTTGGACTTACAAAAATGGCAATTTTATTGGGCTGTATTTAACAGGCAGACCCAGGTACATAGCAGAGATTTGGGAGTCTCGATCACTCAGCAGTGTCAACTTGCAGAGGTGGATTTCTTGGAGACAAAGTCCCACATGAAGAGAGTAAAGCTCTTGTACTGAGAGAAGACTATGAGGTGTATGTGTAAAAAGTCATCTAGTATTGGCAGGGATAGAGACTGGAAGAATGGCTGCAGACATGATGGACATGCCATTTGTTCCTAGGGCCAGGCCAAGCTTAATTCAGTTCACGCAGAGCTGTGGTGTACAGGCTTTAAAATACTGATGATCTAGCCCTGGCTTCCCCATCATCCTGCTTCTCAGCTATATTCCAGAAGAAAAGGTTGGCAAGAAGTGACATAACTGCTGCCACCAGAGTAAGGAAGCCTAAATAAAACCAAGGGAATTTAAAGTAGGAGGAAAGACCAGGTTTGGTAGAGACCTGATGAATAGCAGAGGGCATGCTGGTCTTCAGTGGGCCCCTAAGGGTGCTGGTTCAGGTAACAATACCAACTATAAGTCCAGTTTACAAATATATTCAAGGCAGCCCGGGTGGCTCAGCGGTTTAGCACCATCTTCAGCCCAGGGCATGATCCTGGAGACCCAGGAACGAGTCCCACATTGGGCTCCCTGAATGGAGCCTGTTTCTCCCTCTGCCTGTGTCTCTGTGCCTCTCTCTGTGTGTCTCTCATGAATGGATAAATAAAATCTTTAAAAAAAATAAAATATAAAAATATGTTCAGAAATAGAAATTGGATACATATGCAGAAACAAGAGGCAAAACCATCTAGAAAAGCAAGAGTTATAGATATTAAGAACTCCAGAGCAGGAAAGGGAGATGGCACAGAATGATGAGAGTCTTAGGTTCCTACTGGGCTTGGAGAAACACCACAGAGGGCTGTGGGGAACATAAAGCCGTGATCTTTGATGGGAGAGTTGCTACTATCATGGGGGGTGGAGGGCTGCTTTTTAGAAAGTACAGAAGTTACTAGCTATTACTGAATAGCTAGCACTTCAATGTAGTGCTGTCATCAGAATGCAGAGATCAAAGAAAGATTCTGAAGGAAATTTAATAAGCTTTAAAAACTCAGAAATAGTATCGTGGAGACAAAGGGAGACTGAAATTTTCTAAGTTTTGATAAAAGATAGGAATGTTTAGGAATGATATTCTCCCAAAAATGAAGCATTTTACAGGGCTGGTGAATTTGTTCAAGGTGAAATGTGACAGTGTCAAAATTAACCTCCTTGTATAAGGGTGATTTCCACCTGTCGACTTTGAAATTCACAAGAGATAGATTCTAGGTCATTGGAATGGGCGTGCATGCAACCTAGCAAAGCTGAAACAAGACTCGTTCTCTTTTCTCTCTCCGATTTTTCTCATTTCAAGGTCTTCCCCTCCCATCCAGCAATCTCTACATGCTACTTTTTCCCCCTTTGTTCAATCAGAGACATGTTTACTTGGCATTCTCTGAAACATATCAAACAGCCAATACAATCGCGCCAATTTGCCACACTCAGCTTGAAATGGCGTAAAAGCATGAAGTTGAACAAAAGTCAAAATGGCTGCAGTAATGCTTCAGCAAAGCTCGATTTTAAACTAAGTAAGCTTTCGCCTCTCTTCTGCAAACCTCCCCTCCTCCCTTCTTAGCCTTTTGTTTCAGGAATCCCATTCCACCTTGAAGACAAGATGAATGAGGCTAGCAACACATACATAATTCCTGTCAAAACTGGCTAGATCTCATATTCTTTATAATCCCCCTCAGCCCCTTCCTCTGGGCAGGCTTGCAGTTTTAAAGGCCTTCGGCTGCTGTAGCCTTTGCCTGGCAAAACAATAAAGGTATTGTTCCTCTTTATACTCAAACTCTGCCTTTATGTTACTATGTTGGCTCTGGAGCACAGAGGTCAGTTTTTGACAACAAGCTCATGACAAAAATTGCCAGTAGTGCATTTGCCTCTTCACAATATCAAAGTGTGACAGATGTGACTTTATAGAGCTTTGTGAATGGTCAAGGAACCTCAGGCTTAACCTAAGATTGGAAACCCTGCTTGTAAGGAATGGTATCCTTCAAATTAAACTTAATACTGATCCCTCTATTTTTATAAATGCTTATTAATAGAATTCACTGAAATTATAATACATGGAATTCCTTTGAAGAAACACTATATACCACTACATAAAATCTCCCAGAGAAGAAAAACCTAAATTAACAAAGAAACAAAAATGCACACACTTATACCTTAAGAAAATAGGAGCAGCTGATGTCTGAGCTGCTCGTTTTTCAGCCGTTTTTTCTGTGCACGCCTCTCTTCCCATTAAACACCAGTCGAATCCCTGACACTGCACTAGGCACTTTAAGTATGTCATATTTCATTTTCACCACAACTTTGTAAAGTAGACATGATTATCTTCATTTTAAAGGGCATTTCATTGAGATTCATAGAAATCAAAATACTTTGCCATAGCTAATACTTGGTCTTGTCTGAATGCAAAGTTCACACTTTCAAAGGCATTTATTCATTCAACAAATATTTATTGAGGGTCTGGGCAATGGGATATAGCATCAAACAAAGCAAATTTTTTGCCCACATGAAGCATATATTCTGGTGGAATTCTATCTTAATTATGATATTATATTACTATATACTAGCCAAACATTCCTATCCCTGCCCTTTGGCAATAGCTGCTTCATCAATATTTTCACAGGAGGTACCAAGAACCAGGTATGATTTCGTAGCATAAGCACAAGCACCTGATGGACCGATTTAGGTTTTGTTTTGATTCTGGATACTTCTCATGTTTGTGATTACCTTATCTTCGTTGAAATCTAAGGGTAAACTATATCAGCCTGTATAATAAGGCTTTTCCTTAAAGGAAGCTTATTTTTTCTTCCCTTGAAAAAATATAAATCCAAGCTAAGCTGATACTCAGGGTGCAGAACACATTTTTGGCTCAGAATGTATTAAAAAAAATTTTTGAACTATTCAAAATGACTTCCCAAAGAAATATTCTGAGTTTTAGTATTACTAAGCTTATCTCTAAGTTAGACTGGCAGAGAGGAGCCAAACTTCACTGAACCTTCCTTCCTGCCATTGGATGTGGAGGAAGATATAAAGCAATGAAGAGTAATCACATGCTTTTCATACAGTCCTGTGTATTGCTCACTTCCCATACAAATGCTCAGCGGGTACAGTTAGTTGCTCAGTAGAGGGCTCTGAAAGAAGAGAGAATTTTGAAACTCAATTTACAATTGTCACAAATGCAAATTAACTGAAAATGGGGGGAAAAGAGAGCAAATGGTATTCTGCAACAGCCATCATTGTCCTATCCACCCCCGGCACAGTCCACTCAGAGAAAGAATGTCCAGATCAGAAGAGATCCCAGCATAAGGAGGTAGCAGATGGAGGCTTATTGTTTTCTCTGTCTCTTCTGGGATCCAATATTCAAAGGACATTATTTGTTGAAACATATACCTGGATAAATGAAGTTAACCACCTGTAAATTAAATTAGCTCCAAAGCCATTCTATAATACGTCACAAATGTGGGAAAAAAAAAAAAAAAAGCCCTTCCATTTAACTCATAAAGGTTTTGCAAACATGTAATGAAATAATTTAGTTTGAAAGATACAATACAGAATATGTTATATATAAATTCTCATTAAATTTTTCAAGAAAATTGCAGGTATAGTTATTTTATCTCTTAAATGGAAATGTCTGAGCAGAACTAGCATGGCAGAGGAAAGATTTCTAGGTGCACATAATAGGGACAATGTTGACAAATGCCACCAGTGAAATGGATAAATGGGAAAAAGGCAAAATACAAAGATCCCTAATCCACACTCTGGATATCTAACCGGTCAGTTATAAAGATTAGCTAAACTTGGGGGGAAAACAAGATGACTGAGGGAGAGGAATTGCATTTGGCACAGGTAAAAAATATCCCCTTTCAAGTAACCACAACCTCCTTTCCCATACATGAATATTAACCATCACAATTCTTTAACTCCGGTGCATCTTTCAAAAAAATAAATACATGAACAAGAATAAAATTACAGTGATTACATTCATAATACAATCACACCAATAATTATGTTCAGCTTATTACTGGGAAAATGGAAAGTAATTTTGAGGGGAAATATTTTTAAGTATCTCAAATTCACTTCTGAAAATGAATCAAATGTTTTAGAAGATAATTAACTGAGCAAGAAAGCTCAAAAGAGCTTTAACACAATAGTATTAACAACTATTTTTAACCACCCATAGATTTGTTCTTTATTGTTTCGTTAAATCCTGTCCATGACATACATAGTTACCTTTGCTCTTCACCTGGTTTTGCCACCTCAATAAGATAGACTCCTCTCATTTTTACACTATACTTTTTTACTTTAACCAAGGAAGTTAACTGTCAATGATTTCAATATAATAAAATCTACTTTACTTGAAGGCACTTTGGGAGTTCATTAAAAAAACAAAAGACACTCAAATTATAGCAAGCAATCAATGAGATAACCTTGAAATAGTTTTTAGATGAAGTTTAAAAGTGTAATAAGGCACTACACTGTGTTTGGATGTTATGAGACCACAATCCTTCTTAAGAATTCTTAAGAATCTCTTTTCTTTCTTTTTTTTTTTTTTTAAGATTTTATTTATTTATTTGAGAGAGAAACAGAGAGAACATGAGTAGGGGGAGAGGCAGAGGGAGAAAGAGAAGCAGACTCCCTGCTGAGCAGGAAGCCAGATGTGTGGCTTCATCTAGGGACTTCAGAATCATGACCTGAGCCAAAGGCAGACTCTTAACCGACTGAGCCACCCAGGTACCCCAAGAATCCCTCTTTTCATGTTTAACGTTGTAAGCTTACACAGCTGCTCTATAATTATAAGGAGCATATACTCTTAATTCCCAGGCTTCTTACAGAAATTTATTCACATAGAACATCAACATCTATAGTAGATCAAGGATAGTCATTTGAAAATTTCAGTATAAACGATTAACAAAATTGCATCACTTTATTATAAACATCTTATTGCACAATGACTTTTACTTGGAAATTTTAAACATATGGAATTTATTTAAAAAGCTCCAAGATCATAATATTCATTCTTATTCAAATAGCTTCTGGGAAGTTTTCAACAAAGCCCACCCTTCTGAGAAGAGTTTCATTAAGGATTTCACACAGTCAGTAGTTTTTGGGGGGCTGTAGAGTTCTTAGCTCCAGCCAAATCCCTAGCCTACTCATTTCTGAAAATGTCCCTTCCTTTCCAAAATCCTGTCCTAAAAAATTTGGATTTGAGGTATGATCACACAGAGAAGTTGGAGAAACTGTCCATATGAAGTAACTTGTGAAGAAACATTTAGTCTTTAAGAAAGCAAACAGAGTGAGGCTGTGGAGAAAAAGAGAACCTTCTTGCACTGCTGGTGGGAATGAAAGCTGGTGCAGCCACTCTGGAAAAGAGTGTGGAGGTTCCTCAAAAATTTAAAAACAAGGCTACCCTATGACCCAGCAATTGCACTACTGGGTATTTACCCCAAAGATACAGATGTAGTGAAACACCAGGATACCTGCACCCCCAATGTTCATAGCAGTAATGTCCACAGTAGCCAAAGTGTGGAAGAAGCCATGGTGTCCTTCAATAGATGAGTGGATAAAGAAGATGTGGTATATACACACAATGGAATATTACTCAGCCATCAGAAAAGACGAATACCTACCATTTGCCTCGACATGGATGGAACTGGAGGGTATTATGCTGAGTGAAGTAAGTCAATTGGAGAAAGACAATTATCATATGGTTTCATTCATAGGTGGAATATAAGAAATAGGGAAAGGGACCATAAAGGAAGGAGGGGGAACTGAGTGGGGAAAAGTTAGAGAAGAAGACAAACCATGAGACTCCTGACCCTGGGAAACAAAAAAGAGTTGCAGAAGGGGAGGGTGGTAGGGGAATAGGGTAACTGCATAAAGGGCATTAAGGAGGGCATGAGATGTGATGAGCACTGGGTGTTCCACTGTATGTTGGCAAATTGAATTTAAATAATTTTTTTTAAGAGAGCAAACATAACAATGTTTGCACTTTCTGAGGTCTGTGTATTAAGGTTCAGGGGAGTCAGGGGCTGGGGCCAGTACTTCTGCAAACAAAACACAGCTGCTCATTGCTTAGCTACTATCTCAGCTAGTAGACCTCAGCTAGTAGCCACTTGAATTTTTTAAGTATCATCAAACTCCATACCAGTTAATGAATTTTTTTTCTATCTCATTGTTCATGCAAAAGGAAACCACAAGACCTCAATCACTCTTCAATTAGGACTCACAGATCATACCAACCTAAATCTCATTAACTTGTACCAAGAGTTCCCAAAATACAATTTCCATTTACTGGGAAAGATTAAAAGGCACATTTGACATTTGTACTGCAATGAGGAGTCAGTAGTGGGTGAAGGGCAATCAGTCTCAAAGTTTTACTCTTTTTTTATAAGCTTATGTGCTAATTTTAAAAGGCTTACAAAGTGAGTTTTCTAGACAAGAAAATAGAGAACTAGTTAATTCCTAGAAATGTCTCCCTGGAGAATTTATGAGTTCCTGTTGCTGCCAGACCCCAGACCTTAACTAACCCACAAACACATCCTTCAGCAAATACAGAGATGCTTCATTTTAGGAGATAAAAGTAGTACATTAAAAAAAGATTTAGCTGAGGGACACCTGGGTGGCTCAGCAGTTGCATGTCTGCCTTCAGCTCAGGGTGTGATCCGGCGATCTGGGATATAGTCCTACATCGGGCTCCCTGCAGGGAGCCTGCTTCTCCCTCTGCCTCTGTCTCTGCCTCTCTCTCTATCTCTCATGAATAAGTAAATAAAGTCTTTTAAAATTTTTTTAAAAATAAAAAGACTTAGCTAAAAGAGACCCAAAATCTAAGTATTCTCTCTGATTTCTTTCTCTCTCAGAAACTCTACATTCAATCCTTTAACATGTTCTGTCAGATGTTTGCATTCTAAACTTTTCCAGCTGGGCCCCCTGACCTGTAGATTCATGGTAGCCTGGGCCCTGTGCACAAATCCTGAAACAAGCCATAAGCCCCAAGGATTTCACCCCATTCAGTAATGTGAGGTTCTTGGCATGGCCACATTCCCCCTCCACAAATTTCCTCCCAGATTATTACAATATTTGGAAGTAGTGGATTCTGAGTGGTTGAGAGTGAAAACCAGGTCTACTAGCTGAGATAGTAACTAAGCAATGAGCAGCTGTGTTTTGTTTGCAGAAGTACTGGCCCCAGCCCCTGACTCCCCTGAACCTTAATACACAGACCTCAGAAAGTGCAAAGGAAGATTGGGTTGTTAGGTCTGCTGGAGGCTCACTTGAGGACTAGGGCATTCCTGGTAGGTGAAAATTACTCATTAGCTGTCCTCACCATCAGCTGCATCCCATTGTGCCTCAACAAGTAGTTCCCAAAGCCTCCTTTCCACAGGCCTTTCCAATATCAACCACTGGTTCTTTCCCTACAACTGCCAACCCCAATTCTGGACTGTCTTGAGGAAGTTGTAACTTCCAAATATTAAATTTTACTTATAAAAAAATCTAATCACATATTACACTATGGCTTAATTGATGCTAAAAGGTTTGCAAAATGTTAGTCTAAAAAGGAGTTCTCATGGAAAGAGGAAGGTCATCAGAAGGAAAAACGTAGTAAGGCTCAAGCTGAGAGGAAGGCAGGGAAGAAGCTGGCATTGCCAGGCTTTAATCCTGAAGATTCCCGAGGAATCTCACCATAAATGTTAGTAGAAGTTGATTGTTGAGCCCAAGGGTAAGGGCACCTTTGTTCACCGGCCCAAGAGTACCTTTGTGTTGGAAATTGCAATGCAAATCATTCAACGAGAATACTCTTGCTATAGTGCTACATACTTATAAGAGAATTCTAGTTGAACTGACTAGTCCTTGTGATATGCTGAATACAGCACATCTAGTACTCATTCAGACCTTCATGAGTTGCAGCCTAATCACTGGGAAGCTGGACAGTGGAAGAGGTCCTTGCCAGAGTCTTCCTCTTAGGAATCAATCACAGCTACTTAGTTTACTTTTGGACTTTGAGCCTGAAGCTTGCCTTCCCATGGAGTCCAGATTGGAAGGTGGACTGTGAGCAATTGACATGATACAAACTGCATCATGGAGATGAAGAGATCTTGTACTGGTTTGAAACTGCCTTTAGAATGTGGGCAAAGACTTCACTTAAGGGAAGATCATCAAGTGATTTTGCCATGACCTAGGACTGTTCATAAAGGAAATGAAACAATGAAATCTCCAGAATATAACCACTTTTTTCCTATTGCCACAGCTGCCACCCTAGTACAAGCCACCATCTTTTCCCTCTCCATTAATATAATATGTTCCTAATTAGTCTTTCTACTTCCACATTTGTCCACTGTAGTTGATATTTCAACTGTAGTTGATATTTCCATGATATTTCATGGAAGTTGACTTGATTATTTTAAAATAAAAGCCAGACATATTATTCTGCTGCTAAAAACATTCCAAAGGCACTCCTCACACTCATATAAAATCCAAATTTTCAAAATAATCATATTTTGTATTTAAGCAAAATCCTTACTCCTCACTGTGTCTCCCAGGTGATAAATGCTCCTTATAAACAAAACGCTCTTGTAACAAAACAAAACTAAAACAACCCACAAACCCTGTTCATGTGAGAATCATTTTCTCTCCTTCCTTCTTCCTTGTTGGTGTCCCATAGGCTTCCTCATTACTCACCTTACTCTGACAAAGACCTTGGCATCTGGCTCATAGTCTTTGTCATCACTCCAAGCTTGCCTTCTTCCCGAGGGACTCCAATCTCCATTTTAAGCTCTGGTCTCTGAAGTTTCAGTCTCTACAGGTCCAGTTATCTTCTCCGAGCTTTCTAACTCTAATCCATTACTTCCATAATCAGTTATCCAAACACCACAAATTTCTCTCCTTCTATCTGGCTGGCCGAAGTAAGCCTACCTCATCCTCACTGAGGTCTCTATTTCATTCACCAATCTTCTTGCTTCTAGTCTGTTTTATAACTTAGTTTCTTTCTTATTCATCCCCATTCTGTTGTCCATAATTTCAATCATAGTCTTAAAATTTTCTTATTATCTTATGCTTTTATTGCTGCTGTCAGAAAAAAATCTCCACTCTAGATGACTATAAGTATTCTATTCCTTATATTGGATGAAGAAAGTCATAGGATAAGGTAGAATGATTTCACTTTAAACTCTTGTTTACCAACCCAAACATGATCCCAACCCTAACTGGTATTCCAACCAGGATGCACTATTCAACTCACTCACTTTCTCCACAGTGTCTTCAATTTTATTCCAGTCTTCAGAGTTCCAATGCCCTCCTTCCCAACTCAATACTAGCAGAGGTCTCCTACTTACTGAGAAAACATTCTCATGAAGTGCTAAAATACAAATTTTAATGGAATGTTAAAAATGGAACATTCTCAATTTTAAAAACATAAGTTAAATATATTAATTACAAACTAGTAGAGAGAAAATAAATAATAAGGTACCTAGCTCAATAAGGAAGAAAAAAATACAAAGAAATGTGCAGTAAAAAGAAAGTACTATTTATTATGGCATACATAAATAAGATGGCATAAATAAATCCAAATATATCAGTAACCTTATAAATAAAATTGGACTAAAATTCCATTTACATGGCAGATCTTTCAGCCTGGATTTTTTAAAAATTAAACTATGCCTATGTGCTTTTTGTAGGAGATATACTTTAACAATAATGACACAGAAAGGTTGAAAGTAAAGTGGTAAAAAAAATATGTACTAGGTAAATAGTAACCAAAAAAGATAGTAGTTTTATTTCAATGTAAGTGAAAACCAATTTTAAAGCAAAAGCCATCATTAACAACAATAGAGTCAATAAATAATCAAAGAACAATTAACTCAGATGATTTTAACAGTTCTAAACATAACAAGAAACTAAGAGATATATTTGAAAATCTGTAATTGTAATGGAGAAAGCTTCACATATTTCTCTTAATAATAAGTTAAAACTACATAGCATTCCATGGCATTGATATGTTAAACACTACTCTAAACTCTGTAAATGTATATTAATTCCTTTGCTCCAACTTAAGTGTCTAGTAGACCCTCAATCTTAACATACTCAAAATAGAACTCCTAACTTTCACCCCCAAATTTGCTTCAATCACTCTTCCACATCTTAATATTGATGCTTCATTGCCCCAGTCACTGGCCAAAAGCCTTGGAATGATTTTCACTTCTCTCTTTTTCTCATACTTCACATCTGATAGATCAAGAAGTCCTGTTGACGATGTCTTCAAGGAACATCTAACCACCTCTCACCATCTTTTCTGCTATCCTTTGGTTCAAACCACTATCATCTTCTACCTATAGAGACCATCCCCAGCTTACCATGGTTCAACTTAAGATTTTTCAACTTTACAATGGCAGGAAAGCAGTATGCATTTGGTAAAATACTGTACTTCAAATTTTGAATTTTAATCTTTTCCCGGGCTATCAATATATGGTATGATACTCTCCTGTTATGCTGGGCTCTGACAGTGAGCCCTAGGTCCCAGTCAGCCATGCAATCAAAAGGACAAACAACCAGCATATTTATAACCATTCTGTACTCATAACACCATTCTGTTTTTCACTTTTGGTATAGTATTCAATAAATCACATGAGAAATTCAACACTATAGAAATACACTTTGTGTTAGATGATTTTGCCCAGCTGTAGGCTAATGTAAGCATTGTGAGTGCTTTTAAGGGGAGCTAGACTAAGCTATGATGTCTGGTAGATTAGGCATATTAAATTCCTTTTCAATTTATGATATTTTCAATTTACAATGGGTTTATCAGGACATAATCCCGTGGCAAGTGAGGAAGAGAAGTATTCCTTCAGCAGCCTTGTAACTAATCTCCTTGATCCCACACTTTCCCTCATACCATTCTGTTCTCAACATAGCAGCCAGGGTAATTCCTTTAAAATATATGTCAGACCATGTCACCCATCTGCTCACAAGCCTCTGACTTCTCACTTTACATGGAGTGAATGTCAAAGATGTTTACAATGGTTACCAAGTTTCTACATACTTGACCCCGTTTTACCTCCTAGACTACTTACCTAACATGCTCTGCCTTGTTCACACCTCTCCACAAAACTATTGAATCCTAAACCATGCCAAGCATATCCTGGTCCAGGAACTTTTACACTCTTCTCTTTCTGGAACACTTTTCCCCTAGATATCAGCATAACAAGCTTCCTTACTTTTTCCAGGCCCGTATTCAGATGCCACCAGCCTCATGAGGTTAAGCCTGACCACCCTATTTAAAATAGGAACCTGCCTCCCACTCTCACTTCCACTCTCCTTCCTTTACTCTATTACTTCCCTGGCACTTATCTTCCAAGATAACTATATAAAATACCTATTTATTATATTTGTTTTCTGTCTTTCCTCAAAAAAAATATAAGCTGAGGTGAGGGTCTATCTATTGCATATGCCTAGAACAGAATTAGCACACAATTTTAATTAATTAAATATTTGTTGAATGAATAAATGAATACGTAAAAACTCACCAGAGTTAGATAGCATTATTTACTATCCCAATTACAAAAGAGGAAACCGAGGCACAAATAGGTTAAGTAATCTGTCCAAGTTCTCACAGCTAGAGAATGACAGAAAAGAGACTCGCTTTTGTTTTCCCCACTTTTTTTTAAACTTCTATATTGTTCTAACAATTATTGCTCCTCAGTAACTGAGAACTCAAACCACAAAAACTGCCACTACAAAATATGAATATTTGAATCAAAGTAAATAAGTTTGATGTACATACTTCATCCCCAGCAGAATTCATATATTTTTCAAGCATATTTAACATATTTACCCAAAAAACCATGTTAAACAGCAAAAGGTAACACCAAAGAAAGATTCAACATAATACAGATGTGATTTTACTTCAATGCAGTAAATCTAGAAATTGATAAGTTAAAGATACCTTTTAAAAGATCATATACAGGGGCACCTGGGTGACTCAGTTGGTTAAGGATCTCCCTTCAGCTCAGGTTTGATCCCAGGGTCCTGGAATTGAGCCCTGCAGGGAGTCTGCTTCTCCCTCTCAATCTGCTGCTCCCCCTGCACATGCTTTCTCTCACATGGGCACTCTCTCTCTCTCTCTCTCAAATAAATATATAAAATCTTTAAAGATAATATACAGATGGAACCTAAAAATCATACTTCTAAGTAATTCACAGGTTTAAAAAGGAATTTGGATAAGAATGAAACATAAAAGCACTACATAGCTAAATTTCTGGGAGTTACTATATTTGTTTCTTTTAATGCTTTCTATTTAAATGTATGTTAGAAAACAAGAAAGACTGCAAATATGTGAACTAACAATCTATTCTCAAGAAGCTAGGAACAGAATTTACAATAAATACATGCAAAAGTATAAAACAGGAAATAAAGATTAAAGCACGAAAAGAAACAAAGTAGATGTGATTCACAAGTTAGTACTAATTCTTAGAAAAGACTATAAAATGACAAGATTAACCAAGAATATGAAAGGGATGATAAAAATAAACAGTATCAGAAATAAAGCATAAGGTATGATAACAGAGTAGAAATTTTTTAAACATGAAAATACAGTGGGGCATCTGGCTAGCTCAGTTGGTGGAGCATGCAAGTCTTGATCTTGGGGTTGTGAGTTCAAGCCCCACATTTGGTGTGGAGATTACTTAAAAATAAAACCTTAGAAAAGAAAAGAAAATACAGTGAATAGCTCCATGTCAATAAATATTAAAACCTGAGCAGAAATAATATGTTATGGGAATTACAAATTACCAAAACTAACATAAGAAGAAATATAAAACTTTAATAGATCTACGACCATTTAAAAAATTGGGGTCAGTGGTTTAAAATCTACCTACAAAATCAAAGGGGAAAAAAATCTTCCTGTGACCAAAAAACTTTACCTATATGTTGTTCAAAATTATCAGCAATCATATTATCTCTAATACCAACAGTTTTAGGGGATCACTGGTGGCTTAGCAGTTCGGCGCCTACCTTTGGTGTGGGGCATGATCCTGGAGTCCCAGGATCGAGTCCCTCGTTGGGCTCCCAGCATGGAGCCTGCTTCTCCCTCTGCCTGTGTCTCTGCCTCTCTCTCTCTCTCTCTAGAGAGAGAGAGAGAGAGAGTGGATTTTAATTAATATAAATAAACAGGGGGATCCCTGGGTGGCTCAGCGGTTTAGCGCCGGCCTTCAGCCCAGGGTGTGATCCTGGGGTCCTGGGATCAAGCCCCACATCAGGCTCCCTGCATGGAGCCTGCTTCTCCCTCTGCCTGTGTCTCTGCCTCTCTCTCTCATGAATAGATAAAATATATATACAGAATAATTTCATCTGCTGCAAGGAGATCTTAGAATATTTCACCTTGTATAGTTGAAAGAATACTGGTTTGGATGTTGCAAACCCTGGCATTTGGGTCTCTTTACCATTTGGTAGCAGTATAACCATTAAGCAAAGCATAACTCTGGTCTTTATTGTCCCATTTCTGTTAGATTGGGCTAATAAAAATTGATATTTTACTTCTTTTGCAGTATTGTTAGAAGATCCAAATGGAATAATGAACGTAAAATGAATGCTTTGGGAAGCATATAAAGTATAATATGCAATGAAAAAAAAATGATTCATGATATATATATTATATATATTCATGATATATATATATCATATATATATATAATGAATAAAAATTTTTTTAAATACCAACAGTTTCAAAGAACAGAAAATGAGGAAAACTAACTCATTTTATGAGGCCTTATGATATTCCTGTCAAAATGGGGCAAGAACAGTACAAAAAAGAAAACTAGCAGCCAATCTCACTTATGAACAAGAACATAAATATCCTAAATAAAATATTAGCAAGCCAAATCAAGGTTTATGTGAACAAAATATATGAATAATCTAAGTAGGGATTTTCTAGGAGTCATAGAGGTTCAAATATCAGAAGATGGATTGAGACAATTCAGAGAAGATGGTGGAGCAAGAAGCACCAAGAATCTCTCTCCTTGCTAGACAACAACTGCACTAGCAGAATCTGTCTAATGCATCTATTTGGAACTTTGGAGTCTTTTCAGGGCTTGCAACTTCTAGAGGAAGCCTTGGATGGTAAATTGCCAGTAAACTTGGCCAATTTCAGCTCTCCTACAGTAGCAGACACCCATCTCCCACATCTCAGCCACATGGCAAGCAGCTGTGCATGACTTCCTAGAGCAGCTTGTAGCAGCTTATGGGAACCAGGGTGAGCAAAAAGGACCCTGCCCTCCACTATGGGGAATCTTTGTTCTGACAGCTGATGGCTGTAATCACAGAAGTGTAGAGAGGTAGATGGCCATTGTTGCAAAACCTCCTTCCTATTGTTACAAGCCCCTCTTCTAGCTGAAGTGATTTCTAGGGGATTTAAAGAGCCACTACCCTCCTTTTACTCTTAATTCTTCTCTCTTTCCCCTTTTGAAGCTAGAACATTCAGGGGCGCCTGGGAGCCTCATTCAGTTAAGTGTCTGCCATCAGCTCAGGTCATGATCCCAGGTTCCCTGTTCAGTGAGGAGTCTGCTTTTCCCTCTGTCCCAAACTCCCACTCATGCTCTCTCTATGTCTGAAATAAATAAAATCTTTTTTAAAAAAAGATTAGGACATTCAAAAACAACTGCACATATGGGGAAAATAAGAAGTGCCCATGTGGGACGCTTGGGTGGCTCAGCAGTTGAGCATTTGCCTTTAGCTCAGGGCGTGATCCCAGTTCAGGGATCAAATAACAAAAACCAGCAGACACTAGGAAATGGGGAGAATTTGATATCCATAATTACCCAGGGGCACCGGGTAATTATTAGATTCTAGGCACCTGGGTAATTATTAGATTCAAATGTCCAGTTTTCAACAAAAATAATGAGGCCTAACAAGAAACAGAGGAATATGACCCATTCAAAGAGAAAGGAAAAACAGAAATTGTCCCTGAAAAAATAGCTGATGGCAGATCTACTAGACAAAAACTTTAAAACAACCATCTTAAAGATGTGCATACAACTAAAGGGAGATGTGAAGAAAGTGAACAAATGATATAGGAACACATCAGAAATATCAACAGAGACAGAAAACCTAAACAAAAAACAAAAAGAAACTCTGGAGTTGAAAAATATAATAACTGAAATGAAAAATTCACTGGAGGGATTCAAAGATAGATTTGAGCAAACAGAAGAGTCTATGAACTTGAAGACAGGACTATGGAAATTACTGAGTCTGAAGAACAGAACGAAAAAGATTGATGAAATGGCAACAGAGTGTAAGGGACCTATGGGATATCGTCAAGCAGACCAACACGTGCATTGTGTAAATTCCAGAAGAAGAGAGAGAGAAAGAGACAGAGAGAATATTTGAGGAAATAAAGGCTGAAAACTCTAAATTTGGTAAAAGACAAAGCAAGATGAACTCAACGAGATCCACACTGAGACACACTATAATGAAACTTCCTAAAGACAAAGAATCTTGAAAGCATACGCAAGGAATTTTCAAGTGATTATCAGCAGATTTCTCATTTTCTCATCAGAAACTTTGGAGGTTGGAGGGAGCAGAACAATGTATTTAAAGGGCTGAAAGAAAAAACTACTGTCAACCAAAAATCCTAGATCTGGCAAAACTGTCCTTCAACAGTGAGGGAGAAATTTTTAAAACACTGATGGAATTCATTATCACCAGACATGCCCTGAAAAAAATGCCCAGGGGAGTTCTGGAGCATGAAATGAAAGGACACTAGACAGTAACTTGAAACCTTATGGGGACATCAAGAGCTCAATAAAGTTAAAAACAAGGGCAATTAAAAAGCTAGTATTATTGTAAGTATGGTTTGTAACTCAAGCTTTGGTTTTCTATATGATTTAGGAAACTAATAGATTTTTAAAAAACAATTATTAGTTTAAATACTAGTACTACTGTAACTTTGGTTTATAACATCAAATTTTGTTTCCTATATAATTTAAGAGACTAATACATTTACAAGAATTATTATTTTATGTTCTGGAACACACAAGATATAAAGATGTAGGGGCATCTGGGTGGCTCAGTCAGTTAAGCATCTGCCTTCAGCTCAGGTTGTGATCCCAGGGTCTTGGGATGGAGTCCTACATGACGCTCCCTGCTTAGCAGGGGGTCTGCTTGTCCCTCTTCCTCTGTCCATCATCCCTGCTCATGCTTTCTCTCAGTCACTCTGCTCTTTCCCAAATAAATAAATAAACAAACAATTTTTAAAAAACATATAAAAACATAATTTTTGGAAAAATCAACAACTAAAAGGGATGGAGACAGAGCTAATTTTTGTGTGTTATCATAGTTAAGCTGCCATAAATTCAAATCAGAGTGTTATAACTTTAGGATACTAAATGTAATCTCCATGGTAACCACCAAGAAAATAGCTATAAAATATACACAAAAGGAAATGAGAAAGGAATTTAAACATTTCACTACAAAAAAAAATCAACTAAATGCAAAAGAAGGGAGCAATGCAGAAAATGAGGGGGAGAAAACCACAGGCATATTAAAAAAAATAGCAATATAACAGAAATAAGTCCCTTATTATCAGTAATTACTTTAAATTACAATTGACCCTTAAACAACATGAGTTTGAACTGCAGAGGTGCACTTACACATGGATTTTTTTTCAGTAAATATATTATAGTACTGTCAATGTATTTTCTGTTCCTTATAATTTTCTTAAAATTATTTTTTTTTCTAGATTACTTTATTTTTTTTAATTTTATGTATTTATTCATGAGACACACAGAGAGAGAGAGAGAGAGAGAGAGAGAGAGAGAGGCAGAGACACAGGCAGAGAGAGAAGCAGGCCCCATGCAGGGAGCCTGACATGGGACTCAATCCCAGGACTCCAGGATCACACCCTGGGCTGAAGGCAGGTGCCAAACTGCTGAGCCACCCAGGGATCCCCTCTAGCTTACTTTATTGAAAGAATATAGTACATAATGCATATAACCTATAAAATATGTGTTAATAAACTGTTTATGTTATCAGTAAGACTTTAGGTCAACAGCAGGCTACTAGTAGCTAAGTTTCTGGAGATCAAAAGTTATACGTGAATTTATGACTATGTAGAGACTTAGCACCCCTAACCCCACAATATTTAAGAGTCAACTGTACTCTCTCCAATGAAATTTGAATTAAATTCTCCTGTCAAGGGCAGCTTGGATGGCTCAGCGTTAGCACTGCTTTTGCTGTGTCCTACAAGTTTTGGTGTTTTTTTTTTTTCCATTCATTTCTCAGTATTTTTCTGGTTTCCCTGTGATTTATTTCTTCTTTGATTCATTAGTTTTTTAAAGAATGTGTTGTTTACTTTTCACAAATTCGTGAATTTTCCAGTTTTGCTTCTTTTATTGATTTCTGATTTTATCCTGTTAGATGGTTTGTATAATATCTACCTTTTAAACTCTATTGAGACTTAATATGTAACCTAAATATGGTCTATTCTGGAAAATAGCCCATAAAAACTTGAGAAGAATGAGTTAGATGTTGTTGTTGATAGTGTTCTCTACATGTCTACTCGATCTAGTTGGTTATGTTAAGCCCTTTATTTACTTACTTATATTCTGTCTGGTGAAATGAAAAACTGTATGCCAATAAGTTAGGTCACCTACATGAAATGGACAAATTCCTAGAAACACAAATTATGAGGAGAGAAAATCTGAATAGACCTGTAACTAGTTAGGAGAATGGATTTCTAATAAAAAACCTGATAGCTTCACTGGCGAATTCTAGCAAACATATAAAGAACTAATACCAATCCTTCTCAAATTTTTCCAAAAGAATGAAGAGGAGGGACTACTTCCTAACTCATTCTATGAAGCCTGAACTATCCTGATGGCAAAGCCCCAAAGAGACAACAATAAAATGGAGAACAATACCTCTCATGAACACTGATTGAAAAATACTTGACAAAATACTAGCAAACTGAACCAGCAGCATACTAAAAGGATCATATCCCATGACCAAGCAAGATTTATTTCTGGAATGCAAGGATGGTTCAACATACAAAAAAAATCAGTCAATGTAATAACATCACATTAACAGAATGAAGGAAGAAAAAAATTATCATCTCAATTGATACAGAAATAGCAGTCAACAAAATTCAATATCTTTTCATGATAAGGCATTCAACAAACTAGGAATAAAAGGAAAATAACAGCAAATATAATCATTTAATCTACCACAACCCCTTTTCCCATGTGCCATGGGTACTTTAATGGAGAGATAAGGCATCTGCACACAGAATTCTATGAAGCCTGTAGAAAGCAGGGATAACAGCATGCTTCCTTCAGTAACTTTGTGTCCAGGTTACCTAACTAGTTATTTGGCCTCTTTCTAATCTACTCCAAGACACAAAGCTTACAGATTTCCTCATCCAAACACAATTGCATACAAAATTTAATGTGAGGTAAAAAGCCCACAACGTAAAAAGGAGAGCCTTCTTTACTTTCCTCACACTATGCCAGATCTGCAGAATACACACATGTGTGGCATATTACCTTAATAATGCATTATCATTAAAATTATTTATTTTTGTGGCCCACTCCTTACCCTTAGGTAAATCAATCAAATTATCCATGGAAGTGTTCACACCTTTCTTCTGGCCTTCTTAAGAATATGGCTATTTTGTCCTCCCTCCCCCCCCCAAAAAAAAACAGATCAAAGAATAAAATGCACCTCTATTTCTGAGGTGAGATAACACCAAAGGGTGGTGCTTTGCTCTATCTCTATTGATCTTTGGCCATCGCCAAACTATTATTTAAAAACCATTGGGAATACATAAATGCACATTGTTACAATTTTATTTTTATTTTTATTTTTATTTTTTTTTTACAATCTTATTTTTAAAAAACACAGAAGCACAACTATATTTAGTTCACGCCTTTTATTTCCACTTTTCAACTTGAGTTAATGTAAATTAAATCATGTTTACAGAAAAATTTTTGTTCTGTATATATAATAAGGTATGTATCTCCATTAAAAGATACTTTGAATATGTCAGCAGAAGTTATCACTTAAAAGCAAAGATCACTGTGTCATTCATTCTTTCAAAAAATACTTTCTATTAAGAAAGTTTATCCTTCCTGTTATGCTTCAGTAATCAAGGAAAACACTCCTAATGGGCACTTTTTTGACAGTAATCAAATGACATCTGAGCACAAATGTGTTAAGTTACTGACCTTTTGAAACAAACAAATATTAAATTTGTGACCAAGTGTTTAGGATAATTAGTATTGATTTCTATGTATTTAAGGGTCTTTGAAGTTGTGATGGTCACATCACTCTTAGGTTAGAAAATCCTCTTTAAAGAAAGCCTAAAATGCTTACTGTCAAGGGATGCTGCATTGGATTTACAAAGCACTTCAAAAACACTGAACATAATTGTATTAAACTTCAGACTTCCACCCTAATTACAAAACATTATCTTTCAAAAACCATTGCCTTTCTTAAAAGACACAGAGGAATTTTCATGAGTAGGCTTTAACATCTTAAAAAATTAATTTCCGTCAGTACTTCTCTATTGCTGATTTAAGGTTACCTTCTCCCTGTCCTCTCCCATTATAACCATTAATCTTTATCGGGTACTACTATTTCTGAAAAATATATTCTAAGAACTTGCTAAGCCTGTGACCACAAGGAAAATTTCCTACACACAGTTCAGAAAGGTTGCACTCATCTAATCCTTCCAAAGGAAATCAGCAACTCCCAATATCAAATTACTTGTTTGTTATTGTTTATGGTCAATTTGTTTTTTTTATCCTGTCTGTTTTGATAAAAATGCTTAAAACTCTCTTGTAGACTCTAGGGAGCTGGGATAGCAAGTATCAAATGTCATTTCCAACCCAACTCTCCAGCTTTGACATTGGGGCATATCAAAAATCAGCCTTCCCATCCGCATACACTCACTCCCCAAACATTCACTTAGTATCCCTCCATCCTCTGGTCTCTACTGAAGAAAAAAAAAACTTAGAAATTACTAAAAGAGAAAAAAAAAATTACTACAAGAGCTAGACATGGTATTCTTTAAAGCAGTTAATATCAATTGTAGTGTTACCCAAGACAAGGAAAGTCCAAGTTTAAGAATACCCAAGGTTATTCCTTTTCAAGAAGTAATGTCAAATTTTTGTTATGATAGAAACCAAATAAATCTCCTGAGCAACCCAAAGTTTCTCCTAAGAAAGACATCAAACCGGAGATGCTAGTAATATTTGATTCCAAATACTTTGGGATCCTAGCTATGCCTGAGGAGATGATTCTAACTCCACCCTCACACTGTTTCCACTCTTCCCTCCACCAGATTTTAACTTGATTCTCCTCTCTGGAAAGCTATAAGACCCTGGAGGAGAAAAAAATTCATTGGTTTTTTTCAGAACATGTTTGGATTTGTACAAAGAAATTATAAAGGATTAGAAATACCTGAAATTTTATCATATCTGTGGAGAAACATAAATCCTGGGAAAATGGAGAACTGAAGACACAAGGAATGAGGATAAAGATCAAGAGAGAGAAAACGATGAGTTAAGGAGGAGGGAGCAGTCCTGTGGCCCCTCTGGGAAAGCTGAGGTAGTAAGATTCATCCTTCATAAAGGAACAGGGAGCAAAGTGGTTACCTTAGGAACACAGTGTCCCCTACATACTCACCCTGTCACCTACTTGGAACTGACCAATAGTTTGTAGTAAACTATTTACACTTCCAGTGGTGTCATATGTGTACTGAGTTCCATTGTTCACGTAAGGCTTCAACATGATGGCTTCCTTGACTGTGGACCACAGAGCAGCAAGAAGTATGTCCCAGCAAGAGTATAAACAATTAAGGGCAATAGTTTTTGCCAAGTTCTTTTCTTTTTTCTTGCTATATAACAGGGCCTGGAACATAGAGTCACTCAATAAATATTTGTTGAGTGAAACAATATTGAATTACTTCACCTACGGACTACCTGGTAAGAGAATCATAGCTCCTTGGTGGCAGATTCTAGATCAGAAACTCTTAATGTCCAGGGTGCCTGCCTGGCTTAGTCAGAATGGAATGCAACTCTTCATCTTGGGGTTGTGAGTTTGAGCCCCACATTGGGTGTAGAGATGACTAAAATAAATAAATAAACTTTTAAGAAAAAAGGAAAAGGAAAAAGAAAAAGAAACTCTTAATGTCCAGGTCTGTTACACTTTTCACACAATATCAGGGACTAACAAGGAGTTAGGAGCTTAATGTGTAATTAAGTAAATATTCAACCCCTTAAAACTTCAAATACTAGGGAACAAGCAAGCAACCTGGGAACATGTTCTGGGAGAGGGATGAAAACATACTTTCATTTTTAAAAAGAAGAGTTTAATTTTTTTTAAGTTTAATTCACATAAATCCTAATTTAATTGTTCCGAACTTGGGTTGATTATAAGTACAATCTAAGCAAAGGAAGATTTGTGGTACTTCATGCTTTTCCAGAATATTTATTTTATGCCAAATTTTCTTGGGCCCTGAAGAGGAGAAATAAACATACACAGTAAAAGACTTACTACTCTACAGGTAATATTCATATATGATGTTTTGTGAATATATAATATTTTATAAGGTTCAAAAATCAAAACAATATTTTTAAAAGATTTATTTATTTGAGAGAGCAAAAGTGGGGGTGAGGGACAGGGAGAAGGAGAGTGTTTCAAGCAAATTCCATGCTGAAAATGGATCCCGAAGTGACGCTCGATCTCATGACCCTGAGATCATGACGTGTACCAAAACCAAGAGTTGGATGCACCACCCAGGCACCCCCATATAATATTTTTTTGAAGTAACAAAACCTAAAACCTATTCATGATAAAACAAACAAATAAAACTCACAATAATCTGGGTATATAGAAGGGAATTTCCTCAACTTGATAACAAATATTGCCATATTGTACAACTGAAACTAATATAGGACTGTATGTTAACTAACTGGAATTAAAATAAACTTTTTAGATACAAGACCAAAGGCACAATCTACGAAAGAAAGGTGAATGTGAAAGGTGACTTCATTAAAATTAAAAATGTTCTGCTGTAAAAAACACTATCAAGAAAATATCAAGACAAGCCACAGACTGGGAGGAAATATTTGCACAAGGCATATCTAATCAAGAATTGCTATCCAAAATATACAGAGAACTCTTAAAATTCAACAATAAAAAAAATTCAACAATAAGAAAATAAACAACCCAATTTAAAAATGGGCCAAAGACCTTAACAAAACAGGCCTCACCAAAGAAGATATATAGATTTTAAATAGTCAAGGAAAAGATGCTCCATGTCATGTATCATCAGGGAAATGCAAATTAAAACAAGATACAACATACCCTTTAGAATGGCCAAAATCCATAATATTGACATCAAGTACTGTCAAGGATATGAAGCAGTAGAAACTCTCATTCAATGTCAGTGAAAATACAAAATGGTACAGCCACTCTGAAAAATAGTTTGGTGGTTCCTTACAAAACTAAACATACTCTTACCACATGATTCAGCAATCTCACTTTTTAGAAACCAAAAACCTATGTCCACATAAAAATCTGCACATGGATATTTGTAGAAGCTTTATTCATCATTGTCAAAGCAACCAAGGTGGCCTTCAGTAGCTGAATAGATAAACTATGTACATTCAGACAATGGAATATTATTCACTACTAAAAGGAAATGAGCTATCAAGCTATAAAGAGACAAAGGAAACTTAAGTGCATATTATTAAGTGAAAGAAGCCAATTATATATACTATGTAATTCTGACTATATGGGATTCTGGAAAAGGTAAAATTATTGAGACAGTAAAAAAGATCATTGGCTGCCAGGGGTGAGGAGGAGAGGAAGGAATGAATAAATAGAACACAGAAGCAATTTAGGACGATGAAAGTACTCTAATAAAATGGTGGACACATGTCATTATAAACTTGTCCAAACCAAGGATGCACAACATGAACATCAACCACTATGTAAATGATGGACTTTGGGTGATAATGACGTGTCAATGTGGGTTCATCAACTGCAACAAATATACCACTCTGGTGGAGGATGCTGATAATGCAGGAAGCTGTGTGTGTGTACAGACAGAAATATAGGGCACATGAATGTACTTTCCATTCCATTTTGCTGTAAATCTGAAACTACTCCAAAAAATAAAATATATGAAAGTTAAATTTAAAAAATTTTATACTTTGATAAATCTTAGTCCCATCCCCATTACTGTCCACCATGTCCCCTCACCCATTATAAGTAGGTGTTTTTATTAGTTTCTTGATCACCATTCTAAAATGTCTTCATTCAAATATAAATTACATCTTCAGTTAACAATAATATTTCCTGGACATCTTCTCACACCACCACATTATGGATGTCTCACAATTGCAAAGTACTCTACTTTGTAGTGAACCAGGTCCCCATTGATGGGCACTTCTGAAGTTTCTGGTCTTTTGCTATTGAAGACTATACTCTAATAAGTAAGTTGTGCATAAGCCATTTTATAATTGTGCATAGGTAACTGTAAGAATAGAGTCCAATAAGTGAGATTTCTGGAACAAAGGGTAAAATGCATCTATAATTTTAGTAGTTGGTGTTAGATAATATTCCACAGGTTTTGTGGCATTTTGCTACATTTGCCACTGGCAGCAGTTCATGACTTACTGAATGTGTGTTGTCAAACCTTTAGATTTCTGCCAATCTGATAAGTGAGAAATGATACCTCAATGTGTTTGATCTTTGTTTCTCATACTATGAGTGGAGTTGAGCATCTTTTCATATGCTTACCAGCATTTCTCTTCTTTTTTTGTAATCTATATTCTCCTGCCTTTTAATCATTTTTCTATGGGGTTGCTGGTCTTCACAATTTTAGGGGTTCTTTATATATTAAAGAAGTAACACCTATGTCTGTGATATGATGGCAAATATTTTTCCCTAGTCTGTCAATTGTCTTTTGGCTTTGCTTTATGGAGTCTTTTTTTCTATTCAAATACTTTGATCATATTGTTTTTTAAACTTCACACACCCTAGATAGTAGGGTTATTCCCATTTTAAAGAAGAGGACACTGAGTTATAGGAATATTGAATAAACTGTCCAAGAACACACAAATCCAGCCACGGACCTATCTGAGTTTGAAGATAGTGTAATATCCATTATACCACAATACTCTTGCCATAAAAATAAAAAATAAGAAAAGCAATCACATATAACACTTTATCTTAATTATGTTTTTATCTTCACAACTCTCTGAAATTGATATTATTATCATACTAATTTACAAACGAGAATTTGAAGCTTCAAAAGTTTAAATAAATTTCCCCAGGGAATACTGCTTCATCAAGGATCAAGTCCCCACAGTCCCTGTCCAGAACTGGGGTGCCCCATGTCCGAGCTCTACATTCCTTGTCCTCAAGAAACTTACAGAGTCCAGGAAGTAGAGACAGAAAGGCAACTGGCTTCAATAACAGAGGTAAGAGCTGCGTATGAGTACTGTTGGTATCACTCCATTTATTTGGAATCTTAAGCTGTGTCTTAGAGATAATGATAAGCTATTAGGCCAGTGTCCAAGTAGCTGGGCAGTATCACCAGATGCTGTCACAACACCCAGCATTAGCCACAGTCATGTCTCCCTAGCTACCCATTTAATGAAACACAAATGCCACAGTCCAGCTACGTGTCTGGGAACATTACCTCAAATTCACAATGTTCAGAAACTCTGCAGAGAGAAGCACTCCTTAAGGAGGACTTCTTAATGTGTCAGCACTCCTAATTCCCCTCATTTTGCTCAGTGAGATCTTGCTCCAGAATAAACCAGATTGACAGAGGTAATATGTCTGTCCTGCTTACTATTCTCCCTACTGTGGAACCGCTCTTCCTGAAATTTAATCTTAAGTGACACTCTCCACCTATAGTGAGAGGGCATTAGAAATTCTAGAAAACTGTGGTTTTTGTTAAGGTGCTATTAGGGATGCCTTTCAACATGAAAGTCTCCTACCTGTGAAAGAAACCTGAAAGTGGTTTACGGTCTCAGTGCCAGGAATAGTTTTCTTCCCACTGAGACTGACTTTTGCTTACCTGGTGACCCTGACTGGAACTCTACTGAATCTAAATTACGACTCAAATTACATACGTGAAGGAAGATTACTTCATCTGCACCAGAATTTCACTAAATTCTTCTCACTTGTGACAATTTGTAACTCTGGATAAAAGAAGGGTCAAGAGCCATCAGAATTCTTTTCAGCCTTAGCAATTGTCTGGCATGCTAATTGCTACCTGGTTGGACCAAGTTTACATTATTAATGGGCTTTCTGCTGATCACTGCTTTGAATCTAACAGACATGGAACTTTAAATTAAAATAGAAATTAGTGTTCAAAATATAATCTTCCAAGAAATATATTGACCCCTGTACACTACAATAAAATCACCCAAAGAGCAAATTAAAATTACATAGAACATCACTTTTAGGTATTACTTGCCACAGAACAGAAAACATGTGATTACATCAGAAAGAATCCAAATGTGCCCTAGAGTGCATGCTTAGTATCTCATTTCCCTTAATTTTCAGTGAATTATGAATACAGGACTATTAGTACAATTGAGAGAATTTCCCTGTGTTCTCAAGCTTCTCTCTATACCACTCGACCCATGGAAAGCTACCAGCATCTCCCACTCAGGAAAAAGTGTATTTCACAAAAATAAAGCCTTAGCTCATTGTGATGAAAAATCAAAACTAAGAAAACCCAAATATATTTGTATCTATCCTAAGAATAAAAGTAAAAACTCTTCTTTGTCTTACTTTACGCATCTATTCGTTCACTTTTATTTCTTTTTCCTTTTCAATGATTTCATGAACAACTCAGGGTTTACTCACCCTAAGCCTTGAATCATTTTCTACTTAGACAAGCTGAGTCTGGTTATCTCAGGAAAAATCATGCTTTAGACTTCTGCAATATTTCTAACCTCAAAAAATTGCCAGTGTTGCCGAAGTTTAAAATGACTATACACAGAGGAGCTAATTTTCATCTGTGCTTTGAACTTACACAAAAACCACAGCTGCCTTTATCTATCTGACTTATAGGTTAATTTACCACAGGGTATTCTGTTTGGTTCTCTCTGGTGTTACTCAGCTGATAAAAACTTGGAAATATTGTGACTGTCTGTGTCTTGCCCTTATTATACTGTCCAATTGGGTTCATATCATCTCACCTCTCCCACCCTCTGCCTCTTTCTTCGTCTCTCTGAAATTAGGTTTTGCTGTTGCCAAGAATAAATTGTTCCTTAGGGAAATCAGTAAAAGTCTTGATTGTGTGTCACCTTGAGTACAAGTAATTTTCATTTTAACCTCAGTTTAAAATCACTGTTTCCTACTCTTGCATATCTTTGAAGGGAGGTGAGGAGAACTGATCATTATAAAGTCATTTATTATTCACACTTTCAACTATAGCATATCTACTAGCATGGAATTAAACTATCTTCAATCAACCAGAGTTAATATTTAATAGAGCCTTTGAAAATAGTCTATATCTCCCACTACTGTTAAACAAGCAAACCAACCAACCTAAGGGATAAATCTTCATTTCAAAGGGAGAATACAAGTCTTTATTTGCTGGGTTAGGGTTAATATTTTAGATCTTTCTGGATTTCATCGAATTTCTGGAACCCTCATGAAACCATTACTTTATTACTTGCAGCTGTAATGCCTCCCTAGGGCTGCTCCCCTAGGTGTGGTTTCTTGCAAATGACACAGGGAAAACATTTCTAGTTATTATAATAAGCATAAGAAAGGACAACCTGCTTTTTTTAAGAAAAGAAAAATAAATCTTAAATTTCAAAATGGTAAAACTATAGTAGATGCCATAACACTAGCAAAGTTTATGTAACCCTTCACATTGTCTAAGCCACTCCATCAACCACTGTTTTCTTCTAATGCTCCAAATTTGGAGACATAACAAAGGTGGAATAGTCAATGAGGAAACAGTTAAAGGCGCAGACACATAGTTACAGAAAAGAATTTGAATAAAACTCTATGAGAAACATTTAAGCAGGGCAAAGATATACCAAGATACCGCCACTGTGTGTAGTTATTAACAAGAATGAGTCATATCTATGTAGATTGGCCTATGAAAGCAGCTATGATCTATCAATTTTATTAAAAAAGTACTATAAAATAATGCATACAGTATGAATTCATCTTTGTAAAATGAATAAACAACCAAACAAAACTAAACATAATAGAAGGCTATAAGTTTCTATAAGCATGTAGGAAAATACATAAGTACACATAGTCAATGGTTAACACTGGTTACCTCAGGAAGGTGTAAATAAGAAGAAAGTAGAGAATAAAAGTTTTCTTTCATAGTTCTATATTGCTTTGACTATCAAAAATGAATGTTTGTTATCTTAAAATTAAACAAAACAAATAAGGTAAGAAAAAAAAAAGACTATATACCAAGGAAGATACATGTATCATATATATGAAAGAATTTTCTATTCAATTCAATAAGCCTTTGCTGAGTGCTAGAGAGTATCACATTGCTTAGATATGGTGCACTGGGCTACCAATACTAGAAAACCCAACTCAAACTGCCTTAAATAAGAACACTTTATTGGCCTACATAACCAGAGGTCCAGCAGTGATACGGCTTTCAAGAGTGACATGATCCATGGACTCCTAAGATTCTCTTGGTTTTTCCTTTATCTATATAATGACTCCACCCATAGTCTGATAGGAAGGCTAGGACTTATTTCTAAGTATCACATGTCGAGAATTGCTTCCCTAGGAAATGAAGTAAATGCTTCTGTCAAATCTCTCCTTGTGCCTCATTGGCCCAAATCGCACCACATTCTCAATCTTAAAAAATTCATGGACAAAGAAAATGGATATTAGATCAATCAGGGATAGTCTTGGAGCAGGGCATGAGGACAGTCTAGTGAGGAACATGAACTGAGTTGGAGAGAAGACAGGATTCCATTAGCAAAGAGAACAAAGAAGTGATGATTATGGTCAAACATGAACAATGGCAACACAGTTCTTACCTAGTGGAGTTTACACTGTTGAAAAGGCAAGCAACAAAGAAGCAATTACGACTATGAGAAGCATTATGGAGTATATAGTGCTATGCTTTGGGAACAGATAACAAAGGATTTATCATTGATAACAAGAAGATAACTTACCATTATTCTAATGTTATTGCTCAATAAGAAAAAATATTTTTTAATATTAATGGTCAGGGGATGCCTGAGTGGCTCAGTGGTTAAACATCTGCCTTTGGCTCAGGTCATGATCCCCAGGGTTCTGGGATTGAGTCCCACATCAAGGCTGTGTGCAGGGAGCCTCCTTCTCCCTCTGCCTATATCTCTGCCTTTCTCTCTATGTCTCTCATGAATAAATAAATAAAATCTTTTAAAAATATATTAATGGTCAAAATGTATAAAATGAGACTTCAGTATAGATACTTGTCATCTGTAACACCGCTAAAGGTTTTCACCTTGAAAACACAGGAATTCTGATAAATTCCATTTCATATATTCCCATCTCAAAAGAAACATACATGTAAGCTAGATTTTTTACTGCATTACTGAATATGTTCCTAACAGGAAGAGAACATCTGTTTTACTAGGCTTCAATGAAAACTTAATTATCCACTTCTAATTTTACATATATGAAGATTGGAAGAATTTTGCACCAATTAGTTTCTGGCTCCAAACATTTCAAACATCATTTCTTCTCCATTATCCTCGTACTTCTGGTGCCAAGCATTGAAAGATGCATTCATACAGCACCTTCATGTCAGTGTGGCATGAGTCAGCACAGTGGGGAGTGGGAGTATTCCTGGAAGCCATTCCTACTCTAGATTTGCTAGTAATAACTTCTCTGTATATGCATCCCACTAAACCAGAATTAGTATGTCCCCAATTCAATCTGGATCCCAAAACGCCTACAAAATTCCCCAAACACAAAGGAAATATGACAGAAGGAAAATCAAAGTAGAAAGAGACAATGGCCTTGGAGTGAATGAGAAACCATATGCATAAATATTACTGTTAATATATCTTACATTTGTACATTGCACAAATACATATGACCATGAGAACACATTGCTAAATTTCCACCCAAAGCCTTGAAAGGGGTTCAGGCAAGTGTGAAGCCCTGAAGTTTATTTAAGCTTCATTAGCTTTATGTTAAACCCAATTCTGCCTGTGAGAGAAAAGCATGTGGAGAGAAGACTCCATGGGAAAAAGCATGGGAGAGAGAGAGAGAGAGAGAGCAATGATAGTTGAGGGCTTCCTATAAAGGAGAAGCCTGGAGCGCAAGACACATGAGCAGGAAAGGAGTCCAAGTACTTTCAATATAGACAAGTTTGCATAGGTAGAAACAAGAGGGTTTTTTCTACAACTTTCCACACAAAGTAAAAGTCAAGGTTGTCTGCTGAAGGTGAATGGGTAGTTGTGTCTAAAGAATAATGGTGAGGCTTATGAATAATCATTTTGAAACCTATAAAAGAGATGACCAGGGCAATGAGAAAAGTTTGCTAAGTAATGCTGAAGTCAAAATAAAACTGGAGAACATAATCTTGACATGTCACCAATCTTCAGGGTTGTGTGATAGTCTCCAGTAGCATTCGGCAGCTCAGCTGAGAAACCAAGTGTAAGGGAAATTTGTTGTTTTTTGACATCCTGATATTCATAGACCATCATTTTGGTCATTGTACCCCAATTTCTCTCTAGAGAAGCATGTACTTCTTCCTCTACTTTTAGCCCACTTACTTGGGGCCACAGTGTAGAGCATGTTCCCTGAATCCAAACCAGATTGTTTGGTTTTCTGTCACTTGCAGTGGAAAAAGTTCTCACTGAATTCAAAGGAGAAAGAAAAAGAGAAAGAAGGAAGGAAGGAAGGAAGGAAGGAAGGAAGGAAGGAAGGAAGGAAGGAAGGAAGGAAGGAAGAAAGAAAGAAAGAAAGAAAGAAAGAAAGAAAGAAAGAAGAAAGAAAGAAAGAAAGAAAGAAAGAAAGAAAGAAAGAAAGAAAGAAAAGAAAGAAAGAAAAGAAACGAAACTGCAAGTGGCATAGTATAGGTAATGGATAAACAAGATGGAATAGACAAAGATAGGGGAAAAAGTAACTAAGTAATATTTTGTCTTCTATTTGTACCTGGGGACTGAGACCATGCACCTCTTGCGGCTTCCCCAGTAAAAGACTTGACAGGAAAAGAGTCAGGAGTTCAGAGAGTATTATTTATGGTGGCTTTCTGGAAGAGCCTACAAAGAAAAGATTTACTTAGCCTAAAACTAGTCCAAGTGAAAGCTGAGAGGAATGAAAAGTATGGATATGCTAATGAAGACCATTTCCGCTTGAGGCCTGCAATCCAAGATGGCTAAAAGTCCAATGAAATGAAACCATTTGGAAAACGGTTGGAAAAATGGACTGCTTTCCTGTCAGCTAAGATTCACGCCAGGAAAGGCAAGGGAAGTTGTGCCAGGAGATCGAAATTGGGATCTTTTCCCCCTCAAATATCTGCTGTTATGCACTCTAGACTGACAGAGAATAACTAACCTAATTGCAAAAAAGCTGGGATGGAGCCTGCAAGCAAAAGGCAAATTACTGGTGACTCTCACCACAGCTATGGCTTAATTTTATCCCTAGGCAGAGAGCAAAATGGAAGCCATTTAGTTGAGAGTCAAGAGCCCATATCTGAGACTAAGGCAAGGCCAGCTGCTAAGAGATTGAAATTCTCATGCCCACAATTCAAAAACTATGTTTTCATATGATAATCTGGCTCTGGGTTCCCAGCCCATGGAACTCAGGGAATAAAAAGGGGAGTGGAAGGTGGAAAGCTTCATAAATTGTTAAGGAAGTTGCTTTGATCTCTAAATCAACTCCCAGGACCCCAAAACATTACTAACCTGACTGCTCCAAGATGATACTGTTAGGTCATTCTCCCCATATCCAACTGAGATGTAGCTGGGGAAAGCAAAGGACAAAGGAGAATCTCCTAAACAGGGATCAAACTGTTTATTAAACCTTCTGGGCTGTGTGTGCGGTTGGGAACGTGGAGCTGATGGAATCAATTCAACGGGGTTCCGGGCTGGGCTATGGAGCAGGTAAATGAGCTGAAAGAGAAGGGTGATAAAGCCCTGAGTGCGGGCAACATCTATGACGCGCTGCTGTGCTACTCTGAGGCCATTAAGTCAGATCCCCAGAACCATGTGCTCTACAGCAATCACTCCGCAGCCTACGCCAAGAAAGGGGACTACCGGAAGGCTTATGAGGATGGCTACAAAACCATGGACTTAAAGCCCAACTGGGGCAAGGGCTATTGGAGGAAGGCTGCAGCCCTTGAGTTCTTAAACCGATTTGAAGAAGCCAAGTGAACCTACAAAAAGGGTTTAAAACATGAAGCAAATAATCCTCAGCTCAAAGAGGGCTTACAGGATTGGAGGTCCAGTTGGCAGGATGGAAATTCATGAACCCTTTCAACATGTCCAATCTGTACCAGAAATTGGAGAATGATCCTAGGACAAGGACGCTGCTTGCTGATCCTACCTACCAGGAGCTGATAGAGCAACTGGGAAACAAGCCATCTGACTTGGCCACGAAACTGCAAGATCCCCAGATCATGACTACTCTCAGCGTCCTGCTGGGTGTGGATCTGGGCAGTATGGATGAGGTGGAGGAAGTTGGAACACACCCCCCCCCCATCACCTCCTCCCAAAAAGGACACCAAGTCAGAGCTAATGGAAGAAGATCTTCCAGAGAGTAAGAAGCAGGTGCTGAAAGAGAAAGAGCTGAGGAATGAAGCCTACAAGAAGAAAGACTTTGACACAGCCTTGAAGCACTATGACAGAGCCAAGGACCTGGACCCCACCAACATGACTTACATGACCAATCAAGCAGCCGTGTACTTCGAGAAGGGTGACTACAGTAAATGCCAGCTTTGTGAGAAGGCCATCGAAGTGGGGCAAGAAAACCAAGAAGGCTATCTACAGATTACCAAAGCTTATGCTCGAATTGGCAACTCCTACTTCAAGGAAGAAAAGTACAAGGATGCCATCCATTTCTATAACAAGTCTTTGGCAGAGCACCGGACCCCAGATGTGCTCAAGAAATGCCAACAGGCAGAGAAAATTCTGAAGGAGCAAGAGCAGCCAGCTTACATAAACCCAGATCTGGCCTTGGAGGAGAAGAACAAAGGCAACAAATATTTTCCGAAAGGGGACTATCCCCAGGCCGTGAAGCATTATACAGAAGCCATCAAACAGAATCCAAAAAAAAACAAAACAAAAAACAGAATCCAAAAGATGCCAAATTGTACAGCAACTGAGTTGCCTGCTACACCAAACTCCTGGAGTTTCAGCTGGCGCTCAAGGACTGTGAGGAATGTATCCAGCTAGAGCTGGCCTTCATCAAGGGGTACACCCGGAAAGCAGCTGCCCTGGAGGCGATGAAGGACTACACGAAAGCCATGGATGTCTCCCAGAAGGCGTTAGATCTGGACTCCAACGATAAGGAGGCGGCAGATGGTTACCAGCGCTGAATGATGGCCCAGTGCAACCGGGCCTTGAAGTTGTGAAGTGATGGGCCATGGCTGACCCTGAGATGCAGCAGATAATGAGTGACCCGGCCATGCAGCTTATCCTGGAGCAGATGCAAAAAGACTCTTAGGCACGCGGCGAACACTTAAAGAACCCTGTAATAGCACAGAAGATCCAGAAGCTGATGGATGTGGGTCTGACTGCAATTTGGTGGTGACTTGCTCATCATCCCCTACCCTTCGCCCTCATGTGGAAAGAGGAGCTGGGACCATGGCAAGCAGTGTGGAGCAGAGAGCAGGGAAAAGTGAACAATTTCTCTCTATATATTTATATAGACCTATGTGGAAGACACAGAAACTCATACTCATGTTACTCGTACCGCTGCTGCATCTGGGCCCTCCTAGCACATGCATGGTCTCTTCCGTCGCCCCCCTCCCTCAGGTTCCCTGTTCCCTTCCCCAATCTCAGTCCTATCTCAGCTGCTCTCCCATAGTTGGTTATTTTTTATTTGGGGCAGTGGGCATGTATGGGGAGGGGGTGCTGTTCTTCCCCAACCTCAGATCCCAACTGTCCTCACATTGTTAACTCCACATGCCCTTCTCCAATAAAACAAGCCAGTCGGGCATGGTTATAAAAAAAATAAATAAAAATTAAAAAAAAAATTTCTAACTCAGTAGATCTTGGTGGGGCTTTGTACTTTCAATAAGCTAAGTGGACTTATTACATAGATACACACATGTGAAATATGGTATTTTAGGGGTAAAAGAATCTGAAATATAGGCAACTTCAGGCACCAACCTATATCAGTGATTGTCACTCATTCTGCCTCCCAATAAATTTTGCAGCCTGGGGCACAAAGTTCATCAATGACATAAGAATACCAAGCATTAGCCTGTGCCAAGGCAAATCTGTCTTCTAAAAGGATCAAAAAGAAAGCTGGGCCTGCACATGGGGTAACTCTACTGGGCCACTATCAAATAGTAAGAGAATCCCAACATCTCAAGTGGTTTCCTCTCTTTAGGATACTCTGGCCAGAAACAAAGGGGTCACTTCTGGCTCTACTGTGCCAGAAAACCCTGTGTCTTCACTAAAACTCTTCTTCTTCAACTGGGCACATACTGTAGGAAGGTGTATCCATGTGGCTGAATTCTATCCAATAGTAGGTTAGGGGAGAAATGATAACACCACTTCCAGGCTAGGCCCATAAAAATCTCCCAGGCATCCAGGCATGATACCTCATTAACCTAGTCTGATGGATGTTGGCACAATGGAATTCCACATGCTGAAGATGGTAGAGCTTTTATCATCCTGGTTTCCTGGGTGATTACTTGGAGCCAGTCAGGAACATCTGAATTGGGTTGTTATATGAAAAGCATGAACCATTCTTGTGTTAAGCCACTAATTTGAGGAGTCTGTTGTCATAAAAGCTAGCACTAAATTAATGAATATACAGATTGATGTTTGTGTCACATTTGTGGGGCCAGAGTAATACACCCAGAGTGTATTGGACCAAGAGAGATGATTACAGGGTCACCTGAGAAAGCATGGCTAGAGAATTCTAGTTGTAATGTGAGAAGAAAGCAAAACTAACTGCTAGAAAAATATCCCCAAAAGTCAGGGGCAAGTGAGGAAGGTATTCACAAGAGAGTAAATAACAGGGAGCAACCCAGGAGGCCTGTGAGTGGGTTGGGTTGTTGAGCATGAAGACAATGAGAGCATACAGTATAGGCTGAGGGCAGAGATGTGAGGGCAGCAAAGGTCTGTTTTCCTCAGGTGCCCTTAGAGGGAGACCTAAAGGGATAAAGGAACTGTGCAAATCCGACACTTTCAGCCCCATCTCTCACAACCAGCTCTGCATCCCATTAGCTTGCTGAAGCCTCAACCTACTGGCTTCATTCATGCAAACCCCTTTTTTCAAAGGTTGGTTCACTTCTCAACTTTTTTTTTTATTTTATTCATTTATTTGAAGGGGGAGCATGAGTGAGAGGAGGGGCAGAAAGAGAAAGGGAAGCAGACACCCCGCTGAGCAGGGAGACCGACGTGGGGCTCGATCCCAGGACCCCAGGATCATGACCTGAGCCAAAGGCAGATGCTTAACCAACTGAGCTACCCAGGTGTCCCTCAACTTCTTTTATTTAACTTTGGTCTGTGCCTGCCACACACTGATAATGGTTTCATGTTCTACTTCCAAGTCCTCAGCATATCCGCGCTTCATATTTGAACTTTTCTGTAAGCTAGTAATTGTTGAGTAGGTTACTGTGGGTAACTGATCCTTCTCCAGAAGAGAAAGAACCTGCTGTTTTCACTCTAGTGTTATTCCTAACCCTCAAACTCCACTATACCACTGTTAGCCCCTTTTGGGATTCAGTTGAAAGCTCCTAGATGAGCACTCAGGAAGCAGAAGGGAGAAAATATCCATGAAGTCCCCTGCTTCTGAGACATCAGGACTTTATGACCAGTGACCCAAGCCTCTAGGTGCTCCATGATCTCAACATTCCTGAGAAGGAGGCATCCAGCTTTCTGTTAAAGGTCTCTGTAGGAACTTTGCCAGCCTCAGTATCTCCCCACTCGGAAAATCTCGCCAGTCTCTAGTGGTCCGCATGTCTGAAACTCTTCTCAGGAAGAACCCCAACACAAAGAAACTACCACCATTTGGATTACTGAGATCTCAAAGGTCTATTGTTTGCCCTGGCCTCTAGGAAATGTATGCCCATCTGGCAGGATTTCTGCCCTATATTTACAAGTTCTCTAAGGACAAGGACCCATAATGCTTAATAAGGATCTTTGGTTCATTTCCTATGCTGCTTCTTTGGAAATGAGTAACACATGACTTCAGACCATAATGAGAATATTCATTTTTCTTTGCAGGGCCCACCTTTGCAAATATGCAAAGGCCCTCCCACTGGGGAGGGCTTAGCGATGCTGAACCTAGAATACACCAAGATGAATATGTGATAAATAACATAGACAGATCACCAAAGCTTAGGACCAGAAGACCGGAGGAGTGTTGAGGACAAACTGAGGGCAGGCCGAGGCAACAGGATGAATCACAAAGCCCAAGCTAGGTTAAATAGGACAATGAGATTCTAAAGGAAAATCCTTTATGAATTAAGGAAAAATAAGGTGAAGAAAACAAGAAAGCAGAGGTAAGAGGATGGATAAATGGTACTGCAACAGGATAAAACCTGAATATCAATGTCCACGCAATGTGAGTTTAAATTCTTGTATCTCTACTTTATGTGTCCTGTGGCCACTTAAAATTCAATGAACCACTTAGAACCTTAAAGGGCTTATAAAATAGAATGATAATATCTACATCCTGGAGTTATTATAAGAATCAGAGACTATATGTTTATACAGATATAATATTTGTATCATAGAGCAGCATCAATAAATCATGGCTGTATGAATAAGATTATTTGGCTGTGAGCTTTCTGTGGGCATTAAACAGCAGCAACAGTCTTAACCAGGAGCTAATGACCGAAGTATTACTTTTTTTTTTTTTTTTTTTTTAAGTAGGCTCCATACCCAACCTGGGGCTTGAACTCACCACCCTGAGATTAAGAGTTACATGCTCTATAGACTGAACCTAGCCAGGCGCCCCGAGTCGTTATTTCTAACACTTACCTTGCTTCAGCCAACAGTGGATCTTTATTTAGTACTTAAATCTTTATTTAGTATTTAAATCATTGAACAGAATAAGTAGACCCCTTTTATCTGTAAAAGTCTAAGCTAACTACCAAAGACACAGTACTACCTCATGTGTGCATCATAATGTTACCTGTTTTTATGTGACTAGCCATCTTTGTTTTAAATTACCGGTAATTTTAAAGATTTGTTACTAAATATAAGTTTTCTTCATTTCTATACAATATTATCCTGATTTGGCTGCCTTTTTGTTCTCCTAAATTCTTTTTTTATTGAATCAACCCTTTGTTCTGGCACCATGTTAATATACCTTTTGGTCTATTTATACATGTCACATCTTAGGTTGACTCTTTATTCCAAGTTTCTTCCTGGCAAAGACAATGATCACAGTGCGCATACTTAATAAATGTTACATAATAATAACCATTAAATGTTCCTTTAAAATCTTAAGCAGCTTTTTATCTTTAGCTTCTACTTTGAGATAATTATATACTTCCCCAAAACTATTTATAGCTCCCATCAGGAAGAACAGCTGAAAAAAAAATGTGTTCTCAGTCCTGCCAAAACTATGGTAAAAGTGATTTAAACTCTGAATTTCTGTTGCAAGTGTTCAAATGGCATTCAACATATGGATGTCTAATTCCAACAATAGAAAACTTTTCCCAACCAAAATCTCCCTGATAGAGTTGTTATTGAATACATCTTATCCATACACTCTCGTCATTCATTTACCAACAAAAAGACATGCAAAACAGTTACAGAAACACACCTTTTCTTGCTATTATCATCCCATCTGTACCTGTGCTCCTCAGCTGCACCATGAGTCATGTCCTCCTCCTTCCTTTGAAGACTGAGCCCCAGCATATTTAGTCAAGACCACAAGATGTAGTCACAGATCACCTTACAAATAAGAGGAACAGATGATCTGCTCCATGATGCGATTTGCACATCACAGGGTCAAAAAATTATATACATATGTGTACTATTCTGAGGGTTGCCAGGTTTAGCAAATAAAAATTTAGAAGCCCTATCCATTCTACAAGCATCACCCAAACCAGCCTGGCTGCAGGGTCTGAGAACCACCAGATGAGAACCCTCAGTCAAGGAAACAGGTCCTCATAGTGGGCTGGTCACTGGATTTGGAGGCTGAAGACCGGGGTGCTGGTCTCAGGTCTTTCCACTTAGAAGCTGTTTTGTTTGAGTAAATCCATTATGATTTTTGCCACCAACATCCTATTATCAAAAGGTCCATTTCCAGACTTTTGGGAACCACTACCTTTTGTGAGCCACCATACGCTAGGTGCTGGGTAAACAATAAACAAAATAAACAAGCACGGTGCTCTGCCCTCAGGGAGCCTGATGTCTAGCAGGTTAGAAACATATGAATTCAAGGGGGAAAGATGGGGCTGAAAATCAAGACCCAGCTGATGTCTTTTGTTTTTGTCTTTCGGCTGTCATTGCATCTTGGTCAGATTACACTGCTACACTTCCCTTCAATGCATACTGAGCATCTGCTTTTACTGCATATTTGTTTTCCTGAGAAGCCTTTTACCTTCAAGATATCAAACACGACCCATTGCTTAAAAATAGTAGCCTGTACACAGATGAACAGGACACTATGATATCTTGTCATCTAAATTAATCATCATTTTTGAGATGGTAAATACCTTTGGGGAAGTCATACATGAAAATGCCATTTTTCTTCCTGCCAGAGAGAAGTGTCTTCTGTGCCATTTGCAGTACCCTGCTCATCAGATGAGCATCCTGGAAGAAGAGATGAGAACAGAAGGAAATTCCCCGGCTGCTGACGGTTTTCCACAGAGTCCCCAGCATCCACAAAGGAAGAGTTCTTCCAGCATAGGTCCAGAGGGACAGGAGTGACAGCAATGCTTACCAGAGCAAGTTTGGGGTATGCAGACCCAGTTCAGGCCCCCTCCAAAATTTAAGTCCACAGTGAGAACAAACTGCTGGCGCATATAACCAGGAAGCGGCAATTCCTGGCCTTGTCACATTGACCTGCCTGCGTTCCTTTGTCCATGAGCTCAGCTATTTTTTTATTTTTATTTTTTTTAGTGGTAAAGCCCAGGTGAACAACTAAAAAAAAAAAAAAAAAAAGAAAAGAAATTGCTTTCTTTAAAATGTTAACATGCTATTATTCTTCTTTCTACTAATAAAAATGCACCCATTCAATTGAGATACTTTCCAGGACCACTCATCTGTCCTCTGCTTACCCAATCGCTGCTTTTTCCAAACCTTGCAAACTCATTGTCCAGGCCTTCTCTCTGAGATAGTGAAATCCCACTGACTCGAAGTGAAATGGAAGAAGCTCTAAAGTCGGGAGCGGTCAGCTCGTTTGAATCGCAGCTCTACCTCCCAATTGCCGTGGGAATTTGAGCAAGTCATCTAGTTGCTCTAAAACTGTTTTGTCATCTGCTCATCAGGGTATAATGTATTTGACAACCTCTAAAAGAGGCACTCTCACAGATGGTCAGTAAGATAAATTACACAATTTAAAACCTATTTTCATAAATATATAACAACAAACTACAGTCATGGGTTTTTGGTACAGTTTCTTTCTCAGTACAGAGCTCAGTTGATTAAGCAATTCTAATTACTATACCAATCACGGGTTAATGGGCATCTTAAAACACTGTCATCTTATGTCAGGCTGAGAGAGCTCTGGTGACACAGCAGGAGTGTCAAAGCTGGAACAAGGACTCCAGGGCTCTCAATTTCATCATCTCCACCTGCTCACCTCCAGCCTTAGCTATACTATAAACACTGGTATGTTAGGCAAATCAGTGTATAACTGAACCCCCATTGTGCACCAGGTGAAAGCCTTTCCAAAAAGGATTCTGGGATCTATGCAGTTTAAGGGAAGTACTGAATGTCTAAGTGTCCCTAAAATTTCTGCCATCAGCAAATTCCATGAAGGTTCTATGCCATGAGAGATGGTGTGTCCAAGGGTGCCAGGGGCCCAGTCAGCTTACCAGTGTCTTTTCTGATGTAGCCAAATATGATTAATGACTTAAAACCAAGAACGAATCAATCCAGGTTTTATGTTAATATCCACAACCTTGTGTATAGGTTTTGCTGCTGATTATTTACTACCTAGGGCATGGAGAGTAGTAATCATCCAGTATCATGCTCAGTAAGCTCTTCTCACTAAGGACTCCATTCTGTTATCAGAGAATAATAGAAGCAGGGTGGCATAGGAAACTATGAACTTCTGCATTAGGCCAAAGCTGTGAATCCAAGCTATGCCTGCAAAGTTACTCCTGGCAACATAGTTTATTTAGTTGGAAAGAGAAGAAAATATTGTGAATTTAAAAAGTGTATTTTAATATAGGTGGCCAAAAATGGCACCAATCATTATTACTAATGCTATTAGCATACTTTTATGCTAACAGTTGGTTCTAACTGTAAATGTTTTCAAATTCTTTAAAAAGACATCATCCTTGACAAGTATCATAAATAATGAAAACTCACACAGAAAGGAAGTTGGTTTACATAATTTTCCGATCAATTGACTATTATTCCCCTTTGGGAAGCTTCAAAATAGATGCAGTGAAAACCAGAGATAAATATTGTGCCCTGTGATTATGTGGATTTGAATACACTGCAGTCAGAATGTGCATCCCACCCTCTGCCACAAGCTTATCTTGGTCATTTTACTAACGTCAACACAGGCTGAGTTTTTTGGACTAACAGTATAGCATCATAGGAAGATTTTATATTTTAAATTTGGATTTCACCATTGTAATGGTCTTTGGCTGTGTCAGTTTGGGTAGGCCAGTCTCCAGTTAATCCATCAAACTTTAAGTGTTGTTATGAAGGTATTTTGTAGATGTGACTGAAGTCCATGATCAATCCACATTAACTAAGAGACAGTATCCTAGATAAACTGGGTGGGCCTAATTCAAGCAGTTGAAAGGCCTTCAAAGTAGAACTGGTTTCTCCCAGGAGGAAAAAATTCCACCTATGGGCAGCAGCTTCAGCTAGTACCTGCCTGTGAATTCTAGCTTGCTCCACTTAACGGCCTGTCTTTTGGGATTTCCGATTTGTCTAGCCAGTCCCACAATCATGTAAGCCAATTCTTGCAATAACCACAATCATGTAAGCCAATTCTTGCAATAAATCTCTTAAGAAATATCTTCTACCGGTTTTGTTTATTTGGTTAAATGCTAATTGACATAGCCATAGAATCTTTCTTCTTTTTGCATTAAATTTAATTGACTGCATCTTGGTATCTCAATTGCTCCTAAAGTTTCTCTTTATTATGTATGTGTTGAGTAGCGTTCATGGTAGATGTGAAATGTTTTTTTCTGTTTTCAAGGTATATATGAAAATGTTTTTAATTCAACATGTTCCTCAATTTCGGTATATCTTTCCATTTCAGAAAAAACTATCAAATGTAGATTTAATGACAATCTTCTTCTGTAATTTAAAAAAAAAGTGTATTTAACTATTGCATAGGAGAGAAAAAGAAAATAAAATCCTCATATCTAATTGGCAAAAAGTTGAAACTCATATACAAATAACTGATATTTTGTATCAGTTTTCTTTTTTTTTAAGATTTTATTTATTTATTCATGAGAGACACAGAGAGAGACAGAGACATAGGCAGAGGGAGAAGCAGACTCCATGCAGGGAGCCCGACATGGGACTCGATCCCAAGACTCCAGGATCATACCCTGACCTGAAGGCAGGTGCTTTAACTGCTGAGCCACGCAGGCGTCCCATTTTCTATCAGTTTAAAAGTGGATTTTAGAAAGGCCTTAGCTTTTAGAAACGGAAGTGCGATCTGAAATCATTTTGTCAAAATAGGAGCAGACACTCATTGCTTTGCCAAGTGACAATCCAATTTTAAATAATTCGGCAGTAAAATTTCCATAATTCTCCTAGAGAGAATTCCTTAAAACTGTTTCTTAATACTAGTGGTCTTTTGCCAAGTTTCATTTCATCTTTAACTTCTCTTAGAACTTCTAAAGCTAGAATATAATTATATACACACAGGCTTTGAGAACTAATTTGAAAATAAAAACCCAAAGGAAGCAGGATTTGAAACTCAACTCAGATTTTAATTTAACAGAAAGTATTACTCATGACAAATCTAAGATGAAGTAGTCCTTAAAAAAAAAAAAAAAAAAAACTCCACTTTTAGAAATGTTAAATGTTTATTCATTTTCTCATTGGAAGCTCTTCTCCTGGTTGTAATAACAATATGCACACATAACCACAGTTTTTTTTTTTTTTGAATTACAACTCAAAATTCAAAGTGGTTTCTTTATTTAATATATAGGGCAGGTACTATTGTAAAATAAATTAATTTTAATTACAAAGGACTAGTACCAATATATAGCTAAGAAATGTATTACCATTTACCTGTCTTAACAAACATGTGCTTTGATATTTTTATTATTTAAAAACTGAGTCTTCAATGAAGGCATTTTAGCAGGACTATGGTTGTGAAAATAAATTTGAATTAAGCAGTTCTTTAAACTTAGAAATCATAGTAGAATAAAATGTCAAGCAAGTAGAAATTTTTCTGTGATATATACATAAATATTTTCATGTAAACAAAAGCAAAGATTAAGAACAAATTAAATATCTTTGTCAGCAACTGAAATTATACATAGAGTAAAAAGATTATTTTATTTTCTTCATGCTTCCATTGAACACGACTGGCATAAGCAGAGCAGTGGGAAATTAGATGAATTTTACATTCCCCTCATACTCTTCTGGAGATTATATACAACAAAGACATCTCTCTAGAAGAAAAGAAAATATTAGAGGAACTAGACTCTTGAAAGTCATGACTTTCAAATACTAAATCACTCCTTTTGCTCTACCATGAAACAACATGGTCTATCAGAACTTTGCCAGCTGAAAGAAGGTACAGCTGACACTGGCAAGATCCAGTACTAACACACGTGGCAGTGGCAGCAAATAAGGTACAACGATGTGTAGATTTTCCTCTATATATGGATTACCCATGCACTAAGAGATAATGGCTTCCAACACAAGCATTTATGTGTAAAACAGACAATATTAAAATGGGTGTATTTTCAACCAGAGTGCTTCTTGAAGCACCAACTTCAGGATCAGGGACCCAGGGACCTGCCTCGGAATCAGAGTGCTCAAGGAACTAAAGTGTGCATTCCCGGGCCCAAACCCAGCCCCTTTGGGGAACCCGAGCTTCTGTATTGCTAACAAGCTCCCCTGGGAATACAGAGACACAAATTCCTATTAAAGTTTGAATAGCACTACTCCAGACTATTGGGGATTTCTTCCGGACTCTTTCTCCTGATCACAAATATTTCACAATCTTTCTCATGCCTCTTACTTATTAGCCAGACGGAAAAGGAAAACTAAACTATCTCTTGTGTCTGCCTGTGGTGATAATTAGTAGTGGTATTTTCTTTCTCCCTCAAGAAAATACAGGGGAATAGGCAAAATATGATTCCGCACCTAAATTTTTCAAAGGTCCAACAGAGTACATTTTTTTTAAAGCTTTTAAAATGTGTACATGATAAAAACATTCAAAATGATTTGTAAACTGTCCCCTATCAAGAGTCTCCAGTGTAAAGAGAACCGCTGTTGGCTGTTGGGTGGTGTTGCTGAGTTCCTAAGGCCCCACGTGGTCTTCTCTCACAAACACTGAGCATCTCAGCAGGCACTCTTGAGCTCTGCCGAACAATGCACTGCCTACCAGGCAGCACAAAAGTACCGAAGGACAGCTCATAAGGAAGGACAAAGAAAACAAAGCTCAGTTTCAACTATCACAATGGGAGTCTCAAGACCTACTGCCAATATGGAAGATGAATACAGATCACGATGACTTTCCTAAGAGAAAGTCTAATTTCAAATATCCTTATCAATATCCGCTTGAAAACCAGTTTATATTGAAAATGGAAAAGCATGATACAGTTCCATGTGCTCCTACGTATCTACTACAGTGTTTATGTTCTCTAAGCTCCCAAATGGACTAAAACGATTTTAACCTGTGAATAATATAAATTAGAAACCAAAGAGGTAGGTGACTATCAGCAAAAGCTGATCCCGAAACAACATGCTGAATAAGTGCTCTGAGTCCCAAAAGAGTTCTTCAACTGGAAAATGAGTTCTAATACCATTACAATTGCCTTAAGAGCAGGGCTCCCCGGGTCCTTCACGGTGTCATCAACCTTCCAAAGTCCTAGTTCCTGATACTGTGCTAGGGGCTTTTCAGACATTCAGTAGACATTCCATTTTAAGAAACAGCTAGTAAGTAAACTGTAAAGAAGTAATACTGGAGACCAAAGATTGATGCTGACGTCAGCCGAGCTCTTCATATATCTCTACTCCCACATGGAGGAAAGCACAGTAGAGTTGGGCCAGATTCATCTAATCCAACTGTGTGGTTGTAAAACTGAAGAAACAGAGGCTCATTTTTCCCACTGGCTCACAAAGTACTAAAATTCTGAAAAGAAGCTATAAAAATCCAAAAAGTATTCATGTTAACCTAGCTATTTATAAAGTCAAGAGGTGTGTGGCCAAGAGGCTACATTTTCAACCCTTATAGCCTTGGTCTGCAGCCCCAAACCCATTGGCTGCAGCCCCAAACCCATAAAGTGTGTCAGTGGCCACAGAGCAAGGGGACCAAAGGCTCTGATGTACCTAGGGGGGCAGGTCGTCAGCAAGAGAAAAAAAATGTGAAACCCTGGACCTGCCCTGTTAAAACTTGCTCTATGCTCCTACCAGGACTTATCTTTGCCTCTTTGAGCACATTTACAAACTTCAGCTCAGCCATGGGCAAGCCCTCAGGCAACCGTGCTACTTTGCCCAGAACATTTAGAACCAGCTGGACAACAGGAAATCTCTGAACCAGCAAGGCCAGGACCTACATACAGCTGTAATTAACTTCTCTGTAGTCAGTCACTTGTTTTGAAAAAAAAAAAAAAAAAAAAAAAATCACCTTATTTCCTCATAGCCTTATCTGTCTAAGATATTTAAGATCCACTGTAAAAGGGTAGGTGTGAATGATTTTTTTTTCTATTTTCCATATTTTCTGTAATGTTTTCACATTTCTTTTGGTTACAAAAAAAGTGAAGCTATTTTTAAAAGGTGCTAGTCTAAAAAAAATTAAAGGATACACAGAGTTCCTTCCTAACTATGAAATACTTAAACCTGAATGATATGTCTACGTGGCACATAAGAACAGCAGTCTCAGGATTCTGACAGATTCTTTTGGATTCCAGCTCTACCATTAACCTTGGGCAAGATTTTCATCTCTCTAAGACTTACTTTCTGAATAAAAAAGAAAGAAAGAATACCTACCTCACAGGATGCTGTGAGGATAAAGATGCACAGTGCCTGGAAGATGGTAGGTGCCCAATAAAACGATAGATCCTTCTGCCCGGTGAACTCAGAATCCTTGAGTCAAAGGAAATACCATAGCCCACACCAGCTACCCCTCAATGCATCCCATTTAAATATGCAGAGATGCTTTGTCTCCTGGATTTTGCCCTATTTGCTCTGAAGAATCACTATTGTGCTTAGAAAAATGTCTACATTTTTATGTTCTTTAAAACTGGACATGCAGATAAAACATTTTTTAAAAACTATCTTCCTAGAAATGATAATGCAATGTTCCCTAAAGCACATCAGGTCATGTATTAAAAAAACAATTCTGAAAAACATGACTGAATTAGTTTGTACATTATTTCTTAAAGTGCACCAAAGTAAATATTAACGACCTTTAAAATGTCACTAACCCCCTTGGGTTATTCTTTTTAATAAAAGTAAATATTTATCTACTGAGATGTATGTGGTTTTGGCTCCAAAGTGATGGCAAAAAGCAGCAACGTCTTCCAGAAAAAAAATGATAAACTCAATTAAGCATACCTTAGCAGCATACAAAACACCTACAATTCAATGTAACTGCAGGCTCATTAAAGCACAATCCTGATCCCTGCTTCAAAAACAAAATCAATCAAAGAAACAAAATACCATCTCCCCATCCTAAATCAAGGATTTCTCTTGAACCCTGGAGGTAACATTTGTGATTATTTCCCTATTACGTATCCTCAGTAACAGAATTCTAGCTAATCACCATTCTTTCTTTACACTGCACACACACACATACACACAAACCCTATAAAAAACAATAAAGTATACTTGGAGAACCCATGTGAAAGAAAACTCAAAGTCTGATAAAGAGCAACCATCACCCAAAATGTCAGGCAGTACCCATATTCACACCACTGTCCGGTGTTCCCCACACACATAGACAGCACTGGGACGTATCCGCCGCCTTGTGTGACCAGGAAGACGTGGCAAAAACTTGAAGGACTTGGGCATCATGTCCAGGCAGGCGTCATGGAATTTTTTAATCCTCCAGTAGTAAATCAGTGGGTTCAACGCAGACTTGAGGTAGCAGAGCCAGAGGAGCCAGGTGCTAATCTCAAAAAAGTTGTGCTTATAGTAAAAGTGCTTACTGAACGTTGCCACAAGGCTGTAAGTGGTGAATGGGGCCCAGCAGACGATGAAGACAGCAAAGAGAATCAAAATGGTGGTGAAGGCACGTGTTTTAAAGCCCATATCAATGCTCATCTGGAAGGGTCTCTGTAGACTCATGAGACCCAGTTTGCTGGCCTGGCTGAGGCATATACCCTCCGGGTAGCTGTGAATTCTCAAGGCATTGTGCCGAAGGGTGTTGAGTATGCCCATAAATGAATACAGTATCACCAGGAAGGGTATGAAGAAAGAAACTAGAGAAATCAAAATCACATAAGCTTGGTAACCTGGGTTGGTTGTATACCCAAACACACACTGGGGGGCTCGGGAAGGTATCTGCAGGTCAGGGTTTCCTACAGCCAAAGGAAAGGCTATACAGAAGGAAGCCGCCCAAGAAACTGCAATTAGAATCTTAGCCCTATATGGATTTAGCTTATCCTGCCTCTGGACTATAATAAGGAACCTATCGATGCTAATGATGAGCAGGATGGCTACTCCCTCTATCACAAACAACCAGAAAAACATAGCAGATATCCTACAGAAGAGCTTCCCAAAAATCCATCTTGTAGTAAGAATAGTTACCAAGGCGAAGGGCATGTTCAGCACTGCAAGCAACATGTCTGCAAATGCCAGGCTGGCAAGGAGGATGTTAATTGCAGAGCGCATGGCAGCTTTTTGGTAAACCATCAGGCAAACAACCAAGTTCCCAAGAAAAGACACAAACAGAATAAATATCATTATAGCAGAAAGGATGATCTGCAGAGGCAAGTTTAGGCTCTTAAAAACTGCTGGTGTTGGGGGTACAGCTGTGCTATTCACTGTCAAGGAACTCATTCCAGTGGAAGCCATGGTTTCCATACTGTATCTAAGCAGCGGGCCAATGCCGGGATGCTGGAATGGTGGAGGGACAGTAATGTTCACATAAGTGTTTTCATAGACGACAAATGTTGTGTTGGTTGCCCCAGTATGGGACGCAGTCAACACTGCGGAGAAGACCATGATTTCAGCAGAATGGCAGGCGCTGACAGAGATGTGGGTGTTCTTCAAGCATTTCAACACAGAGCAGCAGTATCATGTTTCATTGATTGGTTTGGAAACACATTCTGGAAAACAGAGTTCCATCTTCCATAGGAATCCTTTTGCCTGAAAACAAGCCCAAAACAAAAAGTCAATGAGAAATGGGCTTTGTAAATAACACTTGACTTACCTTTCATCATGAAAGATCAGTTTTTTAAACCTTGAAAAATATTTAAGTCTCTAGCTTAGTCAACACTAAAATATTGTTGTTCTGTTTTATATTTGTTAAAATGATGGAATTTTCATGACATTTATATATAAAGTGAAAATGAAGAGAATCAAAATGTATTACTGCCTCAAAGGCAAAAGTTATAACTTTCCTGTTAATTTTTCTTTTAAATGTCCAATAGCAACATGGCCTTTCCACAGTCACTATTAATACCGATTCTAATATGTTTTTCCTGAAAGTACTAATACTTTTCTTAATAACTTTGGTACAAGTTCATATTCCATTTTTATATTAACACAAAACTGTCTGGCAAACCCTGAACTCAGTTTTCTATGGAATGCATTATAATCACACACTTTTGACCTAACACCCTAACCTAGTCAGTACTAGGTTATTTTCTATGAAAGTCTGAAACAAGCTGCTGGCTTTCTTTCTTGTGTGTTTCTTCTCAGAAATCTCTACATCAACCACACTGGAGAAGTTATTCAAGATGAGAAAAAATATATATGTAAAAAGTCTTGGTAATATTTTCAAGAGTTTTCTTTTTCTAAAGCTCTCTTTGCTTCTCGTATTGTCTTCTTTCCCATGACTACCCATTTCCAGCCTTTAATTTCTGATTTATTTATATTATCTTCTCAGTTTCTTCTCCCTAAAGTCGACCTGAATGTGTGCTTGCAACCTGATAAAAGATGTCAAACAAACAATAAAGATGGGGATTCTAAAGATGATCAGAAAAACATTCAGGTGTGGAGAATATATTATAGAAAACATTCCAAAATATTTGGTTATCTTTCTTTTTAGGTCTTTATTCTTAAGTAATTTCTACGCCCAACATGGGGCTCAAACTCACAACTTTGAGATCATACATGCTCTACCAACTGGAGCCAGCCAGGTACCTCAAAGATATTTGGTTATCTTACTCCAGAAGTTTCTTACCACCTTTCTCTAATCCTTACCCTTAACTTCATATCAATTTCCACAAGCCTAGAGTTTTCCATAAGGGACTTTTAAAATCTATTATCTTATTAAACTACTTTCATGGTGTGGGATCTTCCTTCTTTACTGGGGATGTAACCTCTTTAATTAGAAAGACCTCTCTTTGGAGTTATGAGTAGATTGCTTTAATAAATAATAAATGTATAGAAGTTTAAAACAACACTGAAATTTGCTCATTATTTGGATTTAGAATTAAGTCATCAATTTTAGGGGAAAATGCAGAAAGTTCACTTATTCATTTCTTGGGGTATGAAGGGAGGCATTCCATATGCAAGACCCTTCAAGATCCAGCACTATAGCCAAATCACAGGCTCTCTACCATACTTGTGTCTCTCCACAATCCCCTCTTCATTGTCCAGGGCTGCCTTTATGAACAAGGAGAATACTAATCTGTTTGTTCAAAATATTAATTTTACTATTTATTCTCATTTTTATAGCTTAAGTTCTCTGTCCCTATTAGATTTTATCCATCTTCACATATTCACTTTGAAATGCAAAATATACTTGAACAAGAAGCCACACTAATCCAGCAACTCTCAAATTTTATTAACCACAAAGGTCCAATGGGTAGGAAGCAGTGGTAGCTGGAAAGGTTTACAACATTAATCACCATAAGTCTCTTTAACGGTACCTAAATATAAGAAATATAAATACATATATAAAATTACTTAAGCATACATACAAATAGGAATAAAGACCATGCTTGCTACACAAATCAGTTTCAATACAAGTCTTCCTCTAAAGAGAAATTATAAATAGGCAATGTGTATCTTAAGCCTAATGCAACAGCTATAATTGTGCCTGACCAACTAAAACAAACACATCTCCATTCCAAAGTAATGAAGAAACAGCTTTATATTTATTTTTTTCTCACTAAGGTATAATTGACATGGAACTTTAATTTAGTTTCATTTGTACAACATATTTGATATTTGGATATATTGAGAAACGATCACCACAATAAACCTAGTTAACATCTATCACATCTATCATCACAATTTAAAAAATCTTTTTTCTTGTGATGAGAATTTTTAAGATCTACTCTCTTAGCAACTTTCATATATGCAATTCAGTATTACTAACTATAGTCCCCATACTATACATTATATCCCCATGGCTTCTGGAAGTTTGTACCTTTGGACCCGCTTCACTAATTTCACCCACTTCCACCCTCCCCTGCCTCTGGCTATCGCCAATCTCTTATTCGCTTTTATCTGTGAGTTGGGGTTTTTCTTGGTTTTTGTTTGTTTGTTCTAGATTCCACATATAAGATCATACAGTACTTGTCTTTGTCTTACTTGTTTTTCTTAGCACGATGCCCTCAAGGTCCATCCATGTTGTTGTAAATGACAAGACTGCATTCTTTTTATGAATATTCCATTATGTATACATACCACAATTTCTTTATCCATTCATGCATCCATTCATTTATCATTTCATGCATTAAACATTTAAGTTGTTTCCATACCTTAGCTATTATAAACAATGCTGCAATGAACATTGAGGTGCTTCTATCTTTCTGAATTAATGTTTTTGTTTTCTTCAGATAAATACCCAAGAGTGGAACTGCTAAATATATGGCAGTTCTATTTTTAATTTTTTGAGGAATTTCCACACTGTTTCTATAGTGGCTGCACCAATTTAGATTTCCACCAACAGTGCATGACGGTTTCTTTTTCTCCACATCCTCACCAATACTTATTTTTTGTCTTTTTTATAATAGCCATTCTAAGAGGTATGAGGTATTATCTCACCGGTTTTGATTTGCATCTCCCTGATAGGTGATGTTGAGCATATTTTCATTTACCTGTTGGCCATCTTATGTCTTTTTTGGGAAAATGTCTTCAGATCTTCTGCCCACTTTTTATTAGGATTGTTTGGTTTTCTGCTATTGAATTGTATGAGTTCTTTATAAATTTTGGATATTAACTCCTTATCAGATACACGATTTGTAAATATCTTCTCCCATCCAGCAGGCTTTTCGTTTTGTTAATGGCCACACTTTGAGACATTTGATTTCCTCACCCATGTTGAGGAACAAAAACAAAAACCACAATTTAAAAGATGCTTTTTAGATTGCTATATAAACATATAGTCATATTTTTCTGTCATCAAAGCCCCCCCCATTACTATAAAAACATCTACCTTAATTCATTCTGTTATTCATTCACCAAATGTTTAAGTACCTAGTATGTGCCAGGCACGAGAGAGACAGCAATGAACAAATGGTTTAGATCTGTGGTTAAAGGACAGACTGACCATAGACCCTGCATCTCAAAATCACACTGAAATGAAAGAAAGGGATTTTTTAAACAAAATCTACAACCCCAAAGGACAAAAGGTATGAATGAAAAATGCATTAACAGATAAGGATTTTTTTAAAGTGTCATAAGACAAAAAGCAGATGGCAATGCAGTAGCTGACTGAACAGAACCGAACAGAACAGAGAACTATATCCTCAATATTCCCAGGGAAATACGCTTAGAAGAAGCTGACACACCTTGTGGAGCAGCTCTGCATTGGAAAGTACCCGTTACCACAGAAAGTGGCGTAGGTGGCACAAAAAAACTGTTAAACTGCCTGAAAATCTATCTCCAGAGCCCCTAGAACCCCACTCCACATCCCAGTCTCCCCTCTTCTGTGCAACCACATGAAAGCACACACTTCCCATTCCTTGAGCTATTATCCCACAGCCCAAGTCTGTGGCACAACTGAATCTGAGAAGCATCAACTTGAGACTATGAGTGCAAAGCTGAAAACAGGGAGAGTGACTGAATGTCTACACATTCCACATGAGAATCTAGCCTTCTCTACACTGCTTCCAAGGTGCCAGCAGCCTGGCATATGCTACTCAGGCAGGACTAAAATGTTCATATGCTCCAGTAACTAAAAAGCCCTAGAGGAAAAGTTTCTAGATTCAACATTTGATGGTACCCCAAGAAAAATGCTAGCTTGGTGCCCAATCATCTTGTTTACTAAAGCCCACCCACTATCAAGCCCAATCCAAGCACACAGAGCTTCTAATTAGCTTCTCGGTGCCTATTAAATATAAATGGTCAATTTCCCTGATAAAGTTCTTCAAAGGAATTAAAGCAAAGGCAATTTTATAATTAAACATTAAGGAAAAGAATCAGAATTTATATCAAGGAACATCGCATGCATGGACTTAATAACATCTTTGCCCTTGTATCTATATAGTATTCCTCATTCACTGTACTCCAGGCTCACCATAACATAAATGTAAATGTTCTCTGGCCTTCTTCCTTTTCTTACTGAAAAGCCTAATAACCAAAGCAGTGCTTTGAATGCTCATAATAACTATGTTAAAAGATTCTTTCCTCCCAGGACTTTTCATCAAATACTATTGTGACCTGAAGTTTCATTTGAATTTTATAGAAGACTAAATAAAAGTTTTATAGCCAAAATTTACATTTCCAAAAAACAAAATAAAATTTGCATTTCCAAAGGAAATGGGACAGTAGAAACATCAGCACTAGAAAATCAGCTTAGTTTGATAATATCTGCATAACAGTCCTGATGTTAAATCTAATCTAGACTCATCTTTACTGGTCATTTGTTGGAAACTCTTACTACATTTTCCAAATAAGAAAAACTGAAAATTCTGTGTGAATGTGTGCATATATGTATATAAACACACTCCACAGGTATGCGCACATGTAAAACTCACATATGGCAGAAGTAACTGGATTTATGATTATTTCCCTCTTCTTGAGGCACCTACAGGAACAAATACAGAAACTGGGGTAACTAGGTTAATGATATGCATGATGTGTTTTATGTTTGGACTGTGCCAGAATGTCACAACTACTAGGGTGTCAGTGGCTAGAATGGGCAGTGGAAGTTCTAGTATTCTCTAGTCTTACCTGCTACTGCAGTGCTTTAGATACTTGTTTTATTCTCTGCAAAGATTATATTCTCCTAGGAGAATCTCATAGTTTCCTGACTACTATGCTTTCCACAAAGCCCAATACACATTTGGAAAATTAAATTCATTTACACTATGTTTTGTGACATCAGGGAATTTCTTCTTTACTCATTTTAATATTTATTTGTATGATATATCTGCATAATTTTTTAAATAATCAAATGATTTTTTAAAGATTTTTTTTTATTTATTTGAGAGAAACAACAGCATGTGCACACAAGTGAGGGGAAGGGCAAATGGAGAGGGAGAGAGAGAATCTCCAGCAGACTCCCTCCTGGGCATGGAGCCCAAATCAGGGCTCAATCTCACAATCCTGAGATCATGAGCTGAACCAAAACCAAGAGTTGGACACTTAACCAACCAGACGCCCTTAAAATAATCAAATGCTTTTTTAAATGACAGTCGAACCCTGTACCACCCTTCATTAATCCATTACCATCTTCAGAGGTAGCCATTTTTAATTATTTTAAAGTTTTGTCAAGTACTTATTCTTTATATATCTAAATAATTTGAGGAAGTTGCTACTTTTGATTACCAATATTATACATTAAATCTTGATTGACTTCCTTTTAGGATAGATGAGAGTTTAGATGTCATAGCACCTCCAACTTATTTCTCCTCCCTTCATACTATCAAAATGTTATTTGAAAATCTGAGTTACAATAGACATTAACATTTGCTGATATGCAAACAGAATATTTTCCTTTCATGTATAAATTTTGGATTTCCTAGAATTAATAATTTACTTATTTTCAATTTTTAAAAATAACCATCAATGATTTTTTTTTTTTAACCAGCTCACGAGATAGATCTTATATCTACAGGTATTTTATTTTGGAAGGTCAAATTTATCAACTACATTTTTATCTTAGAGTCATAGCTTTTGTTCTTCTAGCCCTCCCTGGAACAGTTACTTCATGGGTCTGCTACATGAAGCCAGCCTGAGACACGCCTTTATGACACCCATTCTGGAAATCCTCCTTTCTGCATTTCCTAAACCCTTTGTTTTCCATTTCACTGCTTCCTTTGTTTACTTCCTACTTTCCCAAGAACTGTTTGTCCAACTGCTTTTAAAGGAAGAATATATTTAAAAAATAAATAAAAATAAAGGAAGAATATAAGGGAAGTAAATTTTGAGTCCCTGTATGCTGGAATAAGTAATTATTCTGTCCTTTAATTGTCTTAGTTAAGAATTCTCCATTGAAAATAACTTTCTCTGAGAAGATGCTCTAAACCAGTGGTTCTCTAAGGTGAGGGATCATAAGGATCACCTGGAGTATCTGTTAAGCTACAGACAGCTGAATCCCAACTCCTGAGTCACCAATTCTGTAACCTGAGGTAGGTCCCAGAATTTGCATTTCTGGAGGAAGGAAAAAAGTAAAAGTAAATTGAGAACTTTAATTTCCAGACTCAAGGATTAGTGAAAAACCAAAAAGCTTCATTAACCACTGTGAAACAAACTCTATCTGCTACAGCCCCAGAGATGAGGTTTCTGAAAACTAAATCAAAGCCCAATCTTGTGGGTGTCTGTCATGGTGACTGTAGGAGAGAGAGAATTAGAAGCTTATAAGCATCAAGCCTATAAAATAGAAAGTAGCAGCCCCTCAATCAATTCCCAGACTTGTGCCAGTACACAGACCTAGAGTCCCTTGAGTAAAAGGAAGCCAGGTCCCATGAAAGGACCTTGCTACACAACCAAAAAGCTATACTATAAACCTTCCTCCTAGTCTTCCTCAAAAAACTGCAGCCAATTACCAGAGTGACTACACACTGGGGAAAAGGAAATAATCAGAATTTTATGGGATTGCTGAATACGGCTTGAACTGGCACTCATTCCTGGAGACCCAAAAGGGTACCATGTTGTACCATTCAGAGTAGAGGCTTATGGAAATCATGTGATTGATGGGAGTTTGGGCTCAGTTCCAACTCCCACTGATCCCAGAACTCATGCCATCATTATCTTCTGAAATGTGGAGTTGCAAGAGACATACTCAGCAACAGGAAGATTCCCTCACTGGTTCCTTGATGTGTTTGGTCTATGATGGTTCTTTAAAAAAAAAAAAAGGTCAAGCACAAACTCCTAGTGCTATCTCTACCTATGAAAATAGTCAAACAAAAACAACACTTCATTTGTGCAGACATTGAGACACTGCAGAAATTAGGATCACCACCAAGGACTTAAAGGATGAAGGTGATCATAGCTAGCACATCCACATTCAACTTGCCTATCTGACCTTATAGAAAACAGATGGATTTTGTAGAGAACAGATGCTGTACCAGATGTGACTTCATTGCTGGAGTAAATCAACACATTCCTTGGCATCTGGCACACAGCTATTGATCTGGCAAATTGTTATTTTTTCCCTCTATATGTGTTAGCAAAGAACACCTGAGCAGTTTGCCTCCAGCTGGCACCCTACTGTCCTATCCCAGGGCAATCAACTCTCCATCACACTGTCATAATCTAGTCCACAGGGACCTCAACTGCCTCTCCACTCCACAGAATGCTATGCTTTCCATTACATGATGAATGAACAATAAACAGTACCTACTCTACTAATCTTGGTAAGATATATATGTGCTAGAGGGTGGGGAAAGATTCCCACAAAACTTCAAAGGCCTGCCATCTTTGTACATGTTCTAGGAGTCTTACGAGATGTCAAAATTGCTCTTCCAAGGTGATAGCTGGCTTTCCCTATCATTAAAAAATAAGCCCACCTGTTAGTAGGGCTTTTCAAATTTTGAAGGCATCATGTACCTTATATGGCATGTTATTCTAACCCTCATCAAGTAGCTTGAAAATCTGCCAGATTTGAGTGGGACATTCAAGTACAGGCTGCCATGGCAGCTGCTCTGCCACTTGGGCTGTAAGACCAGATCCACTGATGTTTTAGGTCTCTGTGACAGACAGGAATTCTGTACAGCATCTGACAGGGCTGCGAAAAGTGCATCACAGCATAGACCTTTAGAATTTTAGAACAAAGCTATGCAACAAGAGTATTCCACATGAATTTGTTGTGGACTTACCTTCTGAAGCCACAAAGTTGGGTATGTACAGAGCACTTCAACCTTAAACAGAAGTAGTATATATGAAATCAGGCCTGGCAAGTCCCAAGGGCACAGCTGGGTAACATGAGCAAGTGGCTCAGATTCCCAAAGCTCCTATTCTTGCTACAGTGATCCTCTCAAACTTCATCTGTGGTATTTTTTTTTTTTTTATGATAGTCACAGAGAGAGAGAGAGAGGCAGAGACATAGGCAGAGGGAGAAGCAGGCCCCATGCACCGGGAGCCTGATGTGGGATTCGATCCTGGGTCTCCAGGATCACGCCCTGGGCCAAAGGCAGGCGCCAAACTGCTGCGCCATCCAGGGATCCCTCTTTTTTTTTTTTTTAAAGACTTTATTTATTCATGAGAACACAGAGAGAGAGAGAGAGGCAGAGACAAAGACAGAGGGACCTTGCTACACAACCAAGAGGGAGAAGCAGGCTTCTGGTGGGGAATCCGATGTGGGACTCGATCCCAGGATCCTGGGATCAGGACCTAAGCCAAAGGCAGACACTCAGCCACTGAGCCACCCAGGCACCTCATCTGTGGTATTCTTAAAGAGAACAAAGTCTCCTGAGTTTTGTTAGGAAGTATAATGTCAAAGACGGTCTTAAGCTTTTTGAATATACATTAGCTTTCTAGAACTTCACAGTGATTCTATGAGATTATTAAGATTCCCATTTTAAGGATGAGGAAGCAACAATTACATGTCAACAAATTAGATAACTTAGAAGAAAAGGATAAATTCCTTAGAAACATATAACTTACCATGACTGAATCATATAGTAACAGAAAACCTGAACAGACCAATAATGAACATGGAGATTGAATCAGTCATCAAAAATCTCCCAGCAAATAAAAGCCCAGGATATTTTGCCCCAGGAATGTGACTTCACTGGTAAATTCTATCAGACATTTAAAGAATTAACACCAATCCGTCCCAAATTGCCCCAAAACCAAAGAGAAAGGAACACTTCCAAACTCATGTAGGAGGCTAACATTAGCCCTGATACCAAAGCCAGGCAAGGCTATAAATGTCTTTTCTTATAGTGTCTGCCCTATAGAGTGGTTCTGAGAATTAAATAACTCAAAGTGGATTATAAAATAATAATCACGGGATCCCTGGGTGGCGCAGCGGTTTAGCGCCTGCCTTTGGCCCAGGGCGCGATCCTGAAGACCCGGGATCGAATCCCACGTCGGGCTCCCGGTGCATGGAGCCTGCTTCCCCCTCTGCCTGTGTCTCTGCCTCATTCTCTCTCTCTCTCTCTGTGTGTGTGACTATCATAAATAAATAAAAATTTAAAAAAATAATAAAATAAAATAAAATAATAATCACAAACATTAAGTTAATCTATCATAGTGATACCAGAGATTATTCATCATACAGAGCGAAAAAAGTCAACCTGCAGAATGACATACAACATAGCTCCACTGTTACAGATGTATACAGATGTGTGTATATGTACTTGTGTATACACACATATAGACACATAAACAAACAGAAGAAAATACACCAAAATGACAAAAAAGGATTTCCTCGCAAGTGTTAAAATGAGAGTCCAAAATATATTTTCCTTATTTACTTCTGATTTTTGTAGAGGTTTTTTTTCACAGTAAATAAATACTGATCTTTATTAGTGTGTCACCTGCTTCCTGGGTAAAAGTCCTTGAGGACGCAGTTTATAGCCTATCTTCTTTATAACCTACAAGGCCCAACACAAAACGGTGCACTCTAGCGATGCTTAAAATGCAAGTAACCATTTATAGCACACTTCACCCATGGAGAGGAAGGGGAGCAGCAAACCATTCAGACCGTGGGCCATATCAACAGATAAGACTAGCCAGGACCTGGCTCAAGCTTCTCATGGATCCCATCAGAGACCTCTGACCACTCCAGGTCCCAGTTCACTGTATTACTCACTCTAAAGGTTGGCCCGGAGTCCACTGAGCCCAGGCTATTGAGAAGAGTTGAAGAGCTCCAGTTTGAACCAACTACTGCTCTAGAACTCTTCTGTTCCTTAATAAGTGAAGTAAACAGGTAAATAGCGACTGAGAAAGACTAGGAAAGGACTATTAGAATAGTTCTAGGAACTTCATAAATGACAGAGCTGAATAAAAACAGGGGAGAATATGAAATATTGGCCTTACTCTGACTGTCTGCTTCTGTCTTGAAGAAAGTATAAATCTAAAAGAAAGGGGGGAAAACTAAGAGAAAGGAGAACTCTAGTCTTATTGCACAACTCTTTCCCATCCTGGACCAGAGGCTATGCTAGAGAAAAGGTCTCACACCATGTACTTCTCTGATACTTGCCACACTCAGCCAAAAAGAGAATTTTACTTGGCCCCAAAGCCTTCTGCTCTTCACCCCTACCTTTCCTCTAATTCAGGAAAATAATTAAATGGAAAACAACGAGAGGAAAGAATGGTATGTCATACATAAATCCATATTCTTTGCCTTTTTTAGACTCTGACTACACATTTGGAGATTCCCATTAGAAAATAACAGCGGTAAGCAAAGAACACATCAGGATGGAAACAAATATTCTGAGTATACTCGTGATTTCAGCTATGAAGTAGGTGGAACCAAAAATTAAAAACCAGGCAGTTGACCTCAGAGGTAATCCAAATTTCACCTTTATTTCATTAAAAACAAAAAGAGCAGTCATTTTCATTGGGCAACCTGCTTTACAACTAAAAAGAATAGTCCAGAGATAAATTTATGCCACTATATACCACTATAAAATGTCTACTTTTTTTTTATTGCTGAATTGTTATTTTTTAGTTTATCTGTAGGTAGAGTAAAAGGAAGCTTTGAACAAACTAACCAAAAGAAAATATGCAAAAATCAAGTGGAGTGGATGGAGTATGGAGGGCTTATTTACAGTTATTTTTATAAAGAAAAAAATCATTACTGAATCAAAATTTCACGTATTTTCAAGGTATATCTAACTTAAAACCCATATGCAATAAAGAGAAAGGGAAAAAATGCTGTGTGCACATTTTAAATATGAACTATAAGCAGTGTTCTATTTATAATACTGTTCCATTCCCAATATATTTCTAATTCCAACCAGAATATTCACTACAAAAAAGGATTTTTTCTCACTAATGTTCAAAGGAACATTTAGTTCTTCCATGGACATTTAAAAAATGAGATTAGTAAGCATGAGGATTTATTTGCATTCATGCTACTTCTCCCCACAAATACAGAGAAATTAAATGTCAGCAAGGGTCTGTTTCAGAGGAGATTATTTTAAATGACTTCTGATGACAATTAAAACTGAAATTTAAGCAGCAAAAAAGGTCAGAATTTAATATAAAAGTAAATTAATTATAATTACAAACTAGGAAAATATATTTTTTAAGTGGTTAATAGAAGATTAACCTTCTGGAACCTTTCTAGAAATACAAGAAGGAAAAAAACGATGAGCCCCATAGGTGACAGGTTTTATTCATATTCCTTTTGTCTCTTATTTCTAATTCTTATTCCTTGGCTCACATTCATTAGGTCATTGTTCTACTTAGAATCTTTACCTGCCTTGAACCTATTATTGGGGAAAATGCAGGCCAATTTAATTTCATCAGCATTTTTGAACAATTCATAGATATGGTATTTACTACCACCAATGTTTCTCACATTGGTGGTTTGACTGTAAATTCAACATTTGGAAGGAAATACCAAGGCTTATTAAATAGTGAACCTAGACTCCTATTTAAATCATACTGCCTGGATCTATAGCTGCTTAGTTAAAGCTTGGAAATTCCATAAAAGAGAGATGTGACATTTCTTGGTGAGCACTGAATCCTTAAACTCAGTTAAGAGCCTCTCATATAGTATACATTCAATAAAACGCTACTGAGTCATTAACTTAAAAAATTCTGACATCATATTCATAAAGCAATGTCTCCTTTTATGCCCCGTTTATGACATCCTTTAAAAAAGAGTCTATTCTAAAGCATTGCCTTTAGAGTTCTTTACTGAAAGATTTGGTGTATCTTGTCTATTTTGGAAGCTAGCTACAGAGATTAGCATAGGAATACAAGAGACAAAATCATGTACCTACTGGAATCTGATCCTTAAGGAAGTCTTTCTGTCCTCTAGCTAATGAGCCAGAGGGTTGCTATAGTCTGAATGTTTGTGTCCCCTCCAAAAATTCAAATGTTGAAAACCTAATGGTCCAATGTGATAATATTAGTAGGTGGGGTCTTTGGGAAATGATTGGGTCATGATGGTGGAGCCCTCATGAATGGGATTCATACCCTTTAAAAGAGGCCAATGAGAGTATACAGTGAGAAATCAGCAATCTGCAATCTGGAAAAGGCCCCCCAACTCAACCATGCTGGCACCCTAATCTTGGATTTCCAGCCTCTAGAACTGAGAAAGAAGGCACCCCCCCCAAGTGGTATTTTGTTATAGTAGCCCAAACAGACTAAGACAAGAAAAAATAGAAGAACACAATTATATTAAACTTATAGTCTAGAAATTATGTGAATGGGGGTATTAGGTCCATAAACTAGAAGAATATGAATCTAAGATTAAAACCCGAGGAGTACTAAAAATAAAATAGTAAAACTCAGAGCATGATAAAACTCTCAGACTTTAAACAGGAAGCTAGGGAAAAAGAATAGGGTTGAGGGTAGTTGGGGAAGTGCTTCGGCCTCCGTCTGCATGCTTCTCTATCTTCATTCCTGCCCCTGCCACCTATACCTCCATAAATCCTTGGACCTCAGCTGTTTGCCCAAATCTGACCCTAAAGAAATCAGAGATACCAGCTCCTCCAACCACTCCTTGACTCATATTACTTACCACCTTGTAGGGCATGGGATCTGCTTCCTACCAGCTTCCCAGAGTAACCCCTTAACCCCAATCTAAGGGTGAAGTAAAACAATACCTCCATGGGGTAAACTTCAGCCTGGGAGACATACAAGATATGTATGCTCTGCCCCTGAATGACCACCAGGCCTAGGGTGAGTTCTTTAAAGTCTAGAAGACTCACTTGAAGTTGTAGCCAGATCAGTAACACACCATTTGCTTTTCTTTCCTGTCTGTCCACCTTCCTATCCCCTCACTCTCACCACCCTGGGATTGCACTCGCCCATATAGCCTTCTATTATGTTAGCTTTGTCTCAGGCTATGATGTCTAGGACATCCCAGCTAAAAAACACAAAAGCACTGAAAAAAGAGAAACTAACCTAAAATGATACTATTGCCACTACTTTTCTTCCTAATTGTAGTTAATAATCTCATCATCCTTTTACTTCAACTCAAAACCTGGGAGTCAAATACCATTTCTTCTCATCCTTCTACCAGCACACCAAATCAGTCTACCTGCCAATTCCACCCGCCTCCCAAGTAGTTCTTTAACTGTTTTCTCTCCTCTTTACCCCCCATGCCATGTCTTCAGTCCAGGTAGGAGCAGACTAAATGGTCTCTCTGCCTCTGGTTTGTTCTCCCTTTATATTTTAATTTCAGCGTAGTTAGCATACAGTGTTATATTAATTTCAGTTCTACAACACAGCGATTCAACAATTTTACATATTAGTCAGTGCTCATCAAGAGAAGTATATTCTTAATCCTCTTCTCCTATCTCACCTACCCCTTGTACCCACCTCCCCTCTGGTAACCATCAGTTTGTTCTTATAGTTAAGAATCTGTTTTTTGCTTTGTTCCTTTTTTTTCCACTTTGCTCATTTGTTTCTTAAATCCCATATATAAATGAAATCATATAGTATTTGTCTTTCTCTGACTGGCTTATTTCACTTAGCATTATACTTTCTAGATCCATTCAGGATCTAGATCCATCCAAGCTTGCAAATGGCAAGCTTTCATTTTTTTTATGGCTGAATAATACTCTAATATATATATTATACACACCACATCTTCTTTATCCATTCATCTATTGATGGACACTTTGGCTGCTTCTATAATTTGGCTCTTATAAACAGTGCTGCAATAAATACAGGGGTACATAAATCCTTTCGAATTAGTGTTTTCACATTCTTTGGGTAAATACCCAGTAGTGCGATTACTGGATCATAAAGTAGTTCTATTTTTAATTTTTTGAGGAACCTCCATATTGTTTTCTGGAACAGCTGCACAGTTTGTATTCCCACCAATATAAGAGGGTTTCTTTTTCTCTGCATCCTCACCAACACCTGTTGTTTCTTGTGCTTTTTATCTTAGCCATTCTGACAGGTGTGAGTTGACATCTCATAGCGGTTTTGATTTGCATTTCTCCGATGATGAGCAATGTTGAGCATCTTTTCATGTGCCTGTTGGCCATCTGTATGTCTTCTTTGGAGAAATGTACATTCATGTCTTCTGCCCATTTTTAACTGGATAATTTGTGGGGGGGGGGGGGTTGTGTTGATTTATCTAAGTTCTTTATATATTTTGGGTACTAACCCCTCGTTGGCTATATCTTTTTTTGTTGTTGTTCTTTTTTTTTAAATTTTTATTTATTTATGATAGTCACAGAGAGAGAGAGAGGCACAGAGACACAGGCAGAGGGAGAAGCAGGCTCCATGCACCGGGAGCCCGACGTGGGATTCGATCCCGGGTCTCCAGGATCGCGCCCTGGGCCAAAGGCAGGCGCCAAACCGCTGCGCCACCCAGGGATCCCTCGTTGGCTATATCATTTGTAAATATCTTCTCCCATTCTGTAGGTTGCCATTTAGTTTTGTTGATTGTTTCCTTTGCTGTGCAGCTTTTTATGTGGATGTTGTCCTCCCTTTTTAAATTCATGACCAACTGTGGCCAGATGAATAATATTTTAAAAATCACAATACTAATCATTTAAATACTTAATGGGCTCAACTACAGCAATGGTGGTCAACCTTTTTTTCCCCCCTCTTTTCAAAAAACCTGAGGGATCCAATATATTCATAAGAGTTCAGAGGACAAGGGAATATGTTAGGATGGTCACTCAAAAAATTGTATCAGAATTTCTGAAGGATGTGTAAGTAGTTAAGAAAAGCATCCTCCCTCTGCTCTCCCAGATTATAATATGCCCACTTGTTTTTCTTTTATGCTGTTGTTATTGTTGTTTCTGACTAGTGCCTCTTTGTCCATCATCTGATAAAGACAGGGTTTCTGGGCCATGGAGGCAGTCATGTGACTACCAAGCACTCCATCTTCATGCAGTGACTATTCTGGGAATGGGCCCATGATGCCTGCTAGTTCCTCAACCTAGAGGGCCTTTCACATTTCAGTTAGGTCATTCATATACACTCTTACACATCCTTTAAGAAATCATTCTCTCCAGAAATCCTTCTCAAGGCTGCAAGTTGGACTAAGTACTTTCTCTCTCTGCACTCCAGCTTTACTCTATGCACACCTTTAATGTGTTACAGTGACAGTATCTCCCCAAAAGCAAGTCATTTGTTAGGACTTGTTAGGAAGTTTTGTCAAGCTTTTAACTAAGGCCAGGTGGTGAGAGCAAACTGATTTTAAAAAGTGATTTGGGATTCTTTTGGGTTAAATACACTGTGTTACATACAACTACCCACCAAGTAAAATAACCATTTCTATGAAACCCTCTAATAAAGTAATAAAACTATCTCACATTTTCCAAGATTTAGAGATAATTTTACACTTAGAGAAAAGAAGGTACCAAAAAAGACAAAAAAGAAAAGAACATTTCCTTTTCTTAATCATCTACTTTTACATCCCATTTCCATATATTTCAAATGCTGACAACTCTTTAAGGATCTTTTAATCTAAATGATGAATATTTAGAGACCTAGTTAACTTAATAAGACATGATTCAGTCACTTTAAGTGTTATTTATGAAGACTTTAAAAACATGGAGAATTGCTTATAAAGTGAAATCATAAAAGCGGGATGTAATAGTGCTTCTATAGTATAATTATAACTGTCTCTCTCTCTCTCTCTCTCTCTCTAAGGGAAATAATCACTCAAATGCTATATAATATGTAAATCGTGGTAGGAATGTGGACTTTTCCTTTTCTTCCTGAATTTTTAATGTGTTTTTATTATTTCTATGAGAGAGTAAAAATAATCAAATTGAACCCCATGGAATAATTTCAATGCAGCTGAAAGAGAACACAAAGCCATGCCTCAATGAAATTCTAATATAGTAAAACCTCAGCCTATAAGAATCATTCATTGCAGCTGAGTAACCCAGCTAAACTGAGGTTAGCGAATGAATTTCACCATCTTTTCGACCTATTTTGACAAGTTCTATTCACTTTAGTTATGCTTCTACGTTGTTCAAGATGCAGATCAGATGTGCAGGACATGGGGCTGAAGAACCCAGCTTCATGGTTGTTCTCCTACTGTACATCTGGAGAGCTCCCAAAAGACTGCAGAAAGACAGGTTTGGAATGGTTTGCTTTCCTTAGTAGGGCAGACGGTTGTCCTCAGGAGTTAGTGAACTGTATTTCCTGAAGCCCACACCAGGGGATGCATTTCAAGGAGGTTCTCACTGTGGCCTTTCATAGGCTAAAGCAGTGAAGAGAAGGTAGCTGGCTATTCAGCTCCAGCCTCCACCGCCCCAGCACTGCTTTTGATTGCTCCTCTTGCTCAAAGTATCTTCAGCCTCCACCCTCACCACCGCTGCTATTTCTTCTACTACAAGCTGCTGATGCTCTGGGAAGGTCTTCTCCATAACACTGGCTCTCTGCTCCTCTTTCCTCCCTCTTCTCCTGTGTCGTCTTCTACCTCCATCATTTCACTCATACTCTTTGATGTGATTCAAAGGATAAGACTTCTTAATATAAAGTCATTTGCTATCCTGTGCCTTGTACATGAAATACCTAATGAAAAATAGGCAAATCTGTAATATTACATAGGAACTTGCTACTCAAAGGGCAGTCTGTGGACCAGCAGCATCTGCATCACCTGCTGGCTTGTTAGAAATGCAGAACATCAGGCCCCAGATCTACTGAGAACCTGCATTTTAACAAGATCCTGAGATGGAAAAATAGAGATGTTAGTAAAGCCTCTGTGAACATATTTTTATACAGTTTTGACTTTTGAATCATTTAAGCATTTTATATATTCAAAAAACATTAAAGGGGTAAATAGGTAAAGTCTCAAAATTTAATACACAAAAAAATAAATGAACCTGAAATCTATATGCCAAATTGATAATCACACTGAAGAAAGAATTTATCTTTTGAACATAGTACCCTATTGGATGCCCTTAAAGCACCCAATATTCAAGGGTGTCTCAGTGGCTCAGATGGTTAAGTGTCTGCCTTCAGCTCAGGTCATGATTTCCAGATCCTGGGATCCAGCCCCTGTTTCAGACTCCCTGATGAGCAGGGAGTCTGCTTCTCCCTCTCCCTCTGCCACTCCCCCTGGCTCGTGCTCACTCTTTCTCTCTAATGAATAAATAAAATCTTAAAAAAAAAAAAAAAAAAAAAAGAACATCCTATATTCTAAGGACAAAAAAAAATCTGCAAAGAAACTCTGGACTTTAATTAGCATAATTGTTGTTAATAGTAATACTGCTATTTGATAAAATTATTTTGTGTATGTAACATAGGATAAAGCATTTATATATTTATATCCCCTTCCCACCTAGCTCTAGCCACTGAAATGTCTAGAAGCCACCATACTCTAGACACAATGAGCATATTCAAGTCTTGGTTTCCAAACACCACTGACCATGAAAAGAAACCAAGGCTCCTTAGAAGGGTGGCTGACCCCAGGTCTGGGATAGGAAAAGTATGAGATGGGGCTAAAGTGTCTCAGAGAAGTAAGTGCTCAAGACTAATGAGGATTTGACAACCTCACTTCTCTCTCTAGAAGCTTTGAGGATCTTTTCTTTACACTTAGCAGTCTTCAATTTCATAAAAATTTGTCTAAACTTGAAGTTGTCTTCATCCACTTTGCTGAGCCCTCTGAATCTGAAGATTCAGATTGTGTCTCAGAGCACAAAAGAAGTTCCTATTATTAATTTGATCTTTTCAACTCTTCATTGACTCTGTCATATCTTTTGGAATCCTAAGTATGTAGATGCTGGACCAACTGGACTGAGCCTATCTCTTTGCCCTACTTGCAAGTTTGCCGCCTCTCTTTTTGCACTGTATGCTAGGAGATTCCCTTACAGTCATCTTTCAAATTGTCCATAGCACTATTTTAATTTCAGCAAACAAATATCTGATTTTCAAAAGTTCACCCTTATTCTTTAACTGTTCCATTTTCCTGCATCCTGTTACTTTTCAGAGGTCATCTTAAAACATACTTCAAGTTTTCTCTTATGTACTCTCCTCAATTCCTTAATTCAGCTCTGCTTCTCCTAGGAACATCTGCTCTGTTTATGCTATCACTGCTGTTTGTTTTCCTACATTTAATGCATATTTCTGAGTAAAGGGCATGGTGACTTTTTCCTCTATGACTGATGTGGTTTCCCTCTGCTTTTCTGCTGGCCTCTCCTATAGTAAGGCAGGTGGCAGACAGTCCTGTGTGTGGAAATCCTGAATTTGTCAAAAGACTGACTTCATTTTAAGGTAAACAGGGGATGGGCCTTCAAATACCAAGAAGACAAGGGCTTTGTTTGGGGTATATGCACTGCCCTTCTCAGCGCCGAATCTCCACCAGGCAGCAGTTCCCTCAACTTCTTGAGAAAAGAAGAATCTGGTTTTCGGGGCACCTGGGTGGCTCAGGGATTGAGCGTCTGCCTTCATCTCAGGTCGTGATCCTAAGATCCTGGGATAGAGTCCTGCATCAGGCTCCCTGCAGAAGCCTCTGCCTCTCTCGTGAATAAATAAAATCTTAAAGAAAGAATCTAGTTTTCAATTCAGGGGTAAAATGATAGGCTGCTGTATTCCACACAGTAGGGTTGCAGGCAGAGGAAAACCAATGCAAGTGTGGGGCACAACCTAACTATTCATTTTACTTACTCCATTCATTGCACTTAGCACCATGATTCTTTCTCTTAAAAAACCTATTATGGCCAATGGAAGCTTGCAGAAAACAAAAAGTGATGAACTTTTCAAAAATCCTCAGGGGTAAAAGTATTCTCAATACTCATGCTTAAGAAATTACTGAACCCATCTGTGTTTATTCTTTCTCTTTTTAAAAATTTCTGTAAAATTTGAGATAGAAAAATCACTCTGCCATAAAAAATGTTTCATTTCTCATTTTATAGACATGTACATTCTTGAGTTTCCCCTACAAGTTTGTTTTACCTTTAAGATATCTTCTGTTGGGGTACACCTGGGTGGCTCGGTCAGTTAAGTGTCTGCCGCTGGCTCAGGTCATGATCTCACACTGCTCCCTGCTCAGCTGGGAGTCTGCTTCTCCCTCTGCCTCTTCTCCCCCTCTTGCTTGTGTGCTCTCTCTCTCTGTTGCTCACTTGCTCTCTCTCAAATAAAGTCTTTAAAAAAAAAAAAAAGATGTCTTCTATTCTTTGACATCTCTGGGCAGTAGCTATGTTTTGTTTTTTTTTAAATATAAGCATGAATTAAGGATGGCAAACATATGAGCATCTGCATAAATCAACCAGATACTCAATTTGTATTAAAACAAAGCCTTATGTGAAGACTGGCACTAGCTCAAATGTAGGATATAAAATAAAATTATTATAAAAATTCAATGAAAAAGAAGACAACTCTGATATTAATTATGCTAATTCAAAGTAAATTAAAAAAAAAACATTTTTTACACAGTGATATCCAGTGGTACTCAGAAAATAATCCACAGACTTGTTCAACCTCCAACCTTCTATCTGAAACATAATAATATAAAAATGTATTTATATATATATATGGCAACTTATATATATACATATTTATATATTTCTTTTTCAACCAAAGGAAAGTATTTGGTGTTCTGGAGCATTGCACGGAAATACTGTCTGCCCAAGTCACATTTCCTTCTCCTTTTGGTCTCTTTCCTGACAGTGGAGAACATAGCAGAAACCACTCTTGTGAGAACATTTCTCTGCAGGTTGTCATCGGAGTGAGCTAAAAGTAAGTATCTCCACCGCTATGATATTCCTATGGATCCGCAGCAGCCATGTGAATCTGTGCCAGCTTCAGAGTTGTCGATTTTTATCCCACAAAATTTGTTTGCGCCTGCTGCCCTGACCTGCAGGCCATCATTTATCACTCAGCAATGCTGTCTCTAGCCCCATCTCTCATCCTGTTACCTTTACTAATAACGAACACCAATTAATGTCGACTTTGTTTACTTCTATACATTACACACTTAACCAGTGCTGATATATTAGCCAAAAAACTATTCTGTAACTTCACAAATATTAATATAATTAACAACCCCAGAAGGTGGACATCATAATTGTCCTCATTGACAGAGGAGGAAGTTGAGCTACAAACCAGGCAACTTGCCCAAGGTCACACAGCTCAGGAAGAGCAGCTTTAGGATTAGCATCTGCGTAACCTGGCTCTAGTCTGTGAATCATCATCCCATCAGGGAGGAAAAAAAGTCTTTATTCTAGAACCAGGGAAAGAATTTAAGGAGTGCAATTATAGCTACCATTCCTTAAACACCCACCATGTATCAGACCTTCACATACATTAATCCTGACAAACCACCCCAAAGATAGAAGTTATTTTCCCATTTTTTAAAAGATTTTATTTATTTATTCATGACAGACACAGAGAGAGAGAGAGGCAGATACATAGGCATAGAAAGAAGCAGTCTCCTCGCGGGAAGCCCAGTGCAGGACTCGATCCCAGGACCCCAGGATCATGCCGAGATGAAGGCAGTTGTTCAATCACTGAGCCACCCAGGGTGCCCCTTATTTTCCCATTTTGATGATAAATAAACAGAGGCTCAGAGCTCAACATGCCTCCAATCACACAAACAGTGTGAGAGCTGGAATTGGAACCCAGGGCACCCCAGCTCCAAAGTTCCTGCTCTTTATAAAATGCTTTGCTGCCTCCCTCACCACCCAAGGAAAAAGAAAGAGACTTTTATTCCATGTGATACAGCAATTTGTGATGTTAAAAATGCTGTCCTTAGATCTGACCTATGCTGCTGGGCTGATACCTTGAGGATTTTATTTTTAGACCAGCCTTCCCCAAAGGCTTCAATTTTTCTTCAGAACACCATCCCTTGGGGGCCAGAGGCAGCATGAGAGCAGACACTATGTTTTACATAGAATTGATGAAATGGCCAAAAAAAAAAAAAAAAAAAAAGGTGGAGGGGGAGAGCAGTAACTAAAGCAAGGAGTAAAATCCTAACTTCACAGTTAAAAAAGCCAAAGTAACCCTGACATGATAAGGAAAATTTCACTATCCCTTATCCTCAGACACTGCTTTCAAAATGTTGATTAAAAATTAAACTGGATGATTTCTTGGAATCCAAATACTTGGTTAGAGTTGGGTAAACTATGTGAATGGAGAATGCTTTAAATTTTTAAAATTTTTATGGGCACGCTTCAGAACTATGCAGTCTAAAACTGCCTTACCCTTAGACTCTTCCAAAATGCAACTGGTAAGGTTGCCATTCAGCATTTATACACTTCCAGGAATGACATTAACTTAACTTCATGTGATTGGAAGGTAAGACATTTACTCCCCTCCCTTTTACGTCTGTGGAGGTTTCTGTAGAAATACTTATCCCCAGGGAATGCGGTGTATCACAAAGGAAAATTTGATCCTAAGTTAGGGATTTAGATGGATGTGAAAAAGGACTCAAAAATGGGATACCTCATGACCTAGACTTGAGGCCATACTCCTAGATGAAATAATAAAAAACAAGAACTAAAGAAACTTTTCATGATTAATCACTGAACACAGCATGACACAGAAAACAATCTTCCAGAGCTCCTGTCTCCTATTTCTACATGACTGCTTAATATATCACGTTAATATGGGCTGTTCTGTGCACCAGATACCAAGAAAGAATACAAAAGTAAAGGAGATAGAATCCTTGCTTTCTAAAGTGTTGAAACATTATAAAGAACAATAGAAAGGCCAATTATTAAGTCCATTAAGGCAATAACCCTTTATCTTCAGATGCATGAATTCTTGAGATCAATGACAAGAGTGGGGGTGGGTGGGAGGATTGGAGAAACAGGTGAAAGGAATTAAGAGTACTTATGAGTCCCGAGCAATGTACAGAATTGCTAAATCACTATACTTACACGTGAAACTAACATAACACTATGCTAACTCTACTGGAATTGAAATTTAAAACTTAATAAATTTTAAATTCTTTTTAAATGGATGAGAAATAATGGAGATTAAAAAGATAACTCATAAACAGAAGATGCAAAAAAACAACAAAAAAAATCAACCAGCATTTCAAACAGTGCTCAGTTTCACTAAAATAAAAATTTTAATTAAAATAAAAAAAGAGTGTTATCTTTTGCCTAACAAATTTTCAAAGGTTTAAAAAAGATGGAAAGAGTCCTAGGAAACTGATACTCCACCAGTGGAAATGCAACCTTACAGTATTTCAGCATGCTCTCTCAACAACCTTAAAAATACTCCCAGGGACTTCCTTTCCTGGCAAAGATAGACAAGCTTGTGGCAGACCAATGTTCCCACCAAGAACAACTGAAAAGGCTGGATAGGTGTTTTAAAAACTTTTCTGAAGCATCTAAGAGCTACCAAAGCAAGGAGAACTTGAGAGGTCAAGACCTCAGACAGAAGGAAGCATGGAAATGTGATGCAGCTTTGCCTCCAATGAGACTTTTCCCTTGAGGTATAAGCCAGTGTTGAAATGTCAGCTCAGAGGTTTTTCTCAAGGCAGCTGAAAAGTGGCAGCTGAAAGGCTTAACAGCAGCTGAGAAGCTTCAAGTTGGGTAAGAGAGGCAGCTGGGAGGCTGAGAAGCTGAGCAGGGCACAGTGTGTACCAGTGTCCAGCGCTGGAAGCTGTGTTCAGGGCTCACAGGAGGGTCAGGTGGTCAGAAGGACTTCCAAAGGACTTCATTCTTGGACTGGGCATGGACGGGAAATCGAAGAGCTCTCAGAACAGCCAAACGCCAACCTAATTAGCTCAAGTTTAGGTTTCTTTATTAAGTTTCCAAATGAAGTTTATTTTTTGAGACACAAATGGGACATCAAAAGCCTGAGCTATGAAGAAAAGATTGATAAGTTGGCCAGAAGGCATCATTATGAAAATGAAAAGGCAAGTCAAAAAGAAGGCATTTGCAATCACATAATTGACAAAAGACTCATACCCTGAATATCTATACATATTTTCATGCTGATAACTTATTTTTAAGATTTCATTTATTTATGTGACAGAGAGAGAGCAAGAGAACACAAGCAGGGGGAGTAACAGGGAGAGGGAGAAGCAGACTCCCTGCCCCTGTGAGGCTCGATGCCAGGACCCAGGGATCGTGACCTGAGCTAAATGCAGACGTTTAACTGACTGAGCTACCCAGGCCTCCCCAAACTGGTAAATTTTTAAGAAAAACTGCACAAACACATCCAGTTGAGAAATGAGCAAAGGATCTGAACCAAACTTCACGAAGGATGATACCCACATGGCAACACACACACACACACACACACACACACACACCAAAAACAGGTGCTGTCCCTCATTACTCATCAGGGAAATGCAAATAAATAAATAAATGCAAATAATAAATAAATGCGAATAAAAACCATAAAGAGACAAATCTAACAGAATGGCTAAAATTAAAAAGACAGAAAATAGTGAGTGCTGGTCACAATGAGGTGCAAATGGAACTTTCATATGTGGCTGCTGGGAGTGGACATTGGTAACTGTCTGTGGAAAACAGTGTGCCATTTACGGTAACTTTGCAGTTATGTCTGCTCTATGACCCAGCAACCCCACTCCTGAGTATGTGCTGAACAGAAATGTTCACATTTCTGCACCACAAGTCAAGTACAGGTATACTTCTAGTAGCACTATTTGAAATAGCCAAACATTAGAACAGCAAAAATGTCCATCAGTGGTAGCACTGAGCAACATGGTATGTTTATATAATGAAATACCGCACAAACATGAAAATCAACAAGCTACTACCATGTGCCACGAGGACAAATCTCATAAATACAATACTGAACAAAAGATACAGACACAAAAATATATATACAGTATTACTTCATTTATATAAAATTCAAAATCAGGCAAAACGAATCTTTGGTGTTAGGAGTTTTTGGTTACCTTTGGGGAGGAATATAATGACTGGGAATAACCCTCTAGAAGGTTCTGGGGTTCCTGGCATGCTAGTAACATCCATGATGGTTCCACACATGTATTAATTTTTTCAAATTTCACTGAGCTATGCCCCTGATTTGTATTTCTTCCTGCTTATATATATATACACATATATATATATATGTGTATATATATATACACATATATATATATATAAGCAGGAAGAAATACAAATATATATATACATACATATATATATATTCTTAATTTCCATTAAAAATAAATGTTTGTAAAGCATTTACTTCTCAGAATCCATTCCTAAGAAATATTTCCAAATACCCTTTAAAAGTTCAGGTAGTTAAAATATATATATAAAATCTTCCAGATATTGGGTTAGGCATCAGAGATATGGCACAAAAAACAAACGAGTCCATAAGAGAAAAAACTGACAAATTGGCCCTCATCAAAACTCAAAATTTTTGCAATTCAGATAACATAATTAAGAAAATGAAAAGCCAAGAAACAGACTGAAAGTATTTGCAAAACAGATCAAATAAAAGACTTGTACCCAGAATGTACAAGGAATACTCACAACTTAGTAATATTCAAACCTAATCGAGAAATGGGTAAGATTCGAACAGACATTTCAGCAAAGAAGACATACAAATATCTAACAAGTGTATGAGAGGATGTTCAATATCACTGTCATTAGGGAAATGCATATTAAAATCACTCTGAAATACTTCACATCCACTAGAATGACTAATAAATATGACAGACAACAAATGTTGGTAAGGATATGGAGAAATAGGAACGCTCAGATATTGCTGATGGGAATGTCAAATGGTAGAATCATTTTGGAAAAGAGTTTGGCAGCTTCCCAAATAGTCAAACACAAAACTCCCAATACAACTCAGCCATTCTATTCCTAGGTGTTGGCCCAAGGGAAATGAAAATGTGTGTCCACACAAAGACTTGTACAGGAACATTATTCTTAATAGTACAAACCTGGAAACCACCTAAATGTCCATCAGCTGATGAACAGATGAACAAAATGTATTATACCCTACAATGGAATACTGTTCAGCAATAAAAAGTAATAAAGTACTGACATATGCTATGTCATGGATGGACCTCAAAAATATTATGGTAAGCAAAAGAAATTAGTCTCAAGAAACCACATATTACATAATTTCACATACATTGTTCCGAAAGTAGACAGCAGGGCTAGGGATAGGATGGGGGATTAATTGTAAATGGGTATGAGGGAGCTTATCTGGGGGAAGAAAATGTTCTAGAATCAATTATGCTGATGGTTGTACCACTTGGTAAAATTACTGAATACCACTGAATTATGCACTTGAAATGGCTGAATTTTATGAAATGTTAAATATATCTCAACAAAACTGTTAAAAATTTTCATATACACAACAGCAAGAAAATAAAGCTAACCTGAAGGTTCACATTTATGAAACAGTTTGAGCTAATTATATGATTTATATCATAGAGTGTTGTAGAGCCACTAAAACTATTTTTGAAGAGTATTTAATGACACAAGAAAATATTATGCAAATATATTGAGGGAAGAAAATAGACTACAAAGCTGTATACACAATATACTGTCGCTAGATCTTTTTAAATTTTCAAGAATTGGAAAGAAACACATCAAAATACGAACAGATGTTTCTGACCAGTTAGATTCTTAGTAATACTTTTTTTCGTGTTTTCTGTATTTTCCAATATCTTATAAGTTTTCCTATATTCAAGAAAAAATTCTAAAAAAAGGGAAAAATTCTGCTTGAATATTTTCATATACTTTAAAAATATATAACATTACTAGTTCTTTTCAATGATCATAAAATATACTTCTTTTTTTAAGACACATTTCTAAAAAACAATATTCCTTAGGAAAGATATTAAGAAAGCAAAATAAGCATCCTCCTATTTCATCATGCCTATTGTCCATGGCTAAAACATAATACAATATTTAAAACTTTAGAAACTGATGGGAATTACTCAAGTGTACTGTATCCCTTAGGCAAGTATTTCTGCTATTAGCAAGAAATGTACTCTCATTGGTAAAGGGTACAGCAGACTTATGAGTAGACTAGAATCTTGTTATCCCCAAAGCCACAAACATTAAATATGATAGTTCATCTACTAACTATTTCTTAAAAGCATCCCATATTTTGGGGCAGCCTGGGTGGCTCAGCGGTTTAGCGCCGCCTTCAGCCCAGGGCGTGATCCTGGAGACCCGGGATTGAGTCCCATGTTAGTTAGGCTCTCTGCATGCAGCCTGCTTCTCCCTCTGCCTGTCTCTCTCATTCTCTCTCTCTCTCTCTCTCATAAATAAATAAAATCTTAAAAAAAAAAAAAGTATCCCATTATTTCCTCCAATTATCTACCTATTAAACTAAAAAACAAAAAACAGTGCCTACCTTGCCACATTAATCTCTAGATCACCTTTCTGGTTTCCACAAACATCACCTAGGAATCAATGCAATTTCAAAGCAAACAAAAACAAACAAAAAATCTGCCTATTTTTGTTTATTTTTATGCTATTCCACAAGAATTTGCTTTTTTTTTAATCCCACTTTAGTATCACCTGTTTTCTGGATACAGCTCAACTAGCTGCTCTACTCTTTAACGCTGTTTTCTTAAGTAACTGTGCCCATTTGATCCCATATTCCTATGGTATATTTAATTTAATTTTTCATTAATAGTCACAATGTTAGCACAATGAGAGTTTGTTTCCAAGGCCTTCAAATAAATTTATCAAATCAAAGCTTTAATGTTTTCCACCATCATATTGGTGTTTCTTCTAAAATTTCTGGTACTCTCGTCTCCACTGCCTCTTATTACAAATGATTTTGGCATTTCCTATGGAGGTAATAAGTTAGGGCCATCATAAGCTTTCGCTGAGCATTTCCATGCTCTTCCTCTAGATACTCACTATGTCCTCCACAACACAAGCACTTCAGTGACCTTTGGGATACTACTCCATCACCCTTGCAAAATGACTATTTTCCATATCTCGCCCCAAACTGAATTTAAATCTGTTTCTCACTTCAAGATTCTACACTATGATTTTGACATACCTTTGTTTCTCTTCCTCTGACCTCCTCCACTCCAGTTTCTGATCCCTTTATTCAGAACAGTGACTTTAATAGTCTCTTTTCACAACTAAAGAGATACAGCTTCTCTTGTTCTTTCATTGCTTCAAGCCTGTTAGAAGTCTCTATATTCCTTCCTAGACCTTTCAGAAACAGTCCACTAGGACCACGTCCCAGTTTACCCTGTGCAACTATAATACAAACTATCTGTTTCTCATAACAACATTTTTCGTGACTGTGACTGGCCCTGAGAACTCCAGCCAAGTCAATTCAACAAAAACATCTAGGGCATCTACCATGTGCCAGGTACTGTGCTGGTTGGTAAAAATTCATATGATGTGCTATCTGCTAAAAACAAGTGGGGACAAATACACCTATGCCATAGGCTCCTCTTTCTCCCTACATATCTGGGCAATGGCACTGTCTAAGATGGTTCAAACATCATCTGTTGGCACAAGACAATTTATGAGACTCCCTATCCTACCACCTCACTACCTCACCTTAACTGCAATGACTGGACATTATGTTCTCCAACAGTATCACAAAAAATGTCACAGAATATAGAATCAGAAGACCTCAATGATATCATCAGAGACCTCAACTAACCTCTTGATTATATGTATGAGTCAACTGTTTATACATATTTTTTTAAGGCTGCTAAAATCATTGGTCCCTTGGTATTGTCATATGGAAATATTCATTACCATAGCAAATTCCAATAATGAACACAAGGGAAAATATGGAATTACTAAATTTTTTCATGAGTGGGAGGCTAGAAGATAACACAGGAGTAACAGCACAGAACTAAAGATCATTCTGCTCCCTAGTATGCCATTTCAAAATAAGATTGCTGAAGAGCAGTGTTGACTCATCCTCAGAAATAATGGCAGATCTGTTTGACCTTGATTCACTGCCATGATCAAAATAATTCTGCTTAACTTGGGAAGATTCTGAGAAATCTAAAGGTCATACTTAAAATACTTAAGAGACAAAAATCTATGAAGACTTTAGTTTTATATTCAAAGCAGCCACCAAATAAAGACAATGTCAACAGAGTCCTCATGTGCCAATTAAAATTACCTTCACTTGCATACGTTGCCCTGATGAAAAGTCTTCCACCATGCTACCCGTGTATTTTAAAGATTTTATTTTTACATAACCTCTATACCCAACCCGGGGCTTGAACCCACAACCCTGAGATCAAGAGTCGTATATGCTCCAACAAATGAGCCAGCGAGGTGCCCTACTACACATGTATTTTATATAAATCTTTTTATATAAATCTTTGATACATAATTTTCAGCTTGACTTATACACCTCTTTAAATTAATTCCCTCTTTCCTTTAACAAATAGTTATTAAGCACCTGCCCTATGCCAGCTTCTGACTAAGCACAGCATACAATGGAGAACAAAACAGATCTATCTCCTGATCTTATGTAACTCACAAGTCTAGTGTGGAGACTCATTGTGATGGTTAATTTTATGTGTCAACTCGACTGGGACAGAGGGTGCCTGATTTAAATGTTATTTCGGGGTGTGTCTGTGATGGTGTTTCTGGATGAGATTAGCATTTGAATTGGTAGACAGAATAAAGCAGACTATTCTCCCCAAAGTGGTAGGGCATTACCCATCCATGGAAAGCCTGAATAAAACAAAAAGGCAGAGGAAGGGGGATTTTGCACTCTCCCTGTTTAAGCTGAAACACCACCCTTCTACTCTCAATTGATACTTACACCACTGGTTCTCTCGTTCTCAAAAACACATCATCAGCTTTCCTGAGTCTTCAGTTTATAGATGGCAGATCGTAGGACATCTCCACCTATATAATCACAAAAGCCAATTCCTTATAATAAATCACATGTACCTCCCATTGTTTGCTTCTCTGGAGAGCCCTGGCTCATATCAAACACACACAAAAACAAAATAACCAATGGATTATGTGTGCAGTAAAGGAAAACTCAGGATTCTCAAAGAAAAGAAAACAGAGAAAATTCCTCATTTACATGTGTCCATATATTCTTGCAACAACCTCTAAATCTCCTGCTCTGTGATAGTATGATATTATCCACTATGATGAACCCAAAAGTACTAGGCTAAAGACTAGTATATTTTGGTTTTAAAGTTATAGTGTTTATTTGGTATTCTGTTTTATTTTTTCGTGGGTAAGGGGTGGGAGAAGATAGGTCAGAGGGAGTAAGAAGTAAAATAAAATAAATAGAGACTAAAAGTGGGAATCTTTATTGTAAGGATAAATAAAAACTTTACAAAATGCATGTGGTCCTGAAAAAAGTTTTCTAAAACCAAATTCTTCACAAATATTTTTTTTTAAGAGACAGAGTGCCCAAGTTGGGGAAGGGGGGCTAGAGAGAGAGAGAGAATCTTGAAAAGGATCCCCACTAAGCACAGAGCCCATCACAGGGTTTAATCTCACCATCCTGAGATCAGGACTAAGCCAAAATCCAGAGTCTGCTGCTTAACCAATTGAGCCACCCAGGCACCCCTTGACACACAATTTTAAATTCACGAAAATGGTTCTTGAAACCTCACTAGCTGAAGGACTCTGCTAAATCCTACCATAAAGCAGAATTCATGCATAAAAATGGTTATCTCCTCTAACTAAACCTTATTTCCATTTCTGTTATTTCTAAATTTAAATTTCAATCAAGTTTGCTGTACATCCAACAATGGAGAAGGATCACTCTAGGCAAAATGTGTTACATAACTGTCATTCTAAATTCAAAGTACTGCATATCACCTCCCAACACCCACCCTGCTCCCCCCACAAAAAAAGTCATGCCTCAGCAAACAAATTTATTTAAGATGTATTTATTTTATTTTAGAGTGGGGGGAGAGGGGCAGAGTGAGAGGGAGAGAATCTCAAACCGACTCCCTCTGCTGAGCACAAAGCTCCATCTCACAACCCTGAGATCATGACCTAAGCTGAAATCAAGAGATGGACACCTAACTGACTGAGCCACCCAGGCACCCCTCAGCAAACATATTTTTTAAAGAAAATCTGCAATATTCATTTTGAACCTTCAGAAGTAAAAAAAAAAATCAAGGTGATAAAATGGTTGTATTCTCAACATCAAAGAACGGTTTCTCATTGTGCATCACGAAATCACAGGGAAAAAGAATTTCGGTTGAGGCTGTGATGTTCATTCGTTAGTGGGTTCCCCACTGATAGTGTACCAGTGATGCTACCATTCAGTAAGGTGCCTGCTGCTAGTTCTCTTGTCCTCTGCTCAAGGATCACAGCAGCAGTAAAAGCCTTGCAAGTTCACAAGATACTGATGCAACTGACGTACGGCTGATAAGACCAAGTGCCCATAGGGAGTTTACTAGCCCAATGTCAACTGCACACACAATAGTCATAATTGCAATTCCTGGATTTTCTTACACACAAAAAAAGGAAGAAGTGCACTAAATATTGCCATACAAACATCACTGCTTATACTTATGTGGGGTTTTACCAGTTGTATTATACTTCGTTCATGCCTACTTCTCACTTGATTTTCCCTAGCAGATACAGCCTATGAAAGAGCGATGCCAAAAAGTGGTGTGTGTGTGTGTGTGTGTGTGTGTGTGTATGAAGTTATGTGTGTATTCAATAATGGCAAGAATCATTGCACTAGAATGACCCAAATGTAGAGTTTGCCTAATGTTGATAAAACAAATGTGAAAATTCTTCTTATATACAGAATACTTTATTATGCTAGATTTCAAGAGAATATGCAGAATTTAATACAGATTCTAGAAGGGACAGCATTCAATGAAATGATCAGTCTGTCTTAAGTTTATATCAGATAAATAGAAAATTCCCTTTCCACAGGACCACAACCTAAATGGATGCTTTTCATACGAGTATTCTCTATTTGTTAAAATATATATATATCAGAAAGATCTTTTCCTATTTATTTAGGAATCTAAATGTTTAGATTCTAAATATTCTATTTATTTAGAATCTAGATGTGAGCAAAGACTTTACCAAAATAATGGGGCTCCTGGGTGGCTCAGTTGGTTGAGCATCTGACTCTTGGTTTCAGCTCAGGTCATGATCTCATAGGTCATGAGATTGAGCCCCACATCTGGCTCCACACTCAGCAGGGAGTCTGCTAGAAGACTCTCACCCTCGGCCCCTTTCCCCACTCACACATGCTCACGTTCTCTCTCCCACTCTCTCTTTCTCTCTCTCTCAAATAAATAAATAAATCTTTAAAAAAAAAAAAGACCTTACCAGAAAAGATTCTAATATTCAAGCTTCAGAAATCATTTCTATACTGGTGCCTCATTACGCAAGATAAGGAAAATTAGAAGGACAAAAAGATGGACTTTAAAACTCAAAATGCAAAAGAAAAATTACTTCATAAAAAGAGCATAGAAAATATCAAAGCTAACTTCATGATACAGATAATTAGCACTTGATGAATGGAATAATTATCCAAAGGTAATAAAGTTAATTACTTTAGTCTTTTCTCTGGCTTCATTTTATCACTGTATCTAAGTTTTTATAGCTAATTCACAGTAACTGAGTATGGAGAAATAAATGTAGATTCTTAAAGTCCTTCAACTGTTCATCACAACCAAGGCTGTGCCACACACCTAACCCACGTAGGATTAAAGGGAAAAAATTAAGTATGTTATAGTAACAAAAGGAAAAACTATATGCTTCGTAAAATATTTACCGAAATGTAACCATTTGAAATAAGCATAGAATAATTACTCCTTTTCAAAAGTGAGCCACCCAGAAGAACCCTGCAGTTTGCCATCTTTCACTTGCTGCTTCTGAGAGTATAAATAAGGGCAATGTGGACCATGGGTGGCTTTTTAACTTTTCCTACTACCATTTAAAATATTTTATTTATTTGTTCATGAGAGACAGAGACAGAGACACAGGCGGAGGGAGAAGCAGGCTCCACGCAGCGAGCCCAACATGGGACTCAATCCGGGGTCTCCAGGATCAGGCCCTGGGCCAAAGGCTACGCCAAACCGCTGAGCCACCCAGGCTGCCCTCCCTACTACCATTTTAAAGGCAAAGCCCAGAAATCTGAAGGAACAGAAAACTAAATGTGACTGGCAGTGTTTTTTCAAGATCGAAGATGTAAACAGATGTAACCAAATAATTTAAAATAAGATGCCTACACTAACTCCCTAAAGAACAAAATACAAAACTAAAGTGACCGTAAACAAGATGAAGTTACATCTTAGGAAGAGAAACTGTTAATACCAACATTTCAAATTTATTTGCAGAGGAAAATAAATTATAAAATTGGAATTAAAGGGTAAAAGAAAAAAATAAATTAAAAAAAGGGTAAAAGAAAGTAAGCAGCTTGCCATCATATCTTGGCACATTAGTGTCTTTTTCTTTTCTTTTTTTAAAAAGATTTTATTTATTTATTTGAGAGAGAGAGAGAATAAGTCAGGAGGTAAGGCAGAGGGAGAGGGACAAGCAGTCTCCCCCCCCCTCCCCGCCCCCCAGGCAGAGAGCCGGATGCAGAACTCTCGATCCCAGGACCCTGGGGGTCATGACCTGAGGGGAAGGCAGCCGCTTCACCAACTGAGCCACCCAAGGGCCCTGCCTTTTCTTTTCAAAAGCAAACACCCTGTAATGATTAGTTAAGGTTTGCATACTAATCTATTAAAAAAAAAAAAAAAAGATCCTATTTTGGGCATGTCTACAATCTCAGAAACAAAACAATTTCTTTAGTATAGTCAAATTTAAATCAAATTTTGAGATTATAGTATTATAATATTTGTCAGAACAGTAACCAGGACTTCAAAGGGCTATATTTGCTATGTTAGAGGTGAGTAAAAAACTCCTTCATGCCAAAAGGGCAAAGAAAGAGAAAAGTGCAGGACCTGATCCTGATGTGAGATGAATGAAGGAAAATAATTTCCCCAAAGGATTTGTAACCACAAATTAGCACTGAGATTAAAAAAAAAAAAAAAAAATCCTCAAGCAAAAATCTGATTTAAAAAGTGTCCAGGTAAATAGAGTGCCCAAGCTAGTAGCAGAAGCAAAATATATTTCCCCTCTGGGGGAACCCACCTTCAACCCAGGCCTGATACAATAACCACAGATAAAATTCCAAGGAAAGTGAGCAGCTCATAGTCAAAAATCACAAAACCCTGGGGTGCTTAGCTGGCCCAGTCAGTTAAGCATCTGCCTTCCCCTCAGGTCACGATCTTGGGGTGTGCAATGGAGCTCCTGGGCTCCCTGTCTCAGTGGCGAGTCTACTTCTCCCTCTCCCTCTGCTCTTCCCCCTGCTTGTTCTCTCTCCCTCTCTCTCTCTCCTTCTCAAATAAATTCTTTAAAAGAAATTATAAAATCTTAAAATGATAAAAGCAACATGAGTGATTAAGAAGCAGGGGAAAAGGGATGACTGGATGGCTCAGCAGTTGAGCATCTGCCTTGGGCTCAGGGCATGATTCCAGGGTCCGGGATCGAGTCCCGCATTGGGCTCCTATAGGCAGCCTGCTTCTTCTGCCTATGTCTCTGCCTCTCTCTCTCTCTGTCTCTCATGAATAAATAAATAAAATCCTTTAAAAAAAAAAAGGAAATTAGAATAGTAGAATAAACCTGAAAACACAAAAGGAAAATAAAGGCAAAAATGAAAGAGTTAGAAAACAAGCATATAATACAGATGACTGGCAATGTCAGAACCTGGTTCTCGAACAGATTACGAGAAACGATATACCTCAGAACTGAGAGAGAGAGAGAAATTAGCAAAATCAGGAGTTTTTAAAATTGGGACATATCACAGATGTAGCAATGATGAAACAGATAAGAGAATATCATGGAAAACTTGATGGTAATACTTTATGCTTTTGAAAACCTAGTTATCACGACAACTGTCCCTTAATAGGAGAATGGATAAATTACAGAATTCATAGACTAAAAACACAAACAAAAATGAAAACAAATTATGGCTACAAACTGACAAATCTCAAAAACATAACAGTGAACAATTAAGCAAGCATAAAAGTATATATAATATGTATTATAATTCCCTTTAAAGAAAGTCCAAAAATAACCAATACCAAAGAACATGCTACTTTAGGGATAAGGCAAGCATTTCCATTAGATGGGGAATGAGGAAACAAAGGGATTATAGGCATATCATACTTTTTAATCTTGGTAGTAGATCATGGGTATTCAATTTTTTTTGACTTACAAATATGTTTTATGTACTTTTATATGTACAATGTACTTCACAATAGATGTTCTTTTAAAAAATTACATAATGGGACACCTGGGTCAGTGGTTGAACGTCTGCCTTTGGCTCAGGTGGTGATCCTGGGGTCCTGGGATCCAGTCCCACATAGTGCTCCCTGCAGAGAGCCTGCTTCTCCCTCTGCCTATGTCTCTCTCTGTGTCTCTCATGAATAAACAAATAAAATATTTTAAAAATAAAATACAATAATTACATAGTAAAATCAGTTTCAATGGCGTATTCTGAACTTTCCTATATGAACATTCGCATGATTGCATGAAAAAAAAATTACTTATTCAATCTTTACAGGGCTGTCAAATTTGATGTCAAAGGACAAAGACGTGGTTCTTGTTCTCGGAGATATTAAAGAAGAAACTGATACTGACCTAAACAAAAAATTTATGCTGAAGGGTGTACTAAGGGAACAGAGAACCTCAGTCCAACTTACAGAAATGAAGGAAGCAGATTGTTTCACACTGGAGAAAATAATGTCTGAAAAAAGAATAACTGGCCCAGAAAATATGTTTGGTGTGTATGTGTTTACTTTCTCTTTCCTTTTACATCCAGGACCAAATTCTAAAGATGAGAAAATATGCATGAAAATGCAAATGTGACTCTGCATTCATTAGGGTCATGTTTGATGGCTCAATGTAACTATGGTCATAAAAATGAGGAGGAGAATTTCTCTCTACTTTCGACCATCCGTCATTAAGTTTCCACACATGACCTTTTCCTGGCTTTTGCCCATTTTTATCTCTAGTTTCATTCCTAGAAGTGACAATGTTTTTGTGATAGCCATAGTGATACTTATCTTGTTTCAAAAGGTAATTTCTGGTTAAGATGAGTTTTTATATTAATGATAGAATGGGAGATAGATATAGATCAAAATAAAGATAAAATACAGATATCCAGAAATAGACATACATATATACACAAGACATTAAGAGTCCTGGAGTTGGCAGCAAAGGACAGAAAGCAGAACATTTTTAAATCTTAGAGATAATTGGAAACAATATCTACTCCTTCTACCACATAGCAACTATGTATGCATCAGTGTATGTGGGCAGCAGGTCAGATGGTAATAGAGCAAGGAGATTAAAAATGAAAATGGAGAACATTCTTAGGGCACACTATAACCGCTGGGCCTATTTAGGTAGATATGGCATTTATAGCTAGGACTGAGCACTAGTGAATGGCTTGGTGTGGAGGTTGGACCTTTACAGTCGAGTCCTTAGATATATCTACGGTTATTGCATTTGGGTAAAGCACTACTAGCCAGTCATGCCTGGATTCAAATCCTATCTGACTTGAGTATTTCATCTTTCGCTGACAAAAAAAAAAACTGCATAAGATAATGTAGGAAAAGTATAACCTAATCTATAGATTTGATATTGAGAATAATAAAGTGCCTTAAGGTCAACAAAAGACATCAATGCAATTTATCCCTACCAAAATAAAAAATCTATTTCTAAGGACACCCGGGTGGCTCAATGGTTGACCATCTGCCTTTGGCTCAGGTCTGGGATCAAGTCCCACATCAGGGGACTGCAAGAAGCCTGCTTCTCCCTCTGCTTATGTCTCTACCTCTCTCTCTGTGTGTCTCATGAATAAATAAATAAAATCTTTAAACAAAATCTACTTCTAGGGCTTTCCTCAAACAGATAATCATACATGACTACAAAAAACTGAGCTTTAAGATATTTACTGCTGTATAGTACCAAAAAAACAAAAAAGGAAAACTGATCTGAAAAAAATTTAAAAATTAATTTAAAAAAAAAGAAAACCGGGATCCCTGGGTGATGCAGCAGTTTGGCGCCTGCCTTTGGCCCAGGGCACGATCCTGGAGACCCGGGATCGAATCCCACGTCGGGCTCCCGGTGCATGGAGCCTGCTTCTCCCTCTGCCTGTGTCTCTGCCCTCTCTCTCTCTCTCTCTCTGTGACAATCATAAATAAATAATAAAACATTTTTTTAAAAAGCCTATCTGATACTACAGATACTACAGCATATCCCCAATCAATTATGTGATATTCACAGACTATAATACTATTCAATATTCAAAATATGTTATGAAAGACCATTCCATGATAGGTCCTGGTCCATGATATGTCCTGGGGACCCGGGATCGAGTCCCACATCAGGCTCCCTGCATGGAACCTGCTTCTCCCTCTGCCTGTGTCTCTGCCTCTCTCTCTCTCTCTCTCTCTCTCTCTGTCTCTCAAGAATAAATAATTAAAAAAAAGAAAAGAAAAGAAAAAGAAAAGAAAATTAAGAGGAAATATATGCTAGGGCACCTGGGGTGCTTAGTCAGTTAAGGCTCTGACTCTTGATTTTTGGCTCAGGTCATGATCTTGACATCATGAGATCGATCCCCACTTCGGGATCCATGCTGCGTATGGAACCTCCTTAAGATTCTCTCTCCGTGGGGCACCTGGGTGGCTCAATGGTTTTGGGATCAAGTCTCCTGCATTAGGCTCCCAGCAGAGAGCCTGCTTCTCTCTCCCTACATCTCTGCCTCTCTATGTATCTCTCATGAAGAAATAAATAAAATCTTAAAAAAAAAAAAAAGATTCTCTCTCCTCTGCCCCTCTCCTCCTAAAAAAGATAAAATAAAAATTTAAAAATTAAAACTTAAAAAAAGAAATATATGATATAGTATCATTCTTAGAAACTGAAATATTACAGTATTTTTGTATATTATATTAAAAATATACACCAAAGAGTTAACAATTGTTATTTTGGGTGTAATTTTCATGTTTTCAATTATGGGGTTTTTTGGGGGGGGTTGGGGTTTTTGGGTTTTTTGTTGGTCTGGATTTTATAAATTTTCTATAATGCATATGTGTCACTACCATCATAAGAAAAAATATCTATTATAGCATAAGGATAGAGAATAAAGATTTGAAACCTTATAATAGCAACTCTTTGCAAAATATGAAACCAAAAATGAGTAGTTCCCAACATCACCACACCTCTCTGTAGGAACAAATTTACCCAAAGCCTATTATGGAAAATGGAAGAACTTCAAATCCAAAACTCCTCTCACTGAAGAGCTCAATGATTCAAAAAAAAAAAAGGGGGGGGGGGGAATGTTTGAAGAAGTACTGAATGGGAACTAGCTAAAAGATCTAAAAGAACAGACTTTCTGCTACTGTTGGACAGTGTAAAACTTCAGAAGGTACCACACTTTGTGCAAACTTAATCAAAATGGAGCAAGAAGACAGCCTATTTCACATCCGGCCTAGAGGTAATGGCAAAAATAAGCTACAATGATTTAAAGAATGGATTTTCATTACAAGTACACATTTGGAGTTGTGTACAAAACAACTCGTGAAGTATTTTCTCCTCTGGAAGGTAATGGATGCTATGCCTGGAATAGTCACTTTCTACTCCACCTCCCTTTGAATCTGTATCCTCCCAGGACCAACTTAAACCAAAAAACCTGCAGCAGACACCCTCAGCCAGAGACTGTACTGAACACCTGACATAAATGTTAACTGATTCTTAGGTAACTTTCAGTTGAAACTCTTATTGTAATCCAAACTTCGTATCTTTAGATGTTCTTTCTCTCAAATTTGTTTAAAAAAAAAAAAAAAAAAAGCCAAAGCGCAGCCGGGTAGTTCGGTCAGTCCGTTAGGCATCTGTCTTGGGCTCAGGTCATGATCATGGGGTCCTGGGATCAAACCCTTCGAAGGGCTCCCAGCTCAGTGGGGAGACTGCCTCTCCCTCTCCCTCTGCTCCTCCCCCTGCTCATGCTCTCTCTCACTCTCTCTCAAATATATAAAATCCACGAAATAAAATAAACAGAAAGAGGTGACAATATCTCCCTTTGGAAGGTAACAGTTAAAACAGAATCATGTCACTTCTGTACCACCTCCTCAAGGCAGAACAGTAGAGTTTCCACACAAAAAATTCTGCCTAAAATACTTTTAAATACTTAATGATATATACAGGACTTAGTCAATTGAGAGAAAAGAAGCTAACGAAGAAGCTTTGGTCAAAAACCCCAAATGGTATGTAAAATTTATGACTAAAATGACACATCATGGTTTTAACTGAAAATTATCTAAGAATTAATTAATATATATGCCAGGTGATTAGTTATGTGTATAGTATCTGCCTGGGAATGTTTTTCAATCTAAATTGGGCTTAGGAGAATAAAATTTCTTTAGAATTATTACTCAATGGAAATTATAATAATAATAGTGTTATTATTATTTCATTAGGTGACCACTAGATTACCTCCTAACTGCAAATATACACTTTTTTGCCCAAGGTCTGAAAGCTTTGTTAAAATCCAGTCTTCCCAACTCTTCCTTACATTTTTAATAAACATGAATGAGCTTTCCTGTATTTTAAGCTAGAGTTTCATGCTTGAATTTTCTCAATCTTCTGTCATACAGACAGAAATGAGAACAAATTACTTTTACCAATCCTGTCCGAATTTGCCAGCACAGAGGCTAAAAGGCACTTTATCCTATGTGTCAAGCTCAAAGCCTGAAACAGCTCACTGTCAGCTTCAGAAACCATTTTTTACAAGCATGGCACACTGCCTCAAGCCAACTAAACACTAAAGCATGTCGGGCTACCCAAACTGCAAATTATTTGGAATGTTCTTCATGTTTTGTGGTTACGAAAGTACCTATTTTGTGGATCATCCAGTTAAAATTAGGGCCACATCTGACCTTAAACAAAAAATTCCCAGGAAACTGAAACTATAATTGACCAAGATCCCATGTGTTCTGAAAGGCTGTGATCTCAGGATTATAATCAAACATCCCAAATGTTATTTTTTGAAAGCCAAAGATACACAACATAAACTCAATGAAATACATTACTGCTTCAAGTAAACACTAAGAACTCTCCTTAAAATACACCTCATAGTTGCAGAAAAGGAATAAAGTCGCCACCTGCAACACAGTAAAGGGTATTTGTGACAAATATAAACACATATTAAAAAAATGCCTAGCTTAAGCAAAAACCAGTCTAAAGGATTTTTTCATTTCATTTCTAATTTTCATATATATATATGCTGAAATCTGACAGCTTCAGCTGTGGAATGTGATAAGAAGTCCTCCAAGGCTTTGCTTGTAGTGATTAGAGCACTATATCATAGCTATTATTTTCCCAAGCATTAATGGGTACCTCTTTCAAAACAAATAGTTATTTAGGACATCATTTCACAAACTGGAGTGCCAAAACTTCCCAAGGTTTGCCTCCTCCCATGCCTTTGAGATCTACTCTCTGAGTCTCAGACCTACGGAGAATGCCCTGAAGGTCATTTTTGAAGTGTTAAAAAAGAAAACATCATATTGACAAGCTAATTTTTTCCCAGAGATTCCTCCTCTGAAGATAAATTACTGAAGCATGAGAAACACCCAGTTCAATCATCCACTGACGGGATAATTCAGTCCATTTTAATAAACATGTGGTTAAGATCGTTGGCATATGGCTCCCTGGGCAAAGCCTTGTGCAAGAACAAGAACACGTGAGAAAACACAGTATTTTTTAACTTAACTGATACTGATAAAAGTGATGAAAATGCTGAAGAGATGACAAGCCTTAACAGGAACTATTTTTAGCTTCTGATCTTTTTAGACCTGTGTTCCTAGTGTATGTAGATTATTAAGTCCCTACTTTTCCTTGCCACAGATATACAAATATATAAATATGTAAGTATAGGTATAGACAGACATGGATTTTGTAAATGTGAGTGAGTGAGAGAGAGAGAGAGAGAGATTTAGTTTTAAAAAGGGTGCAATCCTGGAGACCTGGGATCGAGTCCCACGTCGGGCTTCCTGCATGGAGCCTGCTTCTCCCTCTGCCTGTGTCTCTGCCCCCCTTTCTCTCTCTCTATCATGAATAAATAAATAAAATCTTTTAAAAAATATTTTAAAAATTAAAATTAAAATTAAAAAAAAATAAAAAAATAAAAAGAATCACTCGGGACTGCCTGGGTGGCTCAGTGGTTGAGCGCCTGCCTTTGTCCCAGAGCTTGATCCCAGAGTCCAGGGATCGAGTCCCACATCAGGCTTCCTGCATAGAGCCTGCTTCTCCCTCTGCCTATGTCTCTGCCTCTCTCTCTCTCTCTCTCTCTCTCTCTCTGTCTCTCATGAATAAATAAATAAAATCTAAATAAATAATAAATAGATAGATAAATAAATAAATAAATAGATAGATAAATTAATTAATTAATTAAAAAGAATCACTCAAAGTAGGTAGGGCATGCAACCGGATGTTGAGGTAGCAAGTTCAAGCCCCACACGGTGTAAAAATTTCTTTAAAAAAAGCATCATTCATGAATCATTTCAAATCAATAAACCATTTCAAATCAAATAAACCATACACAAAAATCTCAAAATTTTTAGATTTCCTAGAAAATTGTATATCCTAGGAACTAAGTCCCATCCACTTTAGAACCCCAAATTCTCAATTAATGCAGTACTTTCTTGCCTGGACTCCAGCAAACCTAAGGTAAAACAATAACTGCAGTTAGGATTTTAAATTTTTCTAAGCAAATTTTTTTCCAAGAATGGTCAGTTCATTGCAAATCTTCAGAAAACTTGGATGGTGAGTTCTTTGTTAAAAAGTTTCAGTTCTGGTATACTTGACAGCAGAGTGACAAAATTTTGCTCACAGATGAAAATCTGTATCCCAAACAAAATGTTATGATATTAATGGTTATTCTGGAATGGTTTCCTTTCAAAACTTCCCCACTGCAAATGCTTTCTTTCCACAATACCCCCTCTGTACTTTGGTAGTATTTTTTTCACACAGAAATTATACGAAAAGCATATAACTGAGAATTTAGATACGATATTCTTTTCTTTAAACAAGTTCCCACAATCTATTTTAATTGTTTTTTAAAAACCTGGATGATGTAATCAATTATGTCACTAAAACTCTGGCTATGCAACACTTCACAAAATACAGGGACTTTTATCAGCATCTTTGATTTGCAGCTGACGCTGGATGTACTCAATGCGAGTAGAGAGAACAGAAACAGGACTAGACAGGTGTGGTAGAGACCTGGGGGTGTGAGAAAATGGGTTTCCTTCACCCACAGGACACATGAAAAAAGAAAACTTACCCATTTGTGTAATAAAGGTACTCACAGATTAGGTTTCATCAAATAATTACACGTATTACATACCTCCTCCAAGGGCAAAACTGTGTGAAGTAATGTCAGATGATGCAAGAAACATCAGGGGCTTTTTATGATTCTTAGAAATACTGCCCTTAAAATTAGATGGAGCCTTTTAATCTAAGACATAATGAAAACCATATTCACCAATAAACAAATAAAGAGAAAATCCTATCTTAAAATGGCATAGTCAAAACCTCACCAGAAAAAAAAAAAAAAAAAAAAAAGAAAGAAAAACCCTGCATACCTACTCCGGGGTGCTTCTTGCATCCCTCCAGTGTCCAGAACAAGTCCAAATATCTCATCAGAGGCAAAAGGATCACTTTGAAATCTGGGGTCAGCCCCAGGGGACATATCATAAACATTTATTGTTGGAGGGCGAGGGGGGCGGTCTTTGTGTGTGTGTTTGTTTATGGCATCCTGAACCTCAATGATATTTAAAAAAAAAAAAAAAAAATCAGAATGTTTCCCAAAAGGGGGTGGGGAAGAGAGAGGACTTGAAAATCAAATTAACAAGACAGGAAACAACCAATGTTGGTGAGGATGTGGAGAAAAGGGAACCCTCTTGCACTGTTGGTGGGAATGTGAACTAGGGAAGCCACTCTGGAAAACTGTGTGGGGGTTCCTCAAAGAGTTAAAAATAGATCTGCCCTATAACCCAGCGATTGCACTGCTGGGGATTTACCCCAAAGATACAGATGCAGTGAAAGACAGAGACACCTGCAGCCCGATGTTTATAGCAGCAATGTTCACAACAGCCAAACTGTGGAAGGAGCCTCGGTGTCCATCGAAAGATGAATGGATAAAGAAGATGTGGTCGGGGATCCCTGGGTGGCTCAGCGGTTTGGCGCCTGCCTTTGGCCCAGGGCGCGATCCTGGAGACCCGGGATCGAATCCCACGTCGGGCTCCCTGCATGGAGCCTGCTTCTCCCTCTGCCTGTGTCTCTGCCTCTCTCTCTCTCTCTCTCTCTGTGACTATCATAAATAAATAAATAAATAAATAAATAAATAAATAAATATTTTTAAAAAAGAAAAGAAGAAGAAAAAGCTGTGGTCTGTGTATACGATGGAATATTACTCAGCCATTAGAAACGACAAATACCCACCGTTTGCTTCAATGGGGATGGACCTGGAGGGTATTATGCTGAGTGAAGTAAGTCAATGGGAGAAGGACAAACATTATATGGTCTCATGCATTTGGGGGATATAAGAATTAGCGAAAGGGAATAAAGGGAAAGGAGAGAACATGAGTGAAAATATCAGGGAGGGTGACAAACCATGAGAGACTCCTAACTCTGGGAAATGAACAAGGGGTGGTGGAAGGGAGGTGGGCAGGGGGTGGGGGTGACTGGGTGATGGGCCCTGGGGGTGGGGGGTCCCTGATGGGATGAGCACTGGGTGTTATGCTAGAAGTCGGCAAATCGAACTCCAATAAAATAATAAAATAAAATAAAAATCAGGGCGATGCTGACACCGAGCAGGGTGGCAGACACCCGCAGCGCCGCCACGGGGCTCGCAGGGAGCCTCCGACCTGGGCAGACGGGGTGCACCCCCCCCCCCTCCGCCGCAGGGGGACGGAGCGCCGTGCAGAAGTTCCAGAGGATTCCGTCCCCTTCCTCTCACTCCGGGCACTCGGCTGCGGGAGGAGAAAGCGGGCGTCGGGGCCACGCCGCAGCCGCCGGGTTTCCTAGAAGGCCCAGCTGCTCCAGCGGGCGGGCGCCGGCGGCAGGGGGCGTCGGGGAGCCAGGCGGGCGGCCCCGCGGGGAAACCGAGTCCCGGCCGGGCGCTCCCCGCCCCCACCCCGCGGGCCCCGAGCGGCGCGCGCTGCCGGAACCGCCCGAGCTCCTCCTGCACAACTTGGCTGTCGGCGGCTCCCGCTCGGTGCCCCGCACGCTCCGCCCTGCAGCCCGGCCTCCCCGGCGCCGCGGCTACCTGTCGGGGGGGGGGGGGGGGCGCCGAGCACCCCGGGGCTCACCTCATACAAAGGGCTGCGCGCGGGCGCCGGCTCGGGAGCCCGGGGCGCATGGCCCCATCCAGTCCCTCCCGGAACTTTCCGGACATAGCACTTCTCTCCGCTGCAGAAAACGACGCCTCGAGGCAGAGGAGGAGGCGGCGGCGGCGGCGATGCAGGCGGCGGGAGCTGGAGCCGGGAGGGAGCAGCATCGCGGGCGAGCGCCGCCGCCTCCCGAGCTGCCGAGGGGTGCCCGCCCCCGGGGCAACCGCGGCTCCCTCTTAAAGGCGCCCGCCGCGTTTTAGGACGCGAGGGGCGGGGGGAGGGGGAGGGGGCGGAGGCCCGCGGAGACGGAGACGGAGACGGAGACGGAGAGGGAGGGGCGGGCGGAGACCGAGCGATCCCGGGGCGCCGCTGGCCGGGCTGCCCCACTCCCCGCGGGCTGCGGTTGCCCCCCGCCGGGGCAGAGGAGGGGCAAGTGCGGGGGCGCGGCTTGCGCGCGCGGGGACTGCCCCCCGGAGCTCCGCCCAGGCTCCGGGCCGCTGTCACCCTTTTGGGGTCCCGTCCCCGCGCCCTCCCCCCTCCCCGCCCCGCGCGGCTGGCGCCCGCCCAGTGGACCCGCAGCTCCTCGCTCGCGCGCGTCCCGCGTCTCCTTCCTCGGCCTCCCACGCAGTGATGAGGGTCCCCCCCCCCCGGCCCCAGGAGCGCAGGAGACTGAAATAACCAAAGGCGGGTGGCCCCAGGCTGATCCCTGCAGTGTCACCTGTGAACGGCGTGGGAGATGCGCCGAGGGTCCTGCCTACCCCGCGCTCCGCTCTCCTCCAACCGGCTAATTGCCAGATGACCTCCAACCGGGCTTCTTGAACTGTTGGCTCTGACTTTGATCGAATGAGATTGGCTGTAAAGATGCCCCCGAAATAAACTCAGGAAGGCCCTCCGGAAAAAGTTACCGGTCTTCAGATCTAAAGGACGCTGGGAAATGGTGCTTTCAAGTGACAAGGGATAGTGATCCCTGCGGAGACCACAGTGAAGAATGGTGTGGGGATGCCCCAGAGACGCCTCAGCAGCCCGCAACTCAGCCTGTTAGGAGCGCACCACAGTGACCGTGGGTGTGGGCAGCAGGGGGGGCTGGTTTTCCTGCCTCGTGGCTCCATCTCTTACCTCTTTTTTGCGGGGCTTCAGGATAGGCTGTCAAGTGTACCCCGCGCTGTGTCCTCTGGCTGAGGTGGAAATGGGCCCACAACTCAGGGCTGAGATCCAGCCTGGGCTACAAAGAACGCCCTGGGGCGGGGGGGGGGGGGGGGGTCAGAGACAGTGGTAGTTTCAAAATGACACCAAAGCTACTGGCACAGTAGCCTGAGACTAGACCTCAGTCCTGCCGTCTGCAGCTGTATAACAAGCTCGTGCTGATTCCTGGAGGAAGAGGCCAAGGAGCAAAAGGTTGGAGCAACTTCTCTTACAACGTGGAGGAGAAATAAGCCTTGGCTCTATAAAAGCAGGAGACATGGTCCTTCCTGGAGCAAACATCAAGATGAGAGAGGAGGTTGGCAGTGAACGAGAGGGAGAGGGAAGATATCTTCCTATTATGATAAAGTCCTTTATAGTCAGGATAATTGGAGGTAATAGGTACCCAACTCAAAGTGACTTAAGAAAACCTATAATGGAGAGAGTGGATCTGGGGGAAAAAAAAGAAAAAAAAAGAAAAGAAAAGAAAAGAGAAAAGAGAAAAAAGGAGAAGGAGGAGGAAGAGAAGAAGACTTTTTTTTTTTTTTTAATCTTTTTTTCCTCCAGATGCTCAAAGAGTGTTAGGACTCTGTTTCTCTCCATATCGTGCTGTGCTTTCATTGTACGGGTTTTGTTTTCTCCAATCAGGGCCTAGACTGACAACCCCAGATTTACTTTCTCCTCCAACCTCCTTAGCAACTGATCCCATTAGCAAGAGAGCAGGCCAAGGAATGAGTCCTGTTGGACTAACTTGGATCCTACTCCCATCTCTGAACTGAGCATTATAACCATGGGTTTAAATATGCACTGCAGGGCAGCCCGTGTGGCTCGGTAGTTTAGTGCCGCCTTCTGCCCAGGGCCTGATCCTGGAGACCCAGGATCAAGTCCCAAGTCAGCCTCCTTGCATGGAGTCTGCTTCTCCCTCTGCCTGTGTCTCTGCCTCTCTCTCTCTCTCTCTCTCTGTCTCATGAATAAATAAACAAAATCTTAAAAAAAAATATGCACTGCAGGTTGGGGTCACTTGACTATGTCTGAAAAAGATCAAGGGATATAGCTTTAGTGCCCCCAACCCTGTACACCTAAACCACATGAACTGAATGGAAGGGAAGGTTCCCCAAAGGAAAATTAGTTTTGCTAACAAAGAGAAAACGAAAGACCATGGGTGACCCACTCCCAACAGCCTCCCATTCTCCACCACACACACATACACACACACACACTAACACACACAGCACCAAAGGTACTGACTACTTTTCTGGCTTCTCAGCCAATAGCCTCAGGACCAGAAGAATGCCGGTGGTCTTAGGGTTGCAGTTAGCCACATCCTTTGGCCTCAGAAACCCTGGAAAGGTGCCCAGTGATATTTAACCACCACCTGCAAACAAGCAGTATCTAAAATGTGATTGTATTCAATTTTTTTTTCCTAAATCATAATACCTCTGCTTCCCCATGCCCCCAACTCCACATTCCTTATTAAGCTTTGTATTACATAATCAATTCAACTTGATTAGAGCCCATGGAAATGTCTTGCCACCCATACAGGATGTTCATTCAACTGGAGAAAGAAATGAGGCCTATGAATAATCACATTTCAATATCCAAGTGACACAGGGCCCAACTTCATTTTTGAACTCCAATAAGTTCTTCTTTATCTTTTCAGACATAGCACAGAGGAGTTTATATTTTGCCTACCAAAAATGCCAGTTTCAGGCTTTTTTCTTCCCACACAAGAACTTTTCTTGTAGTTGCTCATAAAAACGCTTCCTATTTTCTTCCTTCATTTCTCTGTTTCATAGAAGTTTGTATGTATCATAGAAAAATAGACTTAACACCCTGGAAGAGACTTTAGAATTAACCTAAAACAGCCCCCTTTATTTCATAGAAGAAATGAAAGCTTAGAGATTGACTTGTGTAGGGCTGTGTGGTTGTTTTTTGCATCTGTGATGTGCCCAGCCCTGTGCTAGACATTTCAAAAAATACAGAAACAAAAGCGTACAACAAGGCCACTATCCTCAGAGAGGTTAAATTTAGCCATGAAGACATTAACCATCTAAGATACTGTAAGACGATTACAGAGAATCACAATATATCATATAATTTAGTATTTAAAAATATGTGTTGAGCTGTGTGTTAACTATAGGTGTTGCTATAAGAGACATCATAAACTGGAGTAGTCTGTGAAGTACCTTTTAGCCAGGAACCACCTTAATGGTCTTTAAAAAATGCAAAGAAAAAAATGGGCTTTCCACATGAGAAAACAAACAAAATCAGAAGGCATTGATGGAGGAAAGATTTTACCATGTATTTGGAACAGAAAGGAAATCTGTGCTGTTATGGTTTAGAAGAGTGTTTCTAGCTCCAAGTCATGAAATGATTTTAGTTGATTTTGAGAACTTTTTAATTAAATAAAAAAATATCCATGTGCATCATACTTAATAAAATTAAGTATCGTTAAACTTGTGTTTCATTATATGTTCTTAGTTCTGATGTAAATGAAAACATTTATCTTACTTTGGATTATGTTCAAAAAAAGTTCAAAAGCCCCTAGCTCAGAAGCCAGACAGACTGGATGTGAAACTCTGCTTTGTAGCAAGACATCGATTGTATAACATCCCTCCAAGGATCAGTTTCTTTATGTGCAAGAGATATTCAGCACAGTCCTTTGCACAGAGTAAGATCTATAAGTGGCACCTCTTATTTGCTGGCTAGATTGGAAAGACTGCATATTCGAATCACCTGAAGAACTTTTTCAAAATCCTGGCACCTGGGTCCCAGCCTTGGAGAACCAAACTCAATTCCGGGGTAGAGTCTGTGCATCAGTGTTTAAAAAGCTCCCCAAGTCCAGTCACGGCTGCGAGCCCCTGGGCTGGACCCATAGCAGAATATATCTAGCACCTGAAAAGCATGATGAAACACTGTCTCTTTCTTCAGGAGGCACATTGATCTTCATGATTTATGTCTCTGTTTCTTTACCAAGCCATGGGTAGCACGTCAGGACGTCAGCAGAATTCTAACTACCCGTGGCTCTGAAAATCTTCAACCCTGGTGCAAACCGCTCATGGTTTATCTCAGTCAGTAACACAGCGTGGGTCCTGAGTCATAATCTCTTATATATCTCTCCAACTGTACAATTTATGGTCAGTTATCAGCATACAGTAGTTTCTGGAGGTGTTAAAAAGCAGTAAAATACCACCAGAGATTCCCAAAGGAAGAGGAAAAAGGCTAGAAGCAAATAGCATTGGAAATCCATAAGCTAAATAATTAGCAAATGACTCATTAAATTTCAGCTCTTTTCATCCTTTGAATGGTGCCGTTTCCAAATACACTAATTAGTGATGTGCTTTTGTAATCTTACACATTTAGTAATCCCTAAGTGTTTGTATCTTACGTGTTTTCCCCCTATCCAGTCAATCCCTTTGTATATGAAGCATGAGAAGCTTTCTTCAAAGACAGATTGTCCAAGAGACTCAGAACCAGCTATTTTGCCTCGTCATTTTGTCTCTGTAAATTTTGGCTTTGTTTTTTTTTTAACCATTTGGCTGGGCAAAAATAATAATGTAGAATGATTTTTAATCTCACCAGAGACAGAGCAACTGAGATAAGAAAGGAATAAAATAAAAAAAAAAAAAAAAGAAAGAAAACCTAAAACCTAAAATCCCAACAACCAGACCTTACATGCAGCATGATATGACAAACTTAGAAGTACCCTGGACCACTATCGGGTCTTCTTGCCTGAGATAGAATCTGAATCTAATCAAGCCTCTAGAACTAATAGGAAGTACAGAGACCAAGGATGGAATTTGAAAACCAAACCACCTCAGGAAAGCAATCAGTCAAGTCCAGAATATCAAACATTCAATTAAGAAAACAAAATGACCTGGTTTCTCTACCAAATCAATGGCATGAAAAAATAGAGGCCTGATTAAAGAATAAAAGAGAGTCAAGAATCATGATCATGGGGAACCTGGGTGGCTCAATCATTTGGGTATCCAACTCTTGAATTCAGCTGGGGTCATGATCCCAGGGTTGTGTGACAGAGCCCCAAGTCAGGGTCCACACTCAGGGGCGAGTCTTGGATGTTCTCTCTCTCTCCCCCCTCTCCCTTCCCCTACATTCTCTCTCTCTCTCTCTCTCTCTCTCTCTCTCTCTGTCTCTCTCAGATAAATAAATAGAGCTTAAAAAAAAAGAATCATAATCATGAAATGCAGTGTGTGGACTTAGTATCTGGTTTTGACCAAACCACCTGTGAAAAGAACCCTTGAGACAATCAGGAAAATCAGATTATAGACTAAGTATTAGATACTATAAATGGATTATTGTTAATTTTCTTAGATGTGATAATGATATGACAGTTATATATAAAACAAAATTTTCAGGCAGCCCTGGTGGTGCAGCGGTTTAGCGCTGCCTGCAGCCTGGGGTGTGATCCTGGAGACCCGGGATCGAGTCCCACGTCGGGCTACCTGCATGGAGCCTGTGTCTCCCTCTGCCTGTGTCTCTGCCCCTCTCTCTGTCTCTATGAATAAATAAAATCTTAAAAAAAGAAAAGAAAAAAAAAACATTAAAAAATAAATAATTAAATAAATAAATAAATAAATAAATAAATAAATAAAACAAAATTTTCATTAGAGATGCATACTGAAGAATTTTAAAATACTGTCCCCCCAAATGGAAGGAGTAATAGATGAAAAAAATACTGCTAATTTTTGAAACTGGGGGATGATACATGGAAGTTTATTATCCTATACTTTTGTTATTTTCTATGTTTGGAAAGTTCCCTAATTTAATGTTGAGTTAACCTTTTATTAAAATCATTCTCTTTATTTTGCTAATGGGGCAGTGATAAATATATGTGAGCCTGGGCCTGCTTACATCTTGAGTATCTTTAGAAACAAGCTTCTAGGGCACCTGGGTGGCTCAGTGGTTGAGCATCTGCCTTTGGCTCAGGTGGTGATCCTGGGGTCATGGGATCAAGTCCCACATTGGGCTCCCTGCAGGAAGCCTGCTTCTCCCTCTGCCTATGTCTCTACTTTTCTGTGTCTCTCATGAATAAATAAAATCTTGACGGAAACAAACAAACAAGCATCTCGGCTCAACAGTCTTTTGTTATATTATTTGGGTCCAGTATCTACCAGTCATATTCAAGGTATAGGTCTGGACCAAAGAGTGATCAGTGAGGTTCTCTGTGGAAAGAGACCACAACCACTCTACACAGCTGGCTATCTGCATTACTGGTGTCTATTCTCCAAGTATCTCTGTGCCCCACAATTATCTTTGTGGATCTTTGGCTGCCTCCACCTTGTAATGTCTGTGGTGATGTCTGTGGATGAGTCCATAGGAACTAATTGGCTGAATGCTTTTACCCTTTTTGTAAGCCTTACTGAAGACATGATCTTTTGGCCTTTCCCTTCCTCTCCCTTATGCCATCGCACTATTTCCCGCTCCCCAGAGCAAGCACACACTCACACACGTGCACACACACACACACACACAGACACCAAATAAGCATTGCAGTGATAATATCCAACAAGCCAAGACCAGTGACAGTAGATAGAGAACAGCCATTCAGCTTGCTTTAAGTTTACGTCTTAGTCTGGTATGTCTCCAACACTCACATCTGGACCAGTATTGGCACATGATTCAGTTTTAGGAAAAGATAACTATTATGTCTATTTAATTCATCATGAATTGGAAAATAGAACTAGCACATCAGTCTCATGGACATTACTTCTGTGGATGAAGCTGTTTTTCTTAAATGAGTCAATTAAAAATATTAAGTATTTTGAGAATATGACAAAATTCATGAAAATGTTTCATATATGACTAAGAGTTTTAAAATTCTGTCTTTACAGAAGGAGAAAGAGGCCTTAGAGCTCATACACTGCAAGCCCAATTGAGCAGGAGCTTAACTCGAAATGCAAGATAGTGCAGTAGATAAATAAATCCTGTGATAATTACAAGTTCTCTTTGTAGTGCCACCATGATGGAGGGACATTAGGTGGTTGGTTAGTTAACCTCATCAACCTCAGTTTCCTTATCTGTATATTGTGTATAAGAATGAAGTATTATGAGGATTAAATAAACCATTCATCTAAAACACTTAACATAGTCCCTGATACAAAGTTAATGTCAATGTATGTCAATCACTAATGACACCAAGTTTGTATTTTTCTGAGTGTTCTTTTATTTCCTTTTAGAAAGTTTGGAATAATAGACAGCTGATTTGAAATTTTTCCATTAAGAAATATAACTAACAATGTTCATTATCATTGTCAACAATGAGGTTTCATTCAGCACGAGTTTTTTGACAAGTGAAGTGGTTTTTACCCTGTCAATAGTAAGCTTTGTCATCTATTGTCTCTTTGGTAACCACTCATTTTTCATAAAAATGAAAAAAACTATTTTTAAATGTATTTTTAAAATAATTATAATTAAAAAAATAAAAAATAATAAAAAATAAATAAATAAAATAATTATAATTAGCCCTTCCAAAAGGCATCACTTCGATAACCTTTAAAAGAACATCGAGAAGTTATAAAATCTGAGTATTCTATTTTTAAAAAAGATAATGGATAAACATATATTTGAGTTGAAAGGAATTTTGTTGAAATTTGTTGGTCTTCTTGGAAGTCATAAGTTAAAATCCATTTTACAATACAAATCACTAAGAGAAAATAATTATTCTCAAAATTACCATGGGAAATCGTTTTAATTCTTTATTACACATAATTATTTCATGTAATATTCACCTTCTAAAGATTTTCTGCTAGTACTATATACATAACTTATATAGATAAGGGGCAAAGTAATAAAAAAATAAAAGTATACCAACAGCAAGGAAAGTGTCGAATAGCAATGTGATGGCCATTAAAATGCACCATCCAGGGGCACCTGGGCTCAGTTGGTTAAGTGTCTGCCTTCGGCTCAGGTCATGATCCCAGAGTGCTGGGATTTAGCCTAGTGGGAATCCCTGCTTAGCAAGGAATCTGCTTTTCCCTCTGCCTCTGCCCCTCCTGCATGTGCACGCGTGCTTTCTCTCAAATAAATAAATAAAATCATAGGTAGATAGATCACCCAGCTATTCTGCAGGAATTCCACCTCACTGCCAACCTGCTGCTCTAAGAATCCATCACTGCATTCACTGAGGCCACAGTCCCCTTGGCCTGCACTCAGCCAATGACAGAGAATGGCTAGGGCACTAGTGTTGCCCATTCCTGCAAGACGTGGGACTCCTCTGGAGCTTTGGCTCCAGGACTCCTCATCAGACCAACCCAAACTTTCTGACAACTGTGCTACAGTCTGAAATTCTTCATCCCAGTCGTCCTTCCTCCTTACTCTGCTTGCACTGTAGTGAGACCTCCATCATAGTGTGAAGGCTCTTGGTACTTCCTATTTCCTCCTCTTTATCTTTCACTGATACTGCCACCAATAAGTCTGATACACCTCATCCCATCTTGGTGCCTGCATCTTGGTGGATGAAGACCAACAAATTCAGGTAACATGAATTTGACAGCTAAGAAACACTTTTCAGAGCATAACTGAGGTTTTATTAGAAACTGTAGGGAAGTTGTAACATAGCCAGCCTAGGGAAGTCACAAGGAATTAGTGTGTGCACTTATTTTTCTCAATATAGGAAGACTTCTTTGAAAGACCATCATGTGTGAACATTATTGGTGGGACAAAGAGATGCCATCTGCAACTTTAGGAAAGGTGTGACATGATTGCAGTGAGGCATAGACCAGCATTAAGGACTGGCTGGAAAAGAGGGCTAAATGTATCAGCTAGATGGAGAGAGCAAGAAGAGAGCACGAGTAACAAAAGTAAAAACTAATTGAGGATTCTTGTTTTGGTAGGTCAAAGATAACAGCAGTACCCACTAAAGGAAAAGAAAGAAAAGAGCTATATCTAACTCAACATGAGAAGGGGGTGGAGGAAAGGGATGATTCTCTGAACTATTACCATCAGAATTCCCCCTAAGCAGAAATACGTCATTGTGTGGGAGAAGGAATTGATGAGGTCACTTCATAGAAGCAATGGCATGAAGGCTTACATGACAGATGTCCAAAACATTCCAGATGGGAGAACCTGGATTACAGGGACGGGATGGGATGTTATTGCTCCTCAGAGTAACAAGGAGAGAGACAAGTGAAGAGCCCAAGAGGAGGAAGAAAGAGAGGGAGGAGACCTGAGATCAAGTGAGGGGAAACATCAGTGAAACTCCTCAGCAGAGGAGGCCTCCAAACACGTGGTGAGAATTGTGATAAGAGTAGTTCTGCTTGTAGTTATTTGCACTGTGAAGACTGCACTAAGTCCTTCAGGAATTCTCAGAACTCTTGAGAAGTCTTTGGATTCCCGTGGCCTTGACTTAGGGCCGATGGTATTGAGCTTATTTGATCCAGCTCATAAGAGACAAGAAGGCCATATTTGATGTCTGGGTTGCATTTATTATCAAGCAATAGAACTACAGAATTCTTTAATTCATCTCATATAACACCTGCACTTTCTATAGTTAAGGAACTGAGGCATAGAAAGAGTCTCAGCTCCTTTAGAAGCAGAACCTGACAGGATTTGAGTGCAAAAAGCTAATTTGGGAGATGGGAAAATGAGACAGGAAGGGAAGAAAATCAGTAAACGGTGCTTTTCAAGCAAGTTTCTTTCCATTGTGTGCAAGTAGAATTAATACTACTGAGGAACTCTGAAGCTGGTACACAGCAAGCACTTCAGAGTTCTCCTGCCCAAGGATGAGAGACCTGGATATTCAGGTCTCAGCAATCACTACTTGAGTGGGGACTGGTAATTCTCTGGAACATCTGGCCTAGCCTGTGCTGGGACGGAACTGGCTCCAGAGGTGAGAGTAAGGCTCTCAGGTATTGATGCAGGTTCTGACAATCAGAAGTGTAGCTAGTACGCATGGAAATATTATACACCAGGGAGACTGGTGGGGCAATGACAGCATCTGCTACATGAAGGTAAAGAGACTTGCCGGGAATCTTACAGAGGAATCACAGAGACAGGCTGAGAGACACAAACTTTGGAGGTGGAGGTGGAGGGTGGTAGGATCTGGCTGAGAGTTAGGCAGACCTGGATTTGAATCCCAGCCCTGTTCTCCAAATTCTGTGCAATTTTAGAAACCATTCTGAGCTTCAAGGTCCTCATCTGAAAACTGAACTAGCTTGTAGGATTGGTGAAAACTGAATGAAGAAATATCTGTGACAGAGATAGCAAATTGCCCAGAACAGAGAAGACACACAATAAATGTGCCTAATATTAATAGTAACTATTATTTTATTAAATAGGATGAGTGTGTTAGGGGCACAAACTAAGAAACAAAAGGAAAAATCTTTCTTCTTCCCCTCTTACCACTGTTTTCAGCTATGCTGTGGGGAAACTCCCCCTCCTCACCTCTGGACCTTTGCCCTCCAGACAATTTCAGTTATTAACATTTTTCACTAATTATACGATAGTTTGGAGTGAAATCAAGATATATTTTAAAATCTACCAAGTCTTAGACTGGATTTAGTACTGAAGAAAATGACTCCTTTTAGTAATGAAGACTCATTTTTCATATATTTAAATTTAGTCCAAGAGCAATATAATGTTGATAGACGTTGAAGCTAGAAGATATATAGGATTTATTGTATTATTCCCTCTACTTTTGGGTATGTTTGAGAACTTCCATAATTCAGGCATTTATTAAAGCTTTATTCTAGTCCCATGAAAACTCTGATTTCAAATCCAACACTTCTGAAAAATTAAACTTCAGAAAAGTTAAACATAGATTTTCATAAGTTTATTTCTTAAAGGCAGATGAAACTGAAAGGAACTGTACCATTTTCTTCCTTCTTATTTTTGTTAGTTTTTTTTGTTTGTTTGTTTTGTTTTGTTTGCTTTTTGTTTAGAGAGGGAGAGAGGGAAGGACAGAGGAAGAGAGAGAATCTTAAGCAGGCTCCACACCCAGCACAGAGCCCAACTTAGGGCTCAAACTCACAACCTTAGATCATGACCTGAGCCAAAATCAGGAGTCAGACGCTCAACTGACAGAACCACTCATATGCCCCCAATTTTCATTAGTTTTTATAACAAGCTAGCCTTACCTACAGGGATGTAAGCATGAATGAGCACAATTGAATCAAAGTACATTTGATGACAATTCAGTAAACAAGCATTTAACACAGGATGGGGAAAAAGAAAGAAGAGGTTCCTTTGTTGTTGTTGTTGTTGTTGTTGTTCACAGAGCCCTACTTAATGATATATTTCTGTATTGACTTACATTGGGAGACAGTGGTGAGATGAACTCAAGATCAAAATTAGTGTCCCATGTGCTTTGAAAAGTAACTTTAGAGCCAGATCTACTTCCTTTTCTCAAAACCATCCTTTTCATTATCAGCAAGTAGAACTGGAATGAATCAAGTTTTAGAATTAAATAGTAATTTTCCTTTTTAATATCAAGCCATAAACAGATTATTAACATTGAAGGCTTAGATCCTTGAAAACTGAGGAGGAGGGATAGTGTGAAATACACATCAGAATAATTGTTTAGAATTTTACTTTTCTTAAAGATTTTATTTAATATTTGTTTGAGAGAGAAAGAGAGAGTGAGCAACAGAGAGAGAGAGAGAGCAAAAGCAGGGGGAAGGAGAGGAAGAAGCAGACTCCCTGCTGAGCAGGAAGCTCAACTCAGGGCTCCATCCTAGGACCCTGGGATCATGACCTGAGTCGAAGGTAGTTGCTTACCTGAATGAGTCACCCAGGCGCCTCAATTGCTTAGAATTTTAAAGTTATCGTACAGTATTTCTTACCACAGTTGTCTCTCTACGCCAGTTCTCACCTCAGTCATCTACTCAGTACCAAGCACTCTTGGAAGTCAGCATTGAACAAAACAGTTGAAACTACTGTCCTCAGGGAGTGTATATTTTCCTGGAGAAAAACAGACAATAAGTACAATAAATAAGTGAATACATGGGATCTTATGAGGTGATAATCACTATAGAGGTAAAGAAAGCAGGAAAGGGAGATCAAGAGGGTTGGTAAGGAACCACAGAGTGGTCAGAGCAGTGACTAGCTGCAGAAGAGTGCCCCAGGCAGGGATACAGCAAGGCAAAGAGAGCCCAGAATGGTCCAAGAACAGCCAGGGGACCAGTATGGCTGGAGAAACGGGGAGAAGAGTCGATAAGGTCTTAAATGTTTCTTAAGATATGTTTCCGTGATTTGAATCTGAGTGAATTGTCCCTATTTCTGATGATGTCGGTATTGCAAAGTGACAGGTTCATAAAGTAATGATCAAATCTTTCTTTCTTTCCGTGTGTATTTCTAAGAAATAAAGCCAACTGATTTTGTATGTAAATACCAAGAGCAATTTACCTGGTACTAAACCCGCACCCCAGTGGGAACCCTTCCCCACCCTCACCCTACTCTTGTTGCAACTGTCCTGGAACCTGTTCCCATTGTGTGATCCAGCCCTGGTCCTGGCTGTAGTCAGCAGATCCCAGTGAAGGGTTATGTGTGTTTAGGCCTCATTTCTTTCTTTTTCCTACTCTGCTCCTGGCATTTGCTGTATTCTGTAGTCTCAGTCTGTGCTTGATTCTATTCCATGGAAATAAAAAGTATGTTGTAAAAAAAAATATATATATATATGTTTCAGTGGAACCTTAGTCCTTTAGGCAGTTTGGGAAATACTATAGTCTCTCTTCCTCTTAGAGAATCACAATGTCATCTGTGTATTAAATGCTCTAAGTCCTGCCAAAAGCAATCTGTTGAACATCTATAACCCATGCAACTGTCTGAATATTTGTATCCTCCCAAAATGCATATGTTGAAATCCTAACATGCAATGTGATGGTATTTGCTGGTGGAGCCTTTGGGAAGTAATTACGTTCCATGAGGATGGAGCCTCCACGACTGGGATTAGTGCCACAACCCCTGAGGACCATCTCACTCTTTGTGCCATGTGAGGACACAGCCAGAACTGTGCCACAGTTCAGGCAGCCAGCTGTGAACCAGGAAGCAAGGCCCTCGCCAGCACTGAATCTGCTGGCTCCTCAATCTTGGATTTCTAGCCTCCAGAACTGAGGAATAAATTCTTGCTGTGTAAGTCACCCAGTCTGTTATAATAATCTGAACAGACCAAAACAACCCAGCATTTTTCAAACATTCCTGACCACAGATCTCTTCTGCATCAAGCACCTGATTTTGGAATACACATTTCGAGAAAGGTGGTTCTAGCTTGTGAACTCTTACAGTAAAGATAGTGTTGTCTTCTTTGTGTCTGTTTAAATACATTCTCAGTATTTGTTGAAGAGATCAACCCTCATTAGGGTTGCCTAGTGCACAAGCTCACTGTGCCTTAAAGGAAGATGCCAAACCTTTCCTTTAGATCCTGTTTCCATGTGCCGTGGTGGTAAGACTTCAACCTCCTTTGGTGAACCACAGTTTCCTTCCTCTGTCCTTTCCTGGATGAGCAAGTTAGTATTAGTCCAGCAGCCCGGATATACTCAATCCAAGGGCTTAGCAGATACTTCTCTGGCTTAGCCAATTCTGTTTTTACTACAGCCTTGACCTGAAGTACCAGATACACTCCTGGTTATTAAAAAATAAGTCTAGGGATCCCTGGGTGGCTCAGCGGTGGAGCGTCTGCCTTCGGCCCAGGGTCGAGATCCTGGAGTCCCAGGATCGTGTCCCACATCATGCTCCCTGCATGGAGCCTGCTTCTCCCTCTGCCTGTGTTTCTGCCTCTCTCTGTGAGTGTGTCTCTCATGAATAAATAAATATAATCTTTAAAAATATATATTTTTTTAAGAAATTTACAAAACAACAGATACCAATATAAGTCCTGAAGAATGACCTGTTGTCAAGACAGCAATTAGCTTCATGAATATTCTTAAAGCATTTAGTGCTACCCCATGGCTACTTCATTTACATCAGGTTATATTTACTAAGACTGTGTTGTTGCCAACCACCTAGGGAATTCACATTCCCACAGGAAACTGCACTCTTCAGCTGGTTTCATGTGTACATAGTTTATAAGAAAAGCATCAATTAGTATAGACTTCAAGAGCAAATATCATAACTATTATTAGCAATATGTCACTTGTGTGACTTTTTTGTTTGTTTCAACCCCAAAACTAAGAATATGGAGTTATGTACATGCTTGTATCACATGTGTATCTTTTATATATAAAACTAGAAAAGCATCAAGGTTTTTTGTATTGACTATTCCCCAACCCGTCTTTTAAAATTTCTGACAGAAGAGCTTTGTCTTCTCCTAGAATTATTTCTACATAAAAATGAGAATTTAAGCTTTTCTCCATCAGTATACTCCTCATAGAAATCTTCCTAGGTTCATGAACTAAGGCAGGGCATATATGAAGATATTGTGGTACTGGGGAGTTGAAGGCAAACTGGATGCTCATCATTTGGAGAATGAATTTTAAATGTAGTAGATACATACCATGAATTACCATGTAGTGGTGAGAAATGCATGAAAATGTACTATTAAGTGAAAAATGTAAAAATCAGTACAATACTCCTACAAAAATTAAAAACACATATCCAAACAACACTACATACTTCTCAAAGTCCTATATCTATTCAAAGACATTTTAAAAACATTAAAAGTGATTGTCAGGTAGCCAGGGCTTGGAGCAGCTGGGGGTCCTTGGGCATCTTTCTCTATTTCTATGTAGTCTCGCTACATAGTCTTTCCAGTGTGGTGACCTCAGGGTGGGTGGACTTCTTACATGGTGTACTTTCAGAGCTATATAGTACTAGTTCTCAAATTTTGGCATACAACAGAATCTCAGGAGGGTTTTTAAAAATACAGATGACTGGGATATAGCCCAGAGTTTCTGATTCACTAGGATGGGTTGGGGTCCAAGAAGCTGAATTTCTAACAAGTGCCCAGGTAATGCTGACATTGCTGGTACTAGAACCACACTTTGATAACCAAGCTAGAGAGGAAAGCATCTAAAAGCTCAAGGAAATGGAATTGCTCAAAGGCTTCAAGTATATGCAGTATTCTCAGCCATCTCCTAACCAATACCCCTCCAAGAGTCCTGAAGGTCCTCTTGTCACCAAGGCATTAAGAAATACATTGGGGAGGGGCACGCCATCCTTCCATAGCTCTTGGGTAGCCATCCTGAGTAAACCATCGATGATGGCACAAGATGCTACAGTGGGATTGGGTTCCCTGATCTCAGTGACCAAAAATGGAATCCCAGAGTGGTAGAGCTGGTGATTTGAACCAACACATTAAATTCAGAATTCCAGGTAACCACACCATGGCAAATAATTCAGCCCAATTAAGCCTTTGGTTTATCCTCCTTGAGCTGACACATTAGAACTCACTCCCATACATGCTCTTCACACTCCTGACAATAGAATGTGGTGAGGTAATATGCCTGCTGGGACAGAAACTATGTCTTGATTTTTTTTTTTTTAATCTGGGCTATGTTGTAATATAACCCTTATATGTAAACACAAAGACAATAAAAAATAGTGAGGGGATGGGTCCCAAGAAGAATCAGTGACAGTTTGTGCAATAGCTGCCTAAAGCACGCTCACTGAAAGACTTTAATGCCGAGGTAAGCTGATTTTCTAAACATCAGAAGACTCTTCTCTCAAGAAAGTTTCAAAGACTGGAGGGTTGAAATCTCTCAGTTTTACACATGTCTGCCCAAATCTCTTCATCCACACCCTTCCCACCAACACCCTTACTTTAGTATGAGAGTTCCAGTAGAATGGAGCATTCCATTGATGTTGCAACTCTACAGGACTTCCAGTCAGGCCTTGGGGCTCAGGCTTCAGCCATATTGACCCTGCAATCCTACAGGAGAGGAAGGACTCTTTCAAAGTTTCCATGGAAGCTTTTTGCTTCTCCAAGCATGTTCTCAGCTGGACATTCATAGCTTTCACTCCTCCTTTTCCTTATGTACACCATCAAGGAGAGAAGAAGTCAGCTGATGTTACTATCTTTATTATGGTTCGTGATCATATATGATAACATTGTCTTCATAGTGATTAATTACACATAAGCTAAAATGGAGCAACAATTACATAGAGCTGAGACCAAAGATCTGGGTAGTCTGGCAGTGGCTACAGAGAGCAGCATTGGTATCTAGGAATTGAGCCTTGATCTAGCCAGGAGAGAAGAGAAACTAGGGAGCCTCAGACTCTGGGATGAACCCGGTCTATACCATGAGGAGCTGAAATGGTCCCATGTTAGTGACACCATCTGAACATCATTAAAAGCAGAAGCAAATCCTTTCCACAGAAAAGTTTCCACAATTCCCAAATTAGGCCCACAGGATTCCCACTTATCAGGATCAGTCAGTAGGATTTTAATCAAATATCATTATATGAGAAAGCAAGCTAGAATGCAAAACCAACAGACAACAGATTTTGAGCCCAAAGATTACAGATATTAGAATTTTATTAAGCTTATAATATGAAACTGTTATCCAAGGAAGGTCTAAAAACTGAATAATGACTCACAAATACGATTGACCAAACAGTGAGTGTTGTAATATATAGAATAAGAAAAAAATATACTTATAGAAACTGAAAATATATTTGTTGGAAAAAAAGGCCTCAATTAATTATTGTAGAGCAGATTTTATACAATTTAGAAGAATCTGAGGGCTAGTGACTGAGATAGATGTAAAGAAATGGTTCAGAATTTATAATAGAAAAACAAGAGAGAAAACATGAACCAGACTATCATGGTTAATTTTGTGTCAACTTTGTTGGGCCATGGTACCCAGATGTTTGGTCAGACATTATTCTAGATGTTTCTGTGAATGCAGTTTTTAAATGAGATTAACATTTATATCAGTAGACTTTTAATGAAGCAGATTACTTTCCATAATGTGGGTGGGTTTCATCCAAACAGTTGAAGGCCTTGATAGAAAAAAGACTGACCTCCCTGGTGAAGAGGGGTTCTGACAGCAGACTCCCTTTGGATTCCAATTGCAACTTTTCCCTGGGTCTCCAGGCTGTTAACCTACCCTACAGATTTTGGACTTGCCAAGCTTCTCTCTCTCTCCCTCTTTCTCTGATCATGTCCCTCCATGAGATGTGTGTGTGTCTGTGCACACATGTGCACTCCTGTGGGTTCTGTTTCTCTAGAGAAACTTGACTAATATAAAAATACTAAAATTGAGAGGGTGAAATGAGAGAGCTTAATATATAAAAAATGAGAGTCTTAGAAGAACAGAATAGACATAATAGAGAAGAAGAAATGTTAAGCAAGCTAATAACTAAAATATTTCCAGAATTGATTAAAAACAAGAATCTACAGATTCAAGAACCGCACACAAGCAATATGAACAAAAAGAAACCCACACCTAGGCACATGGTAGTAGAATTATAGAACACCAAAAACAAAGGGAAGATCTTTAAAAAATGAATACAAAAAGAAAGAAAGACACAAAGGAAAGGCAATTAGAATGACACATGCTTCTCATTAGCAACAATGGATTCTGAAGACAGTGGAATAATATCATCAAAGTGGTGAGAGGAAATAACCAACCTTGAAATTGGTACTTAACAAAACTATTTTTTTAAGAATGCAAGTAGGGGCTCAGTTGAGTGTCCCATTCTCCATTTCAGCTCAGGTAGTGATCTCAGGGTTGTGGGATCCAACCCAGCTTCCAGCTCCATGCTCAGTGCGAATTTGCTTGTCCCTCTCTCTCCCCTCAACTCACACACATACTCTAAGTAAATAAGTAAGTAAATAAATAAATAAGAATGCAAGTAAAATAAAGACATTTGTAAATAAGCAAAATCTGAGAATTTCCCACTAAGAAATCATTACTAAAGCAGCTGCTAAAGGATATAATTTAGGAAGAAGGAAAATGGTACTAGCAGACAGGCCTAAGATTCTAGAAAGAATGGTAAATTAATAAAATGGTAAATGTAAATATAAATCCAGACAAAAATTTTCTCCATAAAGTGATGATGATAGTTTCTAATTTTAAATGTGTTTTAAAAAAAAAATAACAGATCTAAAATCCTGGAAGATCATAGTACACCAGACGGGGATAATTAGAGTCAGCGTTCTAAGGTCTTTGTGTGTCCAGTTAAGGAGGCATATTGTTTTTACCTTGAGAAATGTAAGTGGTAATTTTTCAGAGACAAGCACTAAATGAAAGAAAATAGTGTATAAATTCAGAATATGTGGAGGGGGGGAATAAAATAAGGAAAAAACAAAAAATAAATGAATCCTGACACTTAAAATCAATCCTCGTGGGGATCCCTGGGTGGCTCAGCAGTTTGGCACCTGCCTTTGGCCCAGGGCACGATCCTGGAGTCCCGGGATGGAGTCCCGCGTCAGGCTCCCGGCCTGGAGCCTGCTTCTCCCTCCTCCTGTGTCTCTGCCTCTTTCTCTCTCTCTCTCTGGGTCTATCATAAATAAATAAATCTTTAAAAAAATTTTAAAAAATAAATAAATAAAATCAATCCCTGTAAAATAAACAAACATAAAACTAGAAGCACCAAAATAGTGGAATAAAAATAGCTGTCCAAAAGTAATATGCAAAGATAAATCCAAGTATATCAATAATCATAACTAAAAGTATAAATGGTTTAAATTCAATAGCTGAAAGATCTCTTTCTGTGCTCTTTAAATGACTATAGACTTAAGGATTTTATTTATTGAATACATTATAATTAATTAAATCATCATTCTTTTTTTGTGCTCAAATTATCCCAAATTTAGCCCATGGGAGTTTCTTCTGGCTGACGTCTGTAGCTTTTTGACATTATCCAATCAGTCTTTGGGTGTTTGCCTGCTTTCTGTCATAAGAAAAGGGAGAAATGAAAAGAAAGTACCTCTTTACAGAAGAATTCAGGTTAATAAATGCAATACTACAGAACTGAAATAATCATCATTTTGTAATTCCCAATGCATTATCTGATCAGGGCAAAAATTATAAAAACCATTACATGAAAGGTGGTCGAGGAAGAATATATTCTCAAGAGTGTAAAATTTCATTCCACAAATCATTTAATAGCAAACATGGGGACGCCTGGGTGGCTCAGCGGCTGAGCATCTGCCTTCAGCTCAGGGCATGATCCCAGATCCGGGGATAGAGACCTGAGGGAGCCTGCTTCTCCCTCCACCTATATCTCTGCCTCTCTGTGTGTCTCTCATGAATAAATAAATAAAAATCTTTTTTAAAAAAATAGCAAATGGGAACATATGGGTTTATCATGGAGATTTCTAGGAGATAGCAAGAACTAAGTTGTCATTAGTTGCATCCTGATTCAGATAAGCAGCATACAGTATCACCTATGAAGTAGTCTTGCCAATAATGTTTAATCTGAATATGATCAATATGAAAGACATTTCTGGCCTTCCTCTTGCCAATCCCTCAACACCTCCACCCCCTCCATCCCCCCACCCCAACCCCATCTGATTATTTCCACATACCAGCTCTCTAGCCTACTTTGCTGCCTAGCAATGGTGAACCACTTCTAGAGACCACACCTAGCATGCCCACACCCTCTGCACTAGCAGGAATTTGTAACAGACTAGCTCTGGCCATACCTTCTCATAAGTTCCTTTACCACTGGAAGGCTTTAGAAGAGGACTTGTCCCTTTGAAGAGGTCTGAATCTCAGCCTTGGCAATGGGATACTGGGGAGCTAAGCACTTCTAGACTTCTTACCTTCATCCTTCACTTCATGTAGTAGATAATTACCTTCTACTACTTAATAAATCTTTATATTGAATTTTCCCTGTTCAAATAATTGATGTGATTTATTTTCCCGACAGTACCCTGACTTATTATACCATATAACAAACATAAAAGCAGTATTCATAATACATGAAGGACTCCTACAACTCAATATGGAAAAGACAAAAAAAATATGGAAAAGACAATATAACAGAAAATTCAACAAAAGATGTATGTAGGCTTTTCATTGAAATTAATGGCCAATTAATACATAAGAAACATTAAAAATGTTCAATCTCATTAGCATGCCACTTCACAGTATTGTGGAGAGCTGAGGGATTAATGGAAACATATATCACTGGTGAGAGGGCAGACCAATTTGGCAATTATCTATAAAAGTTGAACATTGTTATAGCAGGTGACTATACTTTAAATGTGAATACTTTCTCATTTCTGACTATGTACCCAAGAGAAGCTCTGGACATATGCCCACCAGGAGACACAAAAATGCTCCTCAGGAGGTAGGAAGGAAAAGGAAAAAACAAATTTCCATAGAGACAGCAGCAGCATGGATGAATAAATTGCGATGCATTCACATAATTGAATATCACAAAGATGTTAAACGAATTCAGAAAAATGCAACTCAACTAATAACTCTCAGGAATATAATACCAAGTAAAGAAAGGAAGCCTAAGAAGACTGGGTACTACTACATACTACTCTGGATGTTTTAGAGCACAAAAACAAGCAAAACTGAACAATGAATTATCAAGCATCAGAGACATATGCGATGTTAAGCACATAATCTACGTGGAGTTGTATATCAAATAACGTACTCTAAAAAATAATAAAGACAAAAGACATGTAACATCCCTCCACACAAGTCTGTGATCCACAGAATAAGTCACATCCGCAGTACTCCACCCAGAAAGGTAAAGAGAGTGAGTGGTAAATACAAGACGATGGATGATGTGAGTTGTGGAACTAGAAATGAACTCGATTCTCTTCTACCAAATCCACAAGCCAAAACCTGAAATTGATAAATTAAGCAATAAGCACATCAGTATTTTATTTTTTGAGTTAAAAACCAAAAGGAATACAAGAGGAACAGGGGAGAAGAGTCACCATAGTTGCATGTGTAGAGTGGGATAGAAGACACAGGGCCAGGGCTTGTTATTCTCTTCCCCGTTCTTCCATGTTTTGTTTTTCTTTTTAAAAATTGTTTATACATGTGCCTGTATAAAAAAAATTGAATCATATGAAAAACTATAGATTCTGAGACGATCAAAGAAATGCTTGGGATGAAGATGGAAACCCTGTGGGGACGGGGAGACAGGGTTCTGGAAGACTTGGAATCCAGTCCCAACTCTGCTCCAAAGAGCTGGGTTACTCTGGTAAGTAATTAAACTTTCTGCTCAGACCATCTTCTCAGTACAAATGTGAGCGTTTGATGAGGGCATCATTACAGTACATTCCAGTTCTAAAATTCAATTTGTCTACTATTACTCCAGGGTAGCATTACATTTTTGATCATAAGGTTACTATCTTTTACGGAGCACTCGCACGGGTCCATTATCCCTTCACCAGCATCTCTGTGAGACTTCCCATTCCTGGTGGCGCTGGGGACATTTGCTGAGAAAAAGTCCCTTTACACTGGGAGCTCTCAAAGGTAATGGGGACAAGCTCCCCTTGTGTTCTCTGCTGCATCACCGACAAAAAAAAAAAAAAAATTGTTCTTGGGAAAGGAAGGACAGAGGGCTTGGAGAGGCAGAGAGCTGCATGTAACTCTACTTCTCTTCCACCTCCGCAACCCCATATGAGAACTCTTATCTTGTTGGAAGAACAATTTAGTTGCCTGTTCCAGACTTCTGCTTCACACCTGTTTAGTACACTTTGGAATTCAGGGTGTAAAAAAAAAAGCACATCCGACGTTAAGGTGTTCCTTCTTTGTTAAGGTTTTTTTTTTTTTTTTACTTCTTAAGGTTCTGGAGGATCTGCTTACTCTGAATCATTACCCCATAAGAGCAAGGGCATCAAGTCTCGGGGGGATAGGCGCCTGGAAGAGCGAGCACACCCAGACACCAGGTGAGTCAAAGAGACTGAGGCACAAGTAACCCCGCTATTAACTGGCACTTTAACAATACTGTCGGCCTCCATTTGTGGCCAACCTTTAGACCTAATTCATATGACATTTTCTTTTAAAAAAAATTTTTTTAAAAAACCAAGATAATTCTTGTTTCTCGAAGAAAATTGAGAGCTTGAATTTTAAAATTAAAGTTACTCTTTTTTATCAGTATTTCTGGTGAATAGTCTACCACTATACCATGTACTGTACTACTTATTGTTTATGTTTATCACTCTATTCTATATCCTTAAGGCCCTGAGTACCAGTAAAACAAAATTATACCGCTCAGAATCACTCCTGGCAATTTCAACTCTGCATTCTAGGATGTTTTGGTCATTGTTTTCTTATTTCTAAACCCATTAGAAGTTGTGATAGTGCCTGTGTAGCTTCTGTTTCTCTTTTTTATAACTGTGTCACCTAGAGTGGTTTTTATGATATATTTTTCCCAGGAAAATTTAATTATATGACTTCATGGTTATAGTTTAGAAAAAGCTTATATGCGCGACTAACTTCCACCAAACTATTCTAGGGTCTTGAATCCCTCCAGCCTCTGCTTGGGTTATGAGAGAAAAATTCATGGTGATTTTTTTTTTTTAACTCATCCACACTGTAGTTGATTTTGTCAAATCTACTGCACTTATAATCACAGGTTGATAAGGATCTATTATTCTGAAAGTTAAGCCATAACGGTTTTGATTTCACGTCACTTAACACAAGTATTTATCAGATGCTTGTTTTGTGCAAAGGTTTGTGTGAGTACTGTTAAGAGGTATCGAAATGAATAAAACAGAATGGCTGCTTTACAAAGAAGGAGGCTTCCTTCAAAAGCAGATGGAAACAAGTGCTATAGAGTAAAACCAAATATGGTGATGGTATGGAAGGGGAGAAACTTCATTCCACCTCAGGGATTTTAGGAGGAAATAAGATTTGACTGGGCCCTTGAAGAATTGATTAGAACTTCAGAGGAGGATATATACGTGAGACAAATCCAGATTTCAACAAAGAGAGTTAATAGTCTTAGTATAGAAATACACGTGTACCATACAATTCATAACATATGTCAGAAATATAACAAAAGATTGCTATCTTCAATATATATGTTAAGAAAAACACTAAAACCCTCCATAGAAAAGCAAGTTTAAAACATATTTACAGAAGAAGAAATGTATGTGATTAGTAAACAGATGAAATACGTTCAGCTCATTCATAAGCAAAGAAATCCAAATTCAAACAACTGCAATTTTTAAGCATTTCAAATTACAAAGAGTTTTAGAAGATATTATTCAAGACATTCAAGGCATCATAAAAATGGGCATTCTTGCATAAATTGGCATAACTTTTCTAGAAAACAATTTCATAATATAAATTGAGAGCCAGAGGAAGTTTTTATCTTCTGTCTCCCCCAAATAATTCCACACCCACGAATCTGTTACGAGGAAATGATCGAAGTATGTTTAAGGTTTCTGTGCAATGATTTTCAACACAAAAATTAAGGCAGAATGGTTAAGTTGTACTATATAAGTCTGATGAATTATCAATCATTCAAAATGATGTTTGGGAAGAATTTTTAAAGATATAAGAAAAGGCTAATGATTTATTATTGATTAAATAAGATAGGATACAAACGGTATCTACAGTGTATTTCCAGCACATATCTTGGAATATATGAGAGAGAGAAAATGTATAGAAATGTACCAAAATGTTTATAGTAGTTATTTCTGGATGAAACTAGATTTGTTTTTTTTCTCTATATTTTATTTTCCACTTTCCTTAATTGAGCATATAATCTTTTATAATTAGGAAAAATAACTTTTTTTAATGAATTCATTACCCTTCCATCTTTTAGCATTGTACATCTGATCAAAAAAATCTTAAAATCATAAGCACATGTCTATGACAGTGCTGGTTTCCGCCTTGAAATTCACGTTCCCTTTGCAAAGCTTTCAGCACTGCCTAGCACTTGCCCAAATCAAATCCAAATCTGCCCTCTGCTGCTTCTACTTCACAGAAATTCTTCTCAAGGCAAGACCCCTAACTTATCATCAGAGAGTTAAGACTTTACTCCTCCACATCCTAGGCCTTGTATCTAAGAATTAACACAAAAAAAGAGAAAATGGGGCTTTGATATCACTTTAGCCAGGAATTACCTCAGCCAAAATTTTTTTCTTTCAATTCCAATCTTCCATTTATGCAAAAGAGATCCTTGCTTTTGTAAATCTGAGTTGCCTACATCCAGGTAATTTAGAGAGAGATACCAGAAATCTGTGACCCGTGCCCTGAAGCTTGACCCTCTCCAATTAAGTCCTCATCATATATAAACACCAATCCTTTTAAACCAGAATTAAAGGCTGATGGGTAGGGAGTACTTCCCTATATTTGGGGAATCTCATAAATCTAGGACATAAATCTAGGGTAATCTTACTCATTTTCAGTATTTCTGCTAGATTCCGTAAGACCAAAAAAAGGAAAAGGTGTAGATGTTGAGTCACAAAAGGAAAAAAATACACCCTTCACAGGAAAGGTACAACTAAATTACTTTCACAGAAAACAAGCCTAGATACATTGGTAGTGTTTGGGCAGAGGCCAATACTGGGTAAAACTCCGTAGCTGTAAGAAACCCAGTCCACAGCCTCAAGGATGAAGAAAAAATTACCTAATTTTCATTAATTCAATCCATGTTTGGCCATAGGGCCCATCTCACTGGTCGATTCTATTTAGGTTGTTAATTTAGGACTCCTAATCCCATCCCAGAGCTTCATCAGAAACAGGAAGTCATTCATGATATCTGGAGAAAGAACTCTACTGGCCCCTTGGCCATGGTTGCTGCAGGCATCTTCATTAATCAAGCCTGATATGATATCTTAACCTCTTTGTTTGCATGCCTGCAGTAGGACATGGGGATCCACCAGGAGGCTGGCAACTCTGCTGCTGAGGATCTCACCTCCACAGGCTTACCTCGAAGCCATCCTGGGAACTACAGATTCCAGATGCTCTGAGCCTGTTCTACTCCCTATTCCCAGGGGAACCTCATTCTAGGCTGAAATTCCTTCTTGTCTCAGCTTCTCCATACCGCTCTGCTTCTTTCCCCAGACCCTATACTTCCTCTTGTACTTTTGCAATGAGCTGTGAAGGCCTATTATGCCCAGAGGAGTCTAAATCTTGAAATCGTAAAAGTAGTTTCTCCTTCCTTGATAGCAGAGAGGATTGACTCTCTAAACTCTCCTAGATGCTAAAGGAATATTTCAATTTATATTTCTAGGGCATCAAAGAGAAAACAAAACATGTTTGAAGTGTCTAAATTGAACAAGTCAGGACATTCTCATCCTGTCCCCTCCATGTTAGTTTTCTCAAGTCATATGTTTCTTATGTGCCTCACAATTAAACTACTGCAGTTCCACATTATTTTCAGCCAGTTATTCTTTTTTTCCTTCCTCATATCATTTTCAGATTCCTGAAGTACACACACCTACCTTCATTCCTCTTCTCTGTTTACCAGTTGAAGCAACTTCAAGAAGTTACCCATGTAAATGGGTATGTTACCCATGTAAATATAATGTTGTTGTTTTTTTTTTAAGTTACTCTAAATTCTTGATTTCTCTCTCCTTCCACTAACTATTCTAGTTTCTTTTGAAGAAAGAAATGGAGGAGTTGGGAGGAACTGTCAAGATAAGAGGTCTAGTAGTGTGGAGGCCTAGAAAAATTAAGGCCATCCCACCTCAAGTTTAGCATTAGCACAAGTACAGCCATCTTAGGCCCCTGCAAATAAGAGCTGAACTTTACAGGAAAAAATGTAGAATGTCCTCGGCAGAGAAGCCCATATCAGAAAGACAACAGAGCCCACACCCCTGGTAGAAAGTTCCATATTAGAATGAGGACAAAGCTCAATGCCCTTCAAAGCCCCATATCAGAATGTAAACAGAACTTGAGAAATTCCTCCACCCCTTCTGGAGGTCCCCTAGACCAGCCCATAAAAAACCCAGCTGTAACCCACTTCGGGGTCCAAGTCCCTGCTCCGCTGTGTCAGGTATACTTGGACCCAAGCTCGAGCTTGGTAATGAACCCTCGTGCGCTCAGAGAAATACAAATCAAAACCACAATGAGATACCACCTCACACCAGTGAGAATGGTGAATTGGAGAGGATGTGGAGAAAAGGGAACCCTCTTGCACTGTTGGTGGGAGTGTGAACTGGTGCAGCCACTCCGGAAAACTGTGTGGAGGTTTCTCAGAGTTAAAAATAGACCTGCCCTACGACCCAGCAATTGCACTGCTGGGGATTTACCCCAAAGATACAGATGCAGTGAAACGCCGGGATACCTGCACCCCGATGTTTCTAGCAGCAATGGCCACGATAGCCAAGCTGTGGAAGGAGCCTCGGTGTCCATCGAAAGATGATGGATAAAGAAGATGTGGTCTATGTATACAATGGAATATTACTCAGCCATTAGACACGACAAATACCCACCATTTGCTTCGTCGTGGATGGAACTGGAGGGTATTATGCTGAGTGAAGTAAGTCAATGGGAGAAGGACAAACATTATATGGTCTCATTCATTTGGGGAATATAAATGATAGTGAAAGGGAATAAAGGGGAAAGGAGAAAAAATAAGTGGGAAATATCAGAAAGGGAGACAGAACATGAGAGATACCTAACTCTGGGAAACGAACTAGGGGTGGTGGAAGGGGAGGAGGGCGGGGGATGGGGGTGACTGGGTGGTGGGCACTGAGGGGGGCACTTGATGGGATGAGCACTGGGTGTTATTCTGTATGTTGGCAAATTGAACATCAATAAAAAATAAATTTATTATTTAAAAAAAAACCCTCATGCGCTTGCATTGGTGTCGACTCCTTGGTGGTTTCTCAGATTCGCAATCTTGGGCACAACAGTAGGGATGACATCTTCCTGTCAGTATCCGGCCGCACAAGCCCTTCCTAAAATGCCCCAGTATTCTGTTGCATGGAAATGATCAACTCTCTGAGTCAAAGGTAACAATGGGTTAAGAGAGGCATGCACTTTCTCTCACCCTGATGGGTCGGGGATCATGCCTTCCTGCAGTAGCTCTGCAACCTCTTCCTACCATTAGATTACTTTCATTCCAGAGGTACCTGGGTGGCTTAGTCAGTTAAGTGTCTGCTTTCGGCTCAGGTCATCACCTCAGGGTCCTGGGATGAGCCCCATGTTGAGCTCCCTGCTCTGAGGGGAGTTTGCTTCTCCCCCTCCGTCTGTGCCCACCCCGCCCCCCCCCCACTCTCAAGTAAATAAATAAATAAATCTTCTTTAAAAAGATTATTTTCATTCCCCTCTGGGTGTGGAGGACTAGCCTGAGAAGTGCTGTAGTAGCAGGTCTTTCATCCTCAGGAGGATATTCATTGTTCAACCTTGAAAGACAAACAAATCTTAGCATTTGAGTGTTTCCAATGCACTTCTCTCTACAGAAAGTATGTCATAAATTACATTTTCAAGGCTTTCTAGCTTTTCATATTATTTATAATATTAGTGAAGACAATTTTAGCTGTGAGTAACAGAAACCACCTCAAGGGCAGGACAGAAGCCAAGAATCAGTGAGTACGCATGAAGAATCTCTCTCATCCTCTTCTGGGCTTCACCAGTGTCTGTTGGTTTCTTTCCTCTTGGTACGACTTCCCTGGGTTTTTTCATTTTTCCATTCATGGATGGGCCCCTACTTATTAGAAAAGAGTAGGCTTTTTTGCTGTTGTTATTATTGCTTTTACGAGCAGAATCTCACTGGTTATTTTTAAAGATTCTTGCTTAGTTTCCACATTATTCAGAAGCATTTGGTTTATTAAACCAAACTAGAATCCAAATTTGGAATCTTAAATAATTTGTTCCATTTTTCACTTGTTAATAATTTTTAAATAAAAACTAAAGAAACCAAGGGTCCCTGGGTGGTTCAGTGGATTAAGCATCTTCTTTGGCCCAAGTCATGATCCCAGTGTCCTCGGATCAAGCCACACCCCACCACCACCACCATTCTCCCCACCCACCTACTCCGTCCCTGGTCAGGTTTTTTGCTCAGCTTCTCTGCTTCTCCCTCTTCCTCTGCTTCTCCCCTCTACTCATGCTCTCTCAAAAAATAAATAAAATATTTTTAAATTAATTAATTAAATTTTTTTAGAAAACTAAACTAAGAAGCCAAATAAAGCCTCAAATGCAGCAGCAGTAGGCTTGGATTTGTTCCTTTCACCCATACCTGTTTTTAAGCAAACAGTACAGCTTTGCTCAGGCTAACTCCAATCTGGCTTAAACAAAAATGACTTATTTCACCATTGTTAAAGGGCCTACAGAAGTGAAACGATTCCTAACTAGAGAGGATGGGGTATAGCTTTGATTGGCACCTCTGATTTAGTTCAAGGAGTCCAAACAGCTGAATCAAAAGGAAGCCAACTCTGCATTAAAAGCAGGCGTCCTCCTTCGAGCTGTAGCCCAGTGAGGAGGAGGAGGAGGAAGATGCGTAGAGCAGGAAATTACAGCCTGGTAGGCTCTGGGCAAAATCTTAGGGAGGATTCTTTTTCTTCCTCATATTCAACTACTGCATTCTCAGCCTCTCTTTGTAAATCTGAAATTTGCTTTTAGGGTCCTAGAATTTAAGTTTACCTTAAATATCTTAAAGAGCTCTGCTTGGACTGAACTGTAGGTGGCCTACAGAAGCATGTGTTGATGTTTAGCATGATAATGAAGACACACATGATCTCTTGATCATTAACTGGCGGAGAACAGAAGGAAGATGCTTTATGTTGAAAGAGATGAGGCTGGTGCTATTGTGTGAAGAGACTGAGGGCATGATCTGGAACCGAGGTTAAAATGCAGCCCTGAAAGGGCTTCCATCCAAACCCGGAAAGTGTCCCCATTTCTGCTAAAGTATTACATCCAAGCAGTTCTTTCGCATCCTATATGAACAGGTTACAAAATAGGGATGGCTTTGCTATAGTTCACAAGTAAGTTGAAACTTAAATACCTTCTCCGAAACATTAAAAATTAACATAGATGTTTCCATCACCATTCATTTCCTATTCATGCCACCACGGCTTCCATGACAAGTATTTACAGACTTCTCAGCTAGCAAACAAGTCTCTCATTCTTGCCGTGTTGCATGTCGGGGGGCTGCTGTAGCTGGTGACTGGCTCCGTAGGCTCTGGAACCAGACCACCTGCTTCATCCTCCTGGCTCCTCCATGTAAGCTGGGCAAGTTACTAAACTTTCTGTGCAATAGTCATGTCTTCATTAAAGTGGGACTAATAATGATAATAATGCCTAAGTCACAGGAGGATCAAAGGAATTAAACAAAAATTCCTTAGACAAATGCGAAGCAAATTCTAGACTCTTGCTGATCCTAAATATTGCTATAAGTTAGCTCACAAAAATCAAAGGAGAACACTCTAGCACTGTTGGTGGGAGTGTGAACTGGTGCAGCCACTCTGGAAAACTGTGTGGAGGTTCCTCAAAGAGTTAAAAATAGACCTGCCCTACGACCCAGCAATTGCACTGCTGGGGATTTACCCCAAAGATACAGATGCAGTGAAACGCCGGGACACCTGCACCCCGATGTTTCTAGCAGCAATGTCCACAATAGCCAAAGTGTGGAAGGAGCCTCGGTGTCCATCAAAAGATGAATGGATAAAGAAGATGTGGTTTATGTATACAATGGGATATTACTCAGCCATTAGACACGACAAATACCCACCATTTGCTTCTACATGGAGGGACCTGGAGGGTATTATGCTGAGTGAAGTAAGTCAATCGGAGAAGGACAAACATTATATGGGTTTGCTCATACGGGGAATATAAAAAAATAGGGAAAGGAGAGAAAATGAGTGGGAAATATCAGGGAGGGTGATAGCACATGAGAGACTCCTAACTCTGGAAAGCAAACAAGGGGTAGTGGAAGGGGAAGTGGGCAGGGGGATGGGGTGACTGGGTGCCGGGCACTGAGGGGGGCACTTGACAGGATGAGCACTGGGTGTTATACTATGTTGGCAAATCGTACTCCAATAAAAAAAAAAAAAATCAATGGAACTTTTACATACATAAGGAAAACTTAAAGTTTGACAACATAGAAAAACATTGTAAAAAAAAGAAGAAAAAATTGTAAATCTGGTTTTAAAACTGAAAATCACTTATCACAAGTTCGTTTGAAGTACAAATCTGTTAAGTTTTGGTATGTGAATTACATTCAGGGCCATCGTATAAAGAAACAGTGACTCTTGCCTGGCTTTCAAGGTCACCGTATTTTAGAGAAACAGACATCACCTTGGCATCAGTCTGAAGGGGAACAGAACATGCCACCCCAAAATATGTCACTTTGGCATACCAATTACTTTGAATTAAAGTTACTTAAGAAATAGCTGGTTCAAAGACATTCTGACCTCCTTTGTCCTCTGAAAACAGGAAATAAATCTCTCAGTGGAAGTTACCCTCCCTGTACTTGGAAGAGAGACATCCTTATCACTAGAGATAAGGAATTTAGGGCCGAGAAGGCTGCTGTGTAAACAAACTTGTTACTGCTTCACTAATTTATTACTCCAAGCAAGTCCAAATCCCTTTGTCTTGTCAATTATTCACAAATTTATTGTTTCTTTGTCTGTCATTAGCAGTTCTATAGCCAAGCATCTACTGGGCACAAACCTATTTCTTTTTTCCTCAACTAACATGGATCTGCTAGGCTGATAGCCTACAAAAATTTCAATTTCATGCAATTCCATCCAGTTTCAATTTCATCCAATCAAATATTTTAGGCTTAAAAGAATATGAATGGAATGTTTTAAAAAATAGAAATTTGGCATATCTAGAGTTACAGTATTGAAAAAGAGGAAAGTCCCATCACCCTTGGTCATTCAAAAAGCCAACAGATTCAAAATTTGGGAGTTTTCTTGTCTTTTATTTTATGGAATGAATGAGAGAATAATTGCATAAGTGATGAGGCCATGGGACCTGTAAATTCAGTGAGAGAACACACGAGAAGAGGAGTTTGGAGAGAATCCAAGAAATCTTGGTATGGAAAACATAACACCAGAAAAGAAACTGATATTTAAAAAGATTTGCAGCTTGGTCATGAAATGTAAAATGTAATTTCTATTAATAATAAAAATAAATACTTTTATGTTACAGTACAATTTTTAAATTTGTTATACATAGATAAAAACTTAAAGAGAACGGATAAAAATGAAAGCAGATGGAGATGTTGGAGGATAAGTTTGTGAGAGAATGCTCTTTTTCCTTTATTTTGATTTTATCTGTTTTGGACGGTAAACTTACAAGCACTAAGTTATAGGAAAATATTGTTTTCTCTTTATTAATTTGAATGTTGCTTGAGGCATTTCATTACAAACAACTGAATTTAAATTTAACTGTAAACATTTCAATGATGATTATTAAAAGTCTTTCTAGTTGGGGGCACTTGGGCAGCTCAGTCAGTTAAGCAGTTAAGGGGTTAAGCATCACCCTCCAGCTCGGGTCCTGATCCCCATGAGTTAGGGAGGAGTGGGGCTAGGCAGGGCTAGGTGGGGGCCCCAGAAGCAGGCTCACAGAAATCCCAAAAATGCTGAGGTTTAAGGAAACCAGAGATAAAGGAACAAGCCAGACTACCCTGCCCTAAGGTGTGGGTGGGGAGAGTGTCTTGTTATAACAGCTACTTGTGACCAACAAAGAATAAACAGACCCCAAAGAAGAAGTAAGTCATTAAAAAATGTTGTCACTAGTCTTTACTCAATGGTGATATCAATGGATATGTTGAAAGGATTTAGGTTCCCTGCTTAGACTTTCAATAAAAGACCAACCCAACAAGCCCTCAGTGGCAACCCTGTCCAGCCCCCTCTCACTCCTGAGAGCCTTCTCTGTATCTTTACTTAATAAACTTCTATCCCTTAACTCACTCTCCTGTGTCCTCAAGATTCGTTCTTCGACTCTGTGAGATGAGAACCAAGCTCTCCCATATCACTGGGGTCCTGGGATCAAGCCCCACATCAGGCTCCCTGCTCAGCAAGAAGTCTGCTTCTCTTTCCCCCTGCCCTTTCACCCTGCTTGTGTTCTCTCTCTTACTCACTCCCTCTCAAGTAAATGAAATCTTTAAAAAAAAAAAGTCTTTCTCGTTGAAACTGGACCTGAGAACTTGAAATAATCCTGAAGAATTCAAAAAGCACCCCTTAAGAGTTCAATTTAATCTATAATTTCAGCAGTTTTTTCAGCTGTAATCACCTCCAAAAGGCTATTCATTCCAGAGAAAAAGTGGACCCTCAAATATAAAAGAACATCTTAATTGCTTCAGAAATAAAAATAACTGGGATCCCTGGGTGGCGCAGCAGTTTGGCGCCTGCCTTTGGCCCAGGGCACGATCCTGGAGACCCGGGATCGAGTCCCACGTCGGGCTCCCGGTGCATGGGGCCTGCTTCTCCCTCTGCCTGTGTCTCTGCCTGTGTCTCTGCCTGTGTCTCTGCCTCTCTCTCTCTCTCTGTGTGACTATCATAAATAAATAAAAATTAAAAAAAAAGAAATAAAAATAACCTTATAAAATAAACATCTTTGGTTCCCAACTACTAAAATCGAAATATCTATTTTATTTTTTTATTAAAATATTTTATTTATTTATTTATTCATGAGAGACATATAGAGAGAGAGGCAGAGACACATGCAGAGGGAGAAGAAGGTTGGGAGAAGAAGGCTCCATGCAGGGAGCCTGATGTGGGATTCGATCCTGGGACTCCAGGATCATGCCCTGAGCCCAAGGCAGGCGTCCAACTGCTGAGCCACCCAGGCGTCCCAAAATATCTATTTTAAATGACCTAAATTTCCATGTCATTGGTTAAAACTGGTCCTGTCAGCAAATAAACATTGAGAATAAATATGTTAAGACTTAAGAAATACCAATCCAATGGAAAATGTAGGAAACATTCAAGAGACAAATGATACATCAGCAGAGAAAAGTGGCTCTATCTCTCCCTCTTAAATCACAATGAATCTTTGAGCCCTGGACTTCTTTCTCAACCCCATAGTGAGAAAACATTTTCCAGAGCTGTCTTCATCTCCTTGACTAGCCAATTTGCCTGCCAAGGATAAATAGAAAGATTAGTGAAAAAAATAGGCTTACTAAATAAATTAGAATGAGTATCAGCCATTAACTCTTGTCAGCGTGGTATCGTCATGAGTGCAATGGATGGGGTTACATTCCAAAGATAATGACCAACTCCACCTGTAGACCCAAGGAATGTTTCACAGGTAAGGTGGAAAATGGATTTTCTCTCATATACCAATACCCACAATGATGGCTGCTGGAAGAGTCTGCTCTAGAGAGGGATTATGAGGTCATCTCCATAGTTAACCAGTGATGCTTGCCAGTCATGAGGTGCCTGTGTGTGTGTGTGTGTGTGTGTGTGTGTGTGTAGTAGACAGAGGTGTAATTAGGGCTTACAGGCACATATTTTATATCCTGCAACATCTCCTCATGCCAGGCCTAATTACTCGCAGTATTAGTATTCGTGCACCCTCCACTGTCTAATCCCTGTGCCTTTGCTCATGCTACTCCCCCCTGCTTGATACACACTCCTAGGTCTCGGTTCACTGCCATGTGGCTCTGAGTTCCAAGTCAAGATGGAGATGTGAGTAGAGACAAACCACTCTCCTCTCTCTGATCCAGACCAAAACAATTAAGGAAATGTAAAAATAGGGACAAAGCACACATCAGCACTGGAAATGAACCACTGAAATACCAGAGATGTCAAGAGATAATCCGCCGGGTGCAGTGCAGACAGGTGCGGATTGAAGAGCAGCACAGAGTCTGGCTATGCAATTCATCCCTCTGAGGAAGTAGCCTGATCTCTCCCAGGACTAGGTTGGGGGGAAATCTCCTAACTCCTTGTTTGGAAGGGCAAACATAGGCTGTGAGATAGATGGAAGGGTTTGGGGGGCAGCAGTTCAGTCTGGCTCACCCGCAGTATTAGGAGGGAGGGTGGTTAAGGGAGGTAGGAAGGATCTCAGAGGAAAGGACAGCTCTGCTGAGCAGAGCCGGCAGTGAAATGGGAGTGCACAAGGCACCAGAACGAGAACCCAGAATTCAGGCAGCTATGTTGAGGGGTCGGGATCCAGGTAGAGTGGGTCCACACCAAATTATAACACTTGTTTATTTCTTCCTACAGAAACCTTTTCTTAATTAAGAAAAAAATAATGAATACAGTTGGACCTTGAACAACATGGCTTTGAACTGCATGGGTCCACTTACATGTAGATGTTTTTAAGACAGTACTATAAATGTATTTTCTCTTCCTTATAGTTTTCCAAATAATAGTTTCTTTTCTCTAGCTTACTTTCCTGTAAGAACACAGTATACAATACATATATCATACAAAATATGTGAATCCACTGCTTCTATTATCAGTGAGGCTTCTGGTCAACAACAGGCTATTAGTAAAGTTTTTGGTTATACACAGATTTTTTTTTTTAAAGATTCTTATTTATTTATTTTTGAGAGAAAGAGCACATACCAGCAGGAGCCAGTGGGAGGGAGGGGAGCCAAGGGGAGGGGCAGAGGGAGAAGGAAAAGCAGACTCCGCGCTGAGCAGGGAGCCCATGTGGGGCTTGATCCCAGAAGCCTGAGATCATGACCTGAGCCAAAGGCAGACACTTAATCAACTGAGACACCCAAGCGCCCACTTACACACAGCTCAGTGTGCCTAATCCCCACATTGTTCAAGGGTCAACCCTAAAAGTGTTATTAAAGTTGAGGAAAACCAGAGATGTATAAAATACAGTGTCTCCCGTTTCTTGCCCAACATACACATGCAGCCGCCCAACAAACTTGCAAAGATCACTTTTTATGGTCTGTTTTATAGTGCTCCAAATATGTTTGTGCATTAGATTAAAAAATCTATACTCACATACTGAATAAATGGGTTAATACTATTTTGTAATCTGATGCTTTTACTCGAAATATATTTTGGAAAGCATTCCATGATAGCAAGTATTGATTCTTTCTATGGCTGTAGGGTCTTCCTATATATAAATGTACCACGTGCTACCTAATTTGTAATTTATGAACCTATAAGTTGTTCCCAATGTTTCTGCAAATATAAATAATACTGGTCTTGCACATGTGTGATTACTTCTAGTGGACACATTCCTAAACGTAGACTTGTTTGTTCAAGAAACACATGTGTTTTTAATTTTAATAGATATTAGGAAATTCAAAGTCCTTTCCACAGTACATACAAGATGGGAAACCTTTCGCCGCACTATTTGCAAAAGAGGAATATCCATCTAAGTGCCTAACAGCAGAGTACTGCTTAAGGCAACTATGTCATGCCAACTATGAGGAAATGTATGTAACTATTTAAAATTATGGTGTAAAAGAATATCTAATCATATAAGAATATACTGATGATATTGTCAAGGAAAAAAGAAAGGTGCAAAAAATAATCTATAGTATGGGGCAGCCCCGGTGGCGCAGCGGTTTGGCCCCGCCTGCAGCCTGGGGTGTGATCCTGGAGACCCAGGATCGAGTCTCACATCGGGCTCCCTGCATGGAGCCTGCTTCTCCTTCTGCCTCTGTCTCTGCCTCTCTCTCTGTGTGTCTATGAATAAATAAATAAAATCTTAAAAAAAAAAAAGAATCTATAGTATGATACTATTCTTATAAAGCCTTTCTGAGATTTACCTTTCTCACTAGTAAAATGAGGATAATAATGCCCATCCTACTTTGATGCAACCAAAATAAGACAGTTTTCTTGAGAATGATAAGTAAACCATAAAGTTTCTGACAAATTATAAGATTCCCTAATTGAAACTAATGCTGCTATTTTCCCAAAAGTCCTGTCAATGGTATAATGCACCCAAATCCACTGGGTTTTGATACACACCGGGCCTATTGGAGGCATAGTGAATGGATCATTTTTGCTCTATCCATAGGCTGCCTGATGCTATTGGCAAACACAGAAACCCTGAGATCTTACAGACAACGTGGCACAGATTTGCAGAGGGTGTGAGTTTTCCCTCAAGAGCTCTTCCAGGCTTTTTCTTCACATTTCCCACCTACCACTTCTAAGAGTGTTCACTTTTTCCACAGAATTTTTCCTGACCACCCAAGTCTCAAATTATTTTCTCTTTTCTTATATTCCTCTACACACCTGAACACCCCATCACCCAATGCCTTGCATGGATATTTTAATGCAGTGTGCATGTATGTCACCCTTGAGTCAGATTTAATCCAAATCTTTGTCCCACCTGGATCCCATTTGACCTGTGTGATCTTAGGTAAATTACTTAACCTCTCTGGGCCTCAATTTCTTCATTTGAAATATGGGGACCATTGAATTTATTTTAGAAGATTATGAGTGTGCAATACCTTCCACGGTGTCTGCCATTAATATTGATACTGCTAGTTCTACTATGATACTTACAGTCAGTGGTGAGGTCTTATACCCACAACATTAAGTCTATATACTTGTTTTAAATGAATTTATCTAGATTTTTATATCTTTTATAAATTTGGTCCAGTATTAATTCCTTCAGGTGCTTTTTGTGTAGGCTCACACTCAAACTCACAGTATCAAAATAATAAAACATGAAAGATTACAAATAAAAAGTCAAATACTGGGATGCCTGGGTGGCTCAATGGTTGAGCATCTGCCTTTGGCTCAGGTCATGATCCTGGGGTCCTGGAATCAAGTCCCACATCGGGCTCCCAGCAGGGAGCCTGCTTCTCCCTCAGCCTATGTCTCTGCCTCTCTCTGTCTCTCATGAATAAATAAATAAAATCTTTTAAAAAAAAAGGCAAATACTTTTCTGGGGACAGAAGATGGGAGGTGGGAAGCCAAAGTGGGGAGAAACATCAGTAGAAAGAGAATACCACACTTCTCACAAAAACATGCCCCAGACCTGAGGCATTATTAACCAGGCCAAATCGTGTCAGAAGGAGAAAAAAAAAATCTTCAGTCCAGAATACGAAACATTGAGAACTGAGAGAGATAAAAATACCTCCAGCTCAAGCTGGACCCTTTGGCATTTGTATCACATTATAAGCAGTTCCCAGATCTTTTACTTCCCTCTTCGTCAACCGAACAAGTGTCATTCAGAGTTTAGGTCTGAACAAAACGTCTGGGCTAAAATTTGACTTAATGATGTCAGAGAGTCTCCAAGCAGTTTACACTAAGTGAAGCAAAACAACGCCTGCAGTCTCCAGGGTGCAGATACTCAGAGGAGAGGTACTGAAGCCTACGGTAAAATGTGCAGCAATGGTTCTCCCAGTTTTAGAAGGATTTAAACAAATTCAAAGCCATCCTTTGTTTCATACAGCCCTACTTGCATGTTTTCAGCCCAATCCTGGGAGAAACAAACTGCCTGTTTTTTAAATAACATCCCTCCTTTTTGGCTGGTAACAAGCTGCATCTGGGCAGGGCTGCTAATTGGCAATTTTAAAGACACGTGGGGCCAATGAGGTCTCCTGAGCACTGATCAACAGACCTGATGTCTAATAAGGAAGGGAACATTGGGGATTAATAGTAGAATGTGTCTATTTTATCAGTTTTTTTAAAAGAGATTCACTTAAAAGAGTAAACCACATAATGGTTCCATCTTCTTACCTGAAGCACAAACTGTATTTTACCGCTCTTTACTGAGCATAAAATAGATTGCAGTATATAGAATACAAAATACACTAAGTGCTTTGATATGAAACCAACTGCTCAAGGAACTTAAATTCATGAACCTTATCCAATTTTGGGTTTTCTTAGACTTGGTTAAATTGGTTTTTCAGGTGTAAGAAGAACTAGATTTATAGCAGGATTTCATGCCATGTTGGGTGAACTGATTAAATATTTGCCTACTTACTAGCTATAATCAATGGCAAAAATACAATTGATGCACTCTGATCATACTCAGAAACTTAATTCTTCCTACTGAGGAGTGAAACCTTAATGGAAAGGAGGGGTAAAAAAAAAAGGAAAAGGAGTTTCCTTTACTCTGTACGGGGCCAGCAGTGATGCACAGGCTTTGTATTCTTTATACTACAGTGTGCCTGGGGTCAGCTGCTCAATATCACTGCTGCTAAAAATATTCCACAGCCTGAACATTACAGCACTTAGAAAATTCCTAGACTAAGAAAGCTTTTACACTCAACTTCCAGAGCCATCTTGGCCTATTAAAGGATCTATATAGATAGATGCCCCCACCCTTTCACTGAAAACTCTGGGAAAACAATGATTAGGAGGAGGCACCCTTCCACACACTTCCACACTAATGGCATCATCCTTTACCTAAGAGGAAAGTTTCGAGTTTGGGTCCATTTTTATTTGCATTAATTAAACCTTTTGAAGCTTTTAAAAATGTACATTGTACATTCATGTAAAGCTTCCATGAGTGATACACACAAACTTCATTTTATCCTAAAAGAAAATATATTTGGAGGTAGATTATACACAAAGCTTTTATTAGGAAAATATGACCTAATGAGAGATAACTATTTGTATTATACTTATGTTTTCCTTTGGGTTTATTTCTTGATAAGCGAGATTTTATAAAATCACATTTAATTTTCATATTTTAAATCTACCTGTCACATTAATTGACAAGGCTACAACTTTGTATATTCAAGATTTAGAGAATAAACCTTTTTTTGTGTAAATTCAGCATACTGCTTTCTACTGTCATTTCCTTCTTACTACTTCTTTCCTTTTTTAAAAAGATTTATTTATTTATTTATTTATTTGAAAGAGAGAGAGTGCATGCATGTAAGAGCAGAGGGAGGGACAGAGGGGGAGGGGGAGAGAATCCTCCAGCAGACTCCCCACTGAGTGTGGAGACCAATGGGGCAGGGCTCAATCTTATAATCCTAAAAGCCAGATGCCCAAATGACTGAGCCACCAGGCACCCCTGTAATGTTCTGTTTTAGCATTAGAAAAATCAAAGTTGAAACTCAGCTATCTCAAACATAACTAAATAACTGACTAAATCTGGGAGCCTAGGTGGCTGAGTGGTTGAGTGTCTGCCTTCAACTCAGGTTGTGATTCCAAGGTTCTGGGATCGAGTCCCACATCAGGCTCCCTGCAGACTATGTCTCTGCCTATATCTCTGCCTATTCTTCCTCTGCCTATGTCTCTGCTCTCTCTCTATGTCTCTCATGAATAAATAAAAATCTTTTTTTAAAAAAACTGATTAAATCTACCCATAAAATAATGTATGGAAGAAACTACATTTGAGAAAATATTTCAATAGTCTCCATCTTTAAAAAGCTTCAAGAGACAGCATGGCTGTCCTAGAGTTTAGCAATTCATCTGCCTGGAGGCATAGAATTCAATGAGAAGATCTTTAAGGATCCTGTTGGGCTCCTGAGTCTATAAAACCGCAGACGTAGAATCAAACCAGGAGTTTTTATGTCTGTGTGAGACCATATAGAACTGCGCATTCTTACTTAGTGGAAAGAATTTGGCCTTGTCTCTGCAGCAGCGATGCATCTAGAGGCCAGCAGCTCTCTAGAGGCCTGTTAACGAACACTTGATGAGTGCCTGGCACATACACAAGGCATAATGTTAGGTGATAGTGGGAAGGAAATATGGACATAGTTCCCATCCTGAAGAAGCACAGATTGGAAAAGGGTTAATAAGTACCTTATATCAAGCTTGCTACATGAAGCAAAAGCTATGCAAAAGATATCAGAGATCTAAAATAGCCAATTTTCTTCTTTCTACAAATATACATATGAACTACCACAATCTATCATAATAAAAAGTTGAGTAGAATTATAAAAATAAATAATAGTTTCATAGATCACACAGATTTACACATATATGTGTATATACATGTGTGTATGTATATATTACACATATATGTGTGTATAAATATATACAAATATATAAATGTATGTATATATTTATAAACACGTGTATATTACACACACACACACACACACACACACAGGCGTATGTATAAAATACAGAAAGAAGACCAGATGTTCAGAGTGGGAATCTGGATTTGGTCAAATTAAGATTGTTTTGTTTTTATATTACCCTATTTTTTAAATTTTCAAAATTGAGTGGTCTTTGGTTTTATAAAGAAAAATAGTTATTAAAACATAAAAGAAACTCAAATCTGGACTTTACTTCTTTTTCCTATTTTTTAAAGCTTATTTATCTTTAAGGAATTTGAAAGCACATTTCTAGTCCAGAAATTAAATAAAAAATGTAACTAATGGAATGAATCTTGCATTTTGGACATCATATCTAATCTATCTTATTAACATGATGAAAGAACAGAAAGTAATGTTACAATTTGTATTCTGGTCTAAAATCTTTCTGGGCTTCCAGACACTATGATGATGAGTACTTTAAATGCACGCATGAATGAACCAAAATTTAATGTAAAATTACAAGTGCTCTATCACAAATACAACCAGCTGTGTTTAGAATTTATGTCTTGATATTTTCAAAAACCAACAAATTTAAATGCATCATAGAAGCTAATTACTTCCACAACCCATTTCCGATGGCCAGTGACAGAGAAAAATTTGCAAATAAAGCCAATTTTATTTACTCTCATTGTCTTATTCAACAAACCTATAAAAATATTTCTTAATTATCACTGCACTGAATACTGGGAATCCAGAAAAGTAACATGATTAATTAACAAGACAAACAATCCAATTTTTAAAATGTGCAAAACACTTGAAAAGACACTTCACAAACGATAGCCAAATGGTCAAATAAGCAAATGGATAGGTGTTCAACATCATTATTCACCAGACAAATACAAACTAAACCTGGATTATGTAGCTACCCAAATGACCAAAATTAGATGACCAGCCATACTAAGTATGGTAAGGGGGTAGACCAACTGCAAGGCTCATTAACAGTGGGAGAGTAAAATGCTACAACCGCTTTGGAAAACTATTAGACATTTTTTAATAAAGTGAAATATATTCTTACCCTATTGCCCTGTAATTCTGCCCCTGGGTCCATACCCCAAGAGAAGTGAGGGCATGTATCACCAAAAAGACATGCACAGAATATAATATCAGCTTTATTCATAGTAGCTCAAAACTGTAAACAACTCAAATATCCATCAACAGGAAAGTGATATATTCCTACACTGGAAAAATAAATAACAATTAAAAAGAGTAAATAATAGGGCACCTGGGTGGTTCAGTGGTTGAGCATCTGCCTTTGGCTCAGGTCATGATCCTGGGATCTTGGGATGGAGTCCTGCATCGGGCGCCCTGCAGGGAGCCTGCTTCTCCCTCTGCCTATGTCTCTGCCTCTCTCTGTGTGTCTATCATGAATAAATAAGATCTTTAACAAAAATAAGAAAACAAAAAGAGCAAAAAAATAAATACAGTGATGTAAATGAACCTCATGCCAAGCACAAGAGTACACAATGAATGAATGTTTCTATTTGTATGAAATTCAGAAACAGGCAAAACTAACCTATACAATAGAGGTCAGAATAGTGGAGTGGGGGCTGAGACACTTAGGGCTTTCGACGAAGATGGAGCAGAAGAGAACTTTCTTGGGAGATTTAAATATTCTCCATCTTGATCTAGGTGGTGGCTACATGGGTGTATACATAAGTAGAAAGTAACTGAGCTTTACACTAATGATGCATTTTACTGAATGACAATTAGACTCAATTTTTTAAGAAAAAACCTTCAAGAAGTTATAATAGGAACTAATAGTAATACAATGTAATAAGAGCAACAATACACTTAGTGACTGGAGTGTCCCTGGAGCTCAGAGGAGAATCAAGGAATCCTGCTGGGGACAGTTCAAAGCACCATTAAGAAAGTATGGAATTGGGGTTTGATTATGATCCTCACCCCAGAGAAGTCTCTCTCAAGTATATCATTTTCTTATTTACCAGTGTATTAGCATCATTTTTCAAAATATAACTGAATTTTCATCCCAAACAATCCACCACAGGCATTGTTGGCATTATTGCTTTGTATGTAGTCTTCATTTGCTATGTTTCGTCACACAGTTCAATTTACGCTGACCTATGTCTATTGGATCCTTAGAGTCGCTTATCCTGGGGAGCTGGAGCAGGCACAGAGACAAGTGAAATGGAATTCCAGCTTTCAAGGAGTTTATAATTTTTCAAAATACTTCTCATACCATCTCTTTTCCATTTCTACTGACCCTAAGACCAGTTCTCTTTCCTGCAATATCTGGAGAAGTCATAACAGAATCCTACCTAGTGTTCCCAGCTCTCAGCCCCAACTGTCATGTACACAACCATTCTCCCTAAGTTTCTTTGATGTTCTAAATCCTTCAGTGACTCTCCAGAGCTAATACATCAAGTGCAAATTCTTTGGCCTGGCTTATGAAGCCATCCGCAGTCTGGTTCCCTCAATATTATTCCAGCAAGGGTCATGTCTACTAAGAAGTGGTGGTATTGTGAAGACACAAGAGAAAAACAATTCTTAGCTTACAATTCCTTAAAAAAAATGTTTAATGGAGACTTTCAGTTGATTTTTTTTTTTGATGTGTCTTATCAATTCTAGGTATGATACGTACTGGATTCTGTGTATAAGGAAATCTGCTCTAGTCTAAATGTGAGTGTTCAGTCATTCAAAAATCATTTACTCATCATTTTCTCGCTCCACACCAAAGGAGATGTAGAAAAATAAAAGACCATTCTACTTTCAATGAGGGAAAGTCCAATATCTCAAACTCAAACCGTTTCTTTTTTTCTTTTTCTTTCTTTCTTTCTTTCTTTCTTTCTTTCTTTCTTTCTTTCTTTCTTTCTTTCTTTCTTTCTTCTTTCTTTCTTTCTTTCTTTCTTTCTTTCTTTTTCTTTCTTTCTTTTTTCTTTTCTTTTCTTTCTTTCTTTTTTTTCTTTCTTCCTTTTCTTTCTCTTTCTCTTTCTCTGTTTCTTTTTCCTTCCTTCCTTCCTTCCTTCTTTCCTTCCTTCCTTCCTTCCACTTCATGAACTCCTTCTGCCCTACAGGGACAAGCGCTACCAACCTGCCATAGGGCTCCCTGGTGCAGTCATAACTTCCTAAAGAAGATGAATTAAGTGGGACACTGGAGAGTGCCCTAAAAAAGAATCCCCTTAGTTTATAAAATATAGAAGAAAAAGGAAGAGGTGGAGGAGAGGGAGAGGAGGAGGGGGAGGGAGTAGGGAGGACAAAGGTGAGGAGAAAGGAGAATAAGTAAAACTCAACAGGGTCAATCTGTTGCTCTGACCCATAGGACCTTTGAGGACAGACTTTTCTTCTCTCATTTTCTTAGGTTATATATATATATATTTGTTGTTATTGTTGTTGTTTTTGAGAGAAAGAGAGAGAGAGCATGATGAGTGGGCAGGGGCAGAGAGAGATGGAGAAGCAGACTCCCCGCTGAACAGGGAGTCCTATGCAGGGCTCTAACCCAGGACCCCCAAATCACGACCCCACGCTAAAGGCAGGCACTTGACCCACTGGGTCACTCAGATGCCCTCATTTTCTCAGATTTTATAGTCACCATGCCCTCAGATGTCAGAATTAATTGTCACAAACTCAACATCATTATTTAAAAACAAGGCGTTGCCACTGTAAGCAAAGAGCTTACATACATGTCAATATCTTTTAAAATACTCTGATTTTTCTTTGGCTAGGAACCATCACACGAAGATCTTTTTTCAGCATCTAAAGTTGGTCGCGTCTACTAGAGAAGCAAAAATATAGTTTACCAGGTTTGCTTTACTGCCAAAAATGATTTAGCTGATCACTGTTACACATCCGTCATTGACGTTTTGCATGTTTTTCCTCCTCTCCATTCCAGTCACAGCCTTCTGGCAATATGATGTTTTCAAGCACAGATTTGATATGCATACGCCATCAGGTCTTCCGGTGATTCATAATCTGTAATTTTAGAAAGATTCGGTTCTTTATCACTTGTCTCACTTTAATAAAAGATCTTTGCTAGTATTTCCTAAAGTTCTTTTGGAAACAAAATCCCCTAAACAATTTCCAGTCTGTGGAAGTGACAAACTCATTTAAATAATCAGTTCAGAACAACATTTCTGTTTATGGGTAAGAATACTGCTCTGATAGTTAAAGTGGTTTAAAGAAATTCAACCAGTGAATATAAAATGAGGCACCACTGTCTCTTCTCTGAGAGTGCACAGAGCTGCAGGGAAACTGCCAACTCAGAAGACGTTAGGGTGTCCTGCCTTGCTCCAGGGAGTAATGCTGAAAGCTGAGAAGGTTTGCATTTTGCAGCCTATGCCGGCTGACTGGATTTGCAAGCTTCCCTTTTCCCCTTTCTGGTGGGAGCCCACTTACACATGCCATCATTGATCATTCTGAGCTCCTTGACCTTTCCCAACATTCCACTGTAAGTCAAATATACAATTTCATACTAAGAAGGATGCTTTCTTGCACCAAGTCCAGAGCTTTGAAAGTGTGGAAAGCTTAAGAGCTGAAGTTGTACAACTTGACTCATTTTGGGCAAAATGTCGATTGTTCACTTGATTATCTGAGAAAAAAATGCATCCAGTAGTTTGTAGAAGTAAAAGAGAATGGTGAGAGATTCAAGCAGATTATCCTTGAGCAACTTCTCAGACAGTAGAGGTTGGATTACAGAGAATCCCTTAAGACACCTGGGAGAGTTCTGAATACTGATGCTCTCAGCAAAAGAGTCTCTGCCCCAAATGATCCAACGTGCCCAGGAGGCACCAATTACAGGAGTGCCACGCAGATTAGAGGGGACACTGAGTCAGGCCTCTTTGACATACGAACCATCCTCCTCAGATTGCCTTCCTTCCAGATCAGAACTCCCATCCTGAGGATGGGAGCATGCTGGAATGTACAGCAGAAATAAATCCTGCGGGATCAGCTCCTAGGATGGAAGGATGGGCCTTGCTCTTGAGAATCCAATTGCATCTCCATGGAAGATTCTTTTGTCATGGGGCAGGTGGTCTGCACACCAACCAGTCATAACAGCAAGGATAGCAGCTTTGCTTGTTGTTTTATTTTTTTCACAGAACAGCATATTTCACAGAACAGTAACGTCAGTCTTTGTCGACTGTTTCTCCACATTTTGAAAACTACAGCCATTTTTTTGCCTCACCCACATTTGTTGAAAAACTTTAATGGGTGGCCAGCATGGATGTAAATTATTCTGTCTCTAATTCCATTTTCTCCATCAAATTCAACAATGACTCATTATGGGTTGAAATGTTTATTCAGAACTGGTGAAAAATTACAGCTGGTTGGACAGCCAGAGAGGCTTTTTCATTACAATGAGAAATAAACATTGAATTCTGATGGTAACAAGCCATGTACTGCCTTGAAAACCGGCATCACACGCATCTGATTTCAGGAAAACCTGAAGGCCTTATTCAGGTTAAAGTGAACCAGAAATGTAACAGCTCAAGGCACTGTGCAATTTTAGATCGAGTGTTCTCATTACAGGGTAAAAATAGAAATACCTAGAAAATATTATTGTGTTGTTCCGAGGCAAAGTAGAGAATAAGCCTGTGTGATTTCAATTTCTTCTGGAATCCTTCTGAGAACAAGATGTTTATGAAGTCCTAAGTTGATGAATGAAGACAAATGATTCGTTAAATTGTACACTATGTGTTGAAAAAATAAACATTTTGCAAAAAAAAAAAAAAAAAAAAAAAAGGACTTCTGGGAAAGAAAAGGAGTTTGAATCCTAGAAGAGGAAAATAGTTTAACTACTTTTCTCTATGCCCGCAGCCATAACAGTGAAAATAAATCGACACTGCTGCAGATACTAGCATTATTTTAGCACTTTCATATTGTATTTTCATCTCTAGCTTGCCCCTTCTCAAAAATGGTCATTTTCCTCTTTCACATATAGAGTAAGTAAAAATATTTATATATGTAAATACTGTTCTTGAAAATCCAAAGGAAAATGTAATTCAAATCATTTTCAAATCCTTGCCAACTTTTTCCATTTTCCTGTTCAAAAAGAGACCTGACCTCCTATCTCCTAACTGACGATGGGGAAGGAACATTTTCAAGAGATAAACGATAAACTAGCTTGCTGCTCCACCTTCACCTTTTGAACACAGAGTTTTCTAACACTAAGGTGTCTGGTTGCTTTATCTCATTCTTTGATGTTTCAAAGAGGCTGGAATGAAATCTAGGGCAACCCCCCACCACCACCACCCCTTTCCAAATCCTGAGTTAATATAGCAGACAATGTGGAGGGAGGCCATTCTTCATCTTTCATTCCTGTGATTGTTTGCAGGGCACTTCACAGCCTCCAAGATCTGACTGATACTGGTGTCCATTTAAAATTACATGCTGTCACAATCAGCTGGGAAGAAGAAAGGCCCAGGAAAGGCCTGTGATGACGTCTGGCCACTTAAAGCTCTCTCAATCAAAACTGTTGGATACATGAGAACATTTGCCAGAATCTTAGGTCTCTGTGTGAAAACTAACCAATAGGACGGATTAATTCTTCCTGAGGTAGAAGTCAGCAACTGAACCTTCGAGAATGGTAAAGGTCAAATATACTTGACTGAGTTTTAATGAAATTTGTTAAAATCAACTACATAAGCAATAGAACTGGGGGATGCCTGGGTGGCTCAGCGGTTGAGCGTCTGTCATCAGCTCAGGGCATGGTCCTGGAGTCCCAGGATCGAGTCCCACATCAGGCCCCTGCTTGGAGCCTGCTTCCCTCTCTGCCTGTGTCTTTGCATCTCTCTATGTGTCTCTCATGAATAAATAAATAAAATCTTTTTTAAAAATCCCATAGAACTAGATAAATATCTTTGAAAACTCTAAATGCAACTCATGATGATTAGAATAGGAATAATGTACCACTATTGCTTTCAGGACATGACTATAAATGTAAGGCCAGAGGTTTAAGTGATGGCAGAAGCTAGTCAGGTGGAAGATCAGAAGCACAAATATCGCAGATCTTACTTTTTGAAGATTCTTAGGTGTATTTATTATATACGGAAAAAATATATGGCATAATATATATGCAACATATCTGGAAAATCAGATACAAGTAACATGATAGCCAAGAACATTTAATGAGAATGAGCTTGGCTAAAACATGTTACAGACTACTTCCTTCCTCTCAAAGCAAAGCCTTTCCCTATCCCTTCCTAGCTCCACCACCTCTCCCCCATGTGATCATCAGAACAATCAACCAATGTGCCATAATAAACATAATTAGATGTTGTTAAAAGAGGAGTTTTTGGTACCTATCGTTATATCATTTAGGGAGCTGACCTTTCTTCCCTAAGCCCTTGAGATGCCTGATGTATAAAGGTCTAATTAATTAGCACCCAAAAGCCTCTATCAGCATCCCATCACCAAGGATACTATGCATGTGTGTGCACCTCAAAGGCCAGCACTGATTCATCAAAAATGAGGCAAACAGCAAGACGGCATAGTCTCAAGATAGAACATGATGTAAGACAGGCTCTAGCAATATAACATAGTCTAAGTTCTCCGAACCTGTGAAAGTAAAGAAACCAAAGGCATTATCCTTGGGAGGACAGAGAGATGTGGAATAAAAGAATGCAAGACAAACTATTGACCCAGATCTGAGTAAAAGGACTAACCAGGGCAGCCCCGGTGGCGCAGCGGTTTGGCGCCGCCTGCAGCCTGGGGTGTGATCCTGGAAACCTGGGATCGAGTCCCACATCGGGCTCCCTGCGTGGAGCCTACTTCTCCCTCTGCCTGCGTCTCTGCCTCTCTCTCTCTGTCTATGAATAAGTAAATAAAATTAAAAAAAAAAAAAAGGACTAACCATTTCCATATTCTCTCTCTCATTTCTACACTTTGACATATGTGGTTCCCTCTCTATATACTAAACTTTCCTCCATGGTGAATTCCTACCTCTCCTTTTATGTCCAGCCTGATAACCACTAAACCTGTAAGGTTCATTGTGGTATTTCACTTCCCTTTGAAACGTATCTTTCTGGAAATCTTAAGCAATGGTTATATTTGTTCCTAACCTCAAAGTTAAAAAGAGTCTTGCTTGTTAGGTGCTGAACATTACAAGTGGAATACAAGTGTGGTGATGGTGAAGTAGCCCCACCACCACTGTGGTCAAGACCTGGGCTTTGGGAAGAAAGTGCTCCTGGGATAGCCCCTCCCCCACTCACTAGCAGCATGACCTTAGTTCAGATAAATATTTAGCATTCTGAGGTTTTCTAAGGAAATTGGGGATAATAAAAGAAGCTACCACATAGCATAATTGTGAAGACAAAATGAAACAAAGAATGTAAAGTACTTACTACTATGCCTAGTAAATACTATATACTGCAACTATAAACTATGATAAAAACATCATTAATGTAGGGCACCTGGGTGGCTCAGTTGGTTAAGCATCTGCCTTTGGCTCAGGTCTTGATCCTAAGCTCCTGGGATGGAGCCCAGCATTGGGCTCCCCGCTTAGTGGGGAGCCTGCTTCTCCTTCTCCCTCTGCCATTTCCTCTGCTTGTGCTGTCTGGTTCTATCTCTGTCACAAATATATATAAAATCTTTAAAAAGATGTTTTTTAAAATATCATTTTCATTATCACCATTATCATTATAAACTCAATGCTTTAAATATTTGTAGTACTCTACAAAGAAATAAAAGATTTTGCTTTTGGGCTTCCCACAGATTATTCATTTCATAAACATTTACCGTCATTGGAATCAGATTAAAATCTCCCAAATCAAAGCAACAAAGTAGAAGCCACACTACTGACAATAATTTTGAAGGAGGGAAGTTTTATCCTTTGTGAATTCACAGGACAAGCAAAGCTGTGCAAACACACACATCTTTCTGTTTTAAATAGAAGTCCAGTTGGAGAAAGAAGAGATAATCATGTATCTGTGATAAGCATAATCTCCTCAAATACATAGCAATATACCAAGTCTTTAAGGCAGTTTTTTATTTTTAAAGCATATTATTCTCTAGAACAAATTAAATGTGAGATCAATACTTGCCTCAAACTAACACTTTGCTTAGATAACTATTGCTTGCTTTCTTCTTAGAAATCACTTTAATTTAAATGGTCTGCTTCTATCCAGTGCCACCAAATACAAAAATTTCAAGTGATAGAGTTTAACTATATTACATTATTTATCAAGTTAAAATGTTTAAGAATTAATCTTCTCAGCGTGCCTCAGTGGCTTAACTGGTTAAGCGTGCAACTCTTAGTTTTGGCTCAGGTCAGGTTCTCAGGGTTGTGGGACTGAGCCCTATATTGGGCTCCACATTCGGCACGGAGTCTTCTTGAGATTCTCTCCTCTGTCTCTGCTCTTCCCTGATTCTCATTGTTTCTCCCACCCCACCCCCTGCTTAAACAAATAGATTTTTAAAAATTAATCTTCTCTCCAATATCTTATATCTTCTACTATCTTTCATGGTGTTACCTCAAATCAGGTTTGACATTCTTTTATAGAATTCTCTTTCCTTTTGATCAATTGAACTCTCAGTGAAATGACTTTATTTTATACTCATGAACTGTATTATAAATTCTGAAAAATCTCAAGATTGTAATAAAAGTACACTGGGGGCACTCATGAAGTAACAAAGATTCAAATTTACAAAGCTGTAAAGAAAATAATAGCAAAAAAAATGTTTTTCATAGGCCTAGAAACCAATTTTATTTTATTTTATTTATTTATTCATGAGAGGCACAGAGAGAGAGAGAGAGAGAGGCAGAGACACAGGCAGAGGGAGTAGCAGGCTCCATGCAGGGAGCCCGATATGGGACTCTATCCCAGGGTCTCCAGAACCACACCCCAGGCCGAAGGCGGTGCTAAACTGCTGAGCCACCAGGGCTGCCCGAAACCAATATTTTTAATCATTATCACAGTTATGGTAGGGAAATGTATTAAAATGGTACACTGCTACGATGATGTGGCTTTGGTTCTATTCTGAAGATCGTGAAGATCAGACATTTATTTCTTGTTATTTTGATATATTCTCACAGCTAAGTAAGTAGTGGGGGAACTTCATTGGTGGGGAGATGAAACTGAGAATGTTTAAGAATGTTAATGGGTGGAAAAGCTGACATTTGAACACAAGTGTGCCTTGTTCATATGCTCCATAACCTCTAATTCACTTATGAAAAATTATCACAGGTAATATATATGGGTTGCGAATATTTTTAAAGCACTAAGAAGTCTCAGTGGTTTGAATTAGAAGCCTTAAACCTGTAACTAGATGTACTACTAGTTTTATTTCTAAGGACAAAAGACTAAAATCTTGCAGCATTTCCATTTCATTTTTAGGAATTTAAGTGATATTATAAGATAGATATAACATCGTGTGGTCAATCAGGGAATCAAGGCTCTGTTCTAAACTCCGCTTTTAATTATTTGACTTTACATACCATACCTCTGCAAAATAAAAGAGTTGGACCTTCTCCTAAGATACCACCCAATCCTGCAGGATGTTTCAAGGGGCACTGCATCATTAACAGAAATGTTCAAGGTAAACTGCAGCATTAACTAAACTTTATGCCATGTAAAAGACACCAAGATCAAATTATGTCCCTAAAAAATAATCATATGCAGCTAAAATCCAACATAGGTCAATGTTATTAGGTTGAATTGTGTTCCCTCAAAATTCATATGTTGAAGTCCTACCCCCCAATCCCTGAGAATGTGACCATATTTGGAGAAAGGGCCATTTCTGAAAGGTAATTCAGGTTAAGTGAGAATATTAGTGTGGGCCCCAATCCAATAAACTGATATTCTTATAAAAAGAAGAGATTAGGGGATCCCTGGGTGGCTCAGTCGTTTAGTGCCTGCCTTCGGCCCAGAGTGTGATCCTGGGGTCCCGGGATTGAGTCCCACAATTGGGCTCCCTGCATGGAGCCTGCTTCTCCCTTTGCCTGTGTCTCTGCCTCTCCCTCTCTCTCTTTCTGTGTCTCTCATGAATAAATAAATAAAATGTTAAAAAAAAAAAAAGAAGAAGAAGAGATTAGGACACAGGTAGAGAAGAAAGACTCTGTGAAGACATGAGGAGAAGATGGCTATCTCTGAGGTAAGGAGAAAGGCCCCAGAAGAAACAACCTTGCCGAACTTCGGTCTCAGGCTTCTAGACTCTAGGACTGTGAGAAAATGTCTGTCATTGAGGTTACCGGGTCTGTGGTACTTTGTCATGACAGAGTCCTAACAAATCCATATAGTCGCCTCTACTATAGCAGCTATGTAATCAAAGGATTCTAATGTGTATAAATAGAAATACTAGGTATAAAGGGGGCATTAGGTACTAATGAAATAGGAAGATCTGCGACTTTGCTAGAGGTCACACCTTTTCTATAAAGAACTCTTTCTCTCTCTCTCTCTCTCAATCTCTCTCTCTCTCTCTCTCTTGATAGCATGTTTGGGCCTGCACAAAAGCCCCATAATGAGGGTCACAGTGAGAGTCTCAGCCTGCACTGCACCAGCCAGGGCAGTGCTCCTCAAGGAGAAATTAAAAATAGAAACAGTGTTTATCAGCATAAGAAAATCAAAACCACACAAAAGGCAAAAACTTTCAATAGCCTCTCAAGAAAAGTGAAAGCGTGTTCGTGGGGAGTGGAAGACCTGCGTGCAGTTACCAAGTATGCCTTAGAGCCAGAAGGACTAGACTCTCTGGAAACTTAATTATTTGATGAACTCATTACTTTTATATGATTTTCCCTCTTAAATGGCAGCTTCATTCTCCTTAGGACAATAGCATTAATTAAGGCAAATAAACCCTGCCAGGGAGGGTTCTCATCTCTCCTTCCTTTGAATTCCTACTACATTGTGTTTTTATACTTCTTAGGGCACTCATTAAATCTGCCCTGCAGTGGGGGTAATCTGTGCTCTTCTCCTATCTGAACAGGAAGGGCTGTGTTAATTCCTTACCAAAACTCTTACCTCTGTACCCAGCTCAGAGATGGCACTTGATTAATACTCAGTAATATTCGTTTAACAGAATTGAACTAAATTACCATTCAATAAACCTCTGAGGTGTTATTTGGCACGTTAGGTCATAGGTAAATACATAAATCAGTAGGAAACTTGGTTGGGAAGGCTGGAGTTCACACTGAGAAAGTCAGGAGAGAAGAGTTTGGAAAGATTAAGCAGACCCCGAGTGCCTTATAATTTAACGAATTTGGATTTTATCCTAGGGCTGATGGGATGAATTTAAAGCAGGGAAGCAACAGTTTCTCATTTGCATTTTTAAAGAAAAATCCGTCTGGGTGCCAGCTGGAAAACAAATTACAGAAAGTCATGAGTGAGGCCTAAAGCTGAAGGGGGCACGGTGGGGGTCAGTTAGAGAACAGCCAGAGGTTTCTGAATTCTGCAGTCCTTGTAATTGAGAGACTAGTGGACTCACTGCCAAACCAACCAACCAGAGTACAGCTGGGCAAGAGAGGAAGGTGGAGGGGAAGGTGAAGATGGCAACTTTGATTTTTATATTTTTTATTGAGACATTAAGCATAATAAAGTATGTAAAATACTTTATTTTGAAATGCACAGCTTGATGGATTTGTACATATGTATATACTAATGCATTATCCACCTAGGTCAAGACAGGGAAGACTTTAGTAGCCCTCATGCCCCTTCCTAATCAATATCTTATTAATTAAAAGGGAAGAAATAGTCATTTTACAGAGAAAACAACAGATGCCACCTTCACGTAGCTATCAAAATGACTATCATCAAAATGAGACAGATTGGCAGCATGTGTTGCCTGATATGGCACACTTCTAAGGGCAAAGATGGCCAGAAATTCTTTGACACTTTTCCCATAGGGAAGTGTGGACTCTGTATGTCCCCTACCCTTGAATCAAGGCAGGCTAGGAGTGATGGTCTGACAGTTCTACTCTGTTGGGCAAGGTTTGCTTTTGGAACCCATGCCACCTGGAGAGCTTGCCTATGGACATTCTAATCTAGTCTTAGTGGCACTTCTATCTAACAACTGGCATCAGCTGCCTGCCATAGGAGTGGGCCATCTTGGATACCCCGTTGAGCCTTCAGATGATATCAGCTCCAGCCACCACTCAATGAGATCCCAAGGGAGAACTGTTCCGCTAAGCTCCAACAATCTGCAAAACTATGAGATGTAGTAATGAATTGTTTAAGCTGCTAGGTTTTGAGATGGTTTGCTATGGAGGAATATCAACAGGTAACTAAATTAGCAGCCTACATTGTGAAACTGTAAGCTCTGCGAGACTTTATCTTCCCAGCTGCATCCCCAGCTTCCAGAATAGTACCTGGCACACAGTATAGACTGATAAATGATTGTGGTGACTGAATAACTAAGTGAATAATTAGCAATGTTATTGGTTTGAGGAAAGGATTTGAAAATCCACTTTTAAAAAACTAGTAAGCAAAGTTTAAGTGTCTGCTTTTGTTTAATAAGTTATTTGAGCAAGCAGAGGGTGTTTAAAAAAAATCATGTTATTAATCTTATATCTACATTCACAAGTGGGTCACATATCTGACCTACCTAAAAGTAGGCCTCTTAAAAAAATAGAATGTGGCAACCTAAATATTTAATAAAAGGCCTCATTAAGGATGTTGTTTTGAGGCTTTAAATCTCTTAAATCTAGTCCTTCAAAAAAATCCTTTATTTTACTTACCTTTTGCTATTCATCAAGAAACACCAGGGTCAGCAATAAAGGGAAAGGATGTAAAACAGAAATAACCTAAAAGGAGAAAAGTTTCTCATTTTGCTTTGGTGATGTTGTAGTATTTCTGGGATGTTTATAAAGCAAAAAAAAAAAAAAAAAAAAAAAAAAAAAAAAATCTCTCTCCCTCTGTTTTCTTCCCCCTCTCTCCTACCCTTTCTCCCCCTCACTTCTTTCTTTCTAATTTTAAGTGTTTTTTTCCATTTCTAAGCTCCTTATCTGAACCAATAGCATCAGTTGCAGACCAGTACCAGCAGGAAGGCTGATATAGAAATAATTAATGAGTGGGTAACAGCCTAAGGAACAATAAATAGAGTTAGTGCAAGTTGAATATTCTACACAAGGGTTTCCTTACACTAATCTTAATAATAAATAGGAGCCCATTTGTATTGGCTTTTTTTTGGGGGGGGGTAATTTAAAAGTAGCATCTGTTTACATACTCATCACCCATATAAAGACATGTGAAATCATAATACCATATATTAAAAAAAATATACAAAAATATACTATTGTGTGATGAGCATTGAAAAATGACATTATAGACAATTCTAAAATAAGATAATCATTATATAGTTCAGTTAAAATGTTGTACTATTTGTATTACATTTACCTCAAAACGTAGGAAGACATTTAAAGAAAAATTTAGCGATAATCTTTCCCATACATAGGCGTTACAAAGTAAACTAAAATAGCAAAATTGCTCAAAATCATTATCTCTAAACAGAATTTTTACTACCAAACATATATGTATTAAATTCGATCAATACTTATCTTTCTGAAATAAGAGAAAAACCTGAGGCTTGTTTTAATAAACAAAGACATTGTTTATTTTTTTCTTCCATGGCCCCTCTATTTCCAGTTCTGGCTGTCAATATACAATCCTTCACTTTCCATACATTCTTTTATTAGTTTACTTGCTTTGGAGCCATAAGCAGAATATATCACTGGTCAGGTAGCATTGTTGTTTTCTTCTTTCAAACACAGACTAACTCTTCTAAAGGTTATATCCTCTCACATAGCTGAAAAATTTTCCTGTTCATCAAGATTGTACACTGTATGTATTTCCTTTCATGTCAGGCCATTACTACTCAGCTCCAAGTACTGGCTTATCCCATATTGAATTATTCATCTTTTTTTTTTTTTAAAGATTTTATTTATTTATTCATAGAGACACAGCTAGAGAGAGAGACAGAGACACAGGCAGAGGGAGAAGCAGGCTCCATGCAGGGAGCCCGATGTGGGACTCGATCCCGGGGTCTCCAGGATCACACCCTGGGCTGCAGGCGGCGCTAAACCGCTGCGCCACTGGGGCTGCCCGAATTATTCATCTTTATCATGACCCACCTGTTGCTTTTTTCCCCACAGGAAGCAAAAAGGAAGCAATTTACCTACTATATACTTTACATCAACACAGTCAAAAAATTAGAGAACCTCATGTTTGCTCAGGATTGTTTTTCTAACTGTGAGCTCCTTTTCTACGATTCTACTCACATGTGTTCCCAAGACACAGTTCTACTGTGGGAGCACTGACCATGGCAAAGAAAGACCTTGGAAGTAGTGATCCTGATGCTCTGAATGTAAAGCTTTGGTCTGTATGTAGGGATTTAGATCTAAGTGCTTCTGATATTTCATCTTTTCTCCTAACAAGTAACTCAGTCCTATTATTCCTAAAGCAGAAGAGAAATGGAGTATCCAGATAAACAGATAATCCTTCTCTCAAAATATTTAATGGATTGTTTTTTGTCAGGACAAGATAGAGTAGCTGTCAAGCAATGAGTGATGGCTATTTAAGATGCATAAAGCAACTAATCCTTTATATGTGGTCATTTCTTACATATTTCCAACTTGTACCCGATAAACTATCTTTTTTTTTTTTTTTAAAGATTTTATTTATTCATGAGAGACACAAGCAGAGGGAGAAGCAGGCTTCCTGCAGGGAGCCAGATGTGGGACTCGATCCCAGGACTCTGGGATCACACTCTGAGCCGAAGGCAGATGCTCAACCACTGAGCCACCCAGCCGTCCCCTGATAAACTATCTTAATGCAGGGTTCCAATTCAGGGTGCTTAGAGCTGCTTCAGTTCAATACCTCCAGTTACGGGTACAGAAGCTTCCTCATCACACTACCACTAATGGTCCAGGGCCCCACCCTCTTTTTCTTGGGATTATGGGTGTTTAAGGGCATGGAGTAGATTTGGAGGGGATGTCCATGCACAAGCATTAGTTGGGGCCATTCCTGAGTGGTTAATGATGAGATGCCATTCAAGACCTCCATTAGAGCCTTTTGTGGTTAGCAAGATCACACCTCCTACTAGTTTATCTCCAGAAATTCTTTCCTCTTCTCTCCTTCATAGCCACCCTTCTATCTCCTGCTCTTTTTCTTCACAATAATCTTTAGACCCAGACATTGTGGTTATCAAACCTGCACATATGGTTAGCACACACTGGAGTCTGCTGCCACACTGGTCAGTATTTTTAAAAACATCCCTGATCTAGATAGAGCTCACCAACTAAGGCATCTTACTAAACCAGTCTATCATGGCAGAGAGGGCCCAGACATGTTGTTCAGTGATTCTCATACATAGTGGGCACTGAGTAGTCCTGCACCTTGAATGTCATCACAATTCTTACAATCCCAGAGAGGCATCACAGGAAAGCATTTAGGAGCACAAAGTTTTGAACCTACTAAGGTTTAAATCCAGGTTCCAAAATAAATAAATTGATTAATTAAATCCAGGTTCCAACACTTATGAAGTAATCTTTGAAAAGTTTTTTTAGACCTTTGTGCTTCATTTCCCCTGTAAAATATGGTTAATAGTACCTCTCTTCCTACTATTGAGTGGGTTGTTAAAGGTAAAAGGCTGAGGTCAGTGCCTTAGCACAGTCATTGCTTTTAATTTGTCATCAATTATTACCCACTTTACTTCCAAGATCATGTGGCTAATGGTGATGCCGAAGTCTACATCATTTTCTGAATCTAAACTCCATGCTTTCTGTGACACCACTAACAAAGCACTCTCGTTCATACAATAAAAAACAGCAGGAAGCCACTGAAAGATTTGGGAAGTACTTTACTTTATCATGTGACACCATATAACAGCCAGATTTACCGACACCCAACCATAGTGTAGATTTGAATAGGGAAGATGGCTCAGAAATAGCAATCTTAGTAATTCAAGTATTGACCTTTACTTGATAAAGGAAAACAGTTTTGATGACGGGTTTATCAGTTTTAAAATGCAATTCTATATAGTTCTTGTTTTCTTAAAAGGACTACTGTTTTGAACCATAAACAAGGTACAGTTTATTCACCTAAAGGAACTGCAGCTGAAAACAAGTTTAAAAATTCCCATCGCAGTCTATTTTTCCCTTCTCAGCATTGCAAATGCTTCATTCCAACATATGCTGAAATCCTCTGCATCTCCCATACCATTTCCAGGGGAATCCCTGGCAAGTAGTGAATGTCTGTCTTCCTTCAGAAAGACACAGTCAACTTGGAATTTTTCTTATCACATTCTCTAATATTTCTACAACTTGCACTTTCTGCTCTTTTAAAATGTGCTTTTCTTTATAGCATAGCAGAAAAAACATACCACCAGGAATCTGAAAACCTAGATTCTGGGCCCAGCTAAGGCAAAAACTAGACAATAACCCTAAACAGGTCATGAAACTTCCCCAGCCCTGCTCTTAACTGCAAAAGTTAAGTCCTGTTTGTTCAGTCCTTTATTATCATTTATCTTCACAATAACTATTAAATTTATATAAGGCAGCATTATACTCATTTTATATAGGAAATTCAGTCTCAAAGAAGTTACACAATCTACCTGAGATCTCACAGGTGGTAATAATATGACACACCTAAACTTACAGAATCTCACTCAAGACCATAGTACTGGTTGGTACACATCGTACTCATAAGTTAGTTCAATGGATGAAGCAGCAACTTCCCAGGTCCCTTCCAGTGATCAAATTTTAAGTTTCTTCTTGCAATTTTTTTCCTTTCTCCTTCCAACCAGCATTTAAATTAGAAAACCTATATATAATTTGTCACTAAATTTCATTTACCATGGTTCTCTGATTTAACCCTTCTTCACAATTTCTTGTATTTCTATATTAAATCCAGAGATGTTACTTTTTTCTGTTAGCTCCCACGACTGCGTGCCTCTCTGAAAGCTTTTGGACTGGTCTATCAAAACAGAGATTGCTAAAATTTTGCAAATACCAATTCCTTTTTATGATTTTAAGAAGTTATTCCATATAAAAATAAAACAGTTCAAAACAAGAAAAATCCTCTTATTCTCTATAATAATAAAATATTCTATTGATTTTATACCACTTTCCTGTCTTCTTTCATTTGGGATATACTGTTATACCCTTCCCTTGTAAGTCAGTCTCCCTTTCCCTTGTAAGAAAATATCAGTCATAAGAATTAGGAAAACTCTTACTTTCACAATTCCATAAATAAACTAGAAGAATAAATTAATCATCTAAATTGGACGGCAAAATTTTGAATGTTAAATGAGAGATTCAGGACATTTCCCAAGAGGTCATATGACCAATCTAAAAGCTGATGATATATGATGTGCCTAAAATTACACTTTAAGTTTTTTATTTATAATAAATTTAGATATGTGATTAGTCTTGCTGATATTACATATAAATATATGCATAAACTAAACTTTACAACAAAACAAAATTCATTCTATCAGCAATCCTGAAAATTCAGCAAAGCCCCATAAATAGTACGCTTTCCCAAGAAGGGAGCTTTAAACATTCAGTAATTTGTATAATTTAACATGCTGAAAACGAGAAACTAAACAGGTCACGTGAATGGGAGTACATATAAGAAAAATAATTTCAAAATTTTCTTCATTTTGATGATATTGCTTTCTTGTCTTCAGGAGGGCAGATTTTGACTTCAAAAGTGACAAAATATTTGAGAAGGGATTTTACATCTTTCTGTTCTAAATAGTATTCTTCTGCTATTTTCTCAGCAGTCCATGTTTCTGGATAAAGTTTATGATTATTGAGAAGTGTCAGTGCCTCCACAACAGAAATTTTGCCTTTGGGAATGTTCTTAATATTCATCATGCTAAAGTCATGGCCTTTTACCAATCTCAACTCCTTTGGCTCTTGACGTGTTGCAGCATCTTTTACCTAGTATCAAAAAACAAAAGCAAAAAGAAAAGGTTTTCAAGATGAGAGAAAAAATTAGACATCTATTTTCACAGTTCTCAAATCTCCACTATACTTCTTCAAATAAATACTACACATGCTTCTTCAAACTACATTTCCTCATTACAATGACACATAATTCGATGGTGCTTTTGCCACATTGCCATTACATTAACTATACATAACTATAGCTCAATCATCAAGAAATCTAGGTAGTTCCGGAACATAACAATTCAATGTATATCATCCACTCACCTCATTATTTCATACATATTAAAGAATAAAGACAAATTGATTAGATTAAAACTGTTTTTTTACAAGGGCAGAATTCTGATGTTGCCCTAAGAGCTTACTCAATTACTTCCACTCCCATTTCCTAGTTTTGTATTTCATATTCAATGTCTCCAAATACTTTAGATGATTCAAATATTGCTAGATATCTTCACTCTTTAAAAAAAAAAAAAAAAAAAAAAAAAAAAAAAAAAAACTGGGCAGCCCTGGTGGCCTAGCAGTTTAGCGCCACCTTCAGCCTGGGGTGTGATACTGGGGACCCTGGATTGAGTCCCACATCAGGCTGCCTGCATGGAGCCTGCTTCTCCCTCTGCCTGTGTCTCTGCCTCTCTCTCTGTGTATCTGTCATGAATAAATAAATAAAATTAAAAAATAAAATAAATAAACTTATATTTCCAATATCCCAACAAACATAAAACCTATGCATACCCGTCTTTCCATCTGTCTGTCCCAACCAAGTGTAATCCTTGCACTGTACTCTGTATATCTTTCATTACTTGACCATGCCAATCATTCCCTTTTCCTTTTTCTTTCAACCGCACCCTGCCTACTGCTGCTGTATGGTCAAACATGCCATAGTCATTACCTTTTAAAAACACCCACCAAACCTGAACCAACACTTCCTTTTATGGCCAGTTTCCCCGTCTTAGTTAAGCTTTAAAGATATTGTGATCTTGGATCCAAGGTTAGAGGATCAGATCTTCATACCGAGGACACTTTTCAGGCTTTATTTGAACTTACTACACGATCTGATGCTGTTAACCACTCCAACACACCCATACTAGTCTTTCCCCTTGGTTTCCATGCCATCCCTTTTCCTAGTTTTCTGTCTCTCCACGGTTCCTTGTTCTTGTAGACTGTTTCCTTTCAACTGCCCCCGGAAGGTTAGCATGCTCCAAATTCTGATCCAGGCTCTCTTTTTACTCTTCACATTCTACTGAAGTAATCCCACATACCCTTTGGACTTCATTACTACCTACATGTTAATAATTTTCAAAGCTGATCTCAAACCTAGACCTTTCTCCTTACTTACAGATCTAAATTCCCAAATGCCTAATTGGCACCTTTACTTGCATAATCTATAAGCACCTCAATGGGGTGCCTGGATGGCTCAGTCAGTTGAGCATCTAACTCTTGATTTTGGCTTGGGTTGTGATCTCAGGGTTGTGAGATCCAGTCCTGTGTTGAGGAGGTCCAAGTCAGCAGGGTGTGTGTTTGAGGATTTTCTCTTTGCCCCTCCCCCTGCTTGCATATGTGTGTGCACATGTGCTCTTTCTAAAATAAATAAACTTTAAAAAAGAAAAAAAATTAAGAACCTCAAAATCAATATACCTAAAACTGAACTTACCTCTCTCCTCTGAAAATTCAATTCTATCCCCATATTCTCTATCTCAGTGACCAATTATCACTTCTCTCCATATCCCATTCCAAAACTTAAAGCTTAGTTTAAACTTAAAGCTTAGTTATACTTGACATCTCCCTCTCCCTCACAATCAATGACCAAATCCTATTGATAGTGACTCCTAAGTCCCTCTTGAACCCATTCACTTCTCTCCCCATCACTACATCACCCTTCTCGAAGCTAATGTCTCTTGTAGGAACTACTACAAAAACCTTTCAACTTGTCTCCTTTGACTATATAAAACGCATTTTCCCCCTCTCAGCCTATCATGAAGCCAATTGGACATAAAATTCAAGGACTTCCCATTGTCAAGATAAAACCCAAATTCCTTAGAAAGACAAATAAGGACCTTCATGATTGGGTCCCTATTACCTCCATCTTATCTTATTTCTCCCAAATGTATTGCTCACACTTTCCCCTAACTGTAATCAACTCTGTTGTCCAAAGGTATCACATATTCTTCTACTTTTACACTGTAACTTTGGTTTAAAACACTCTTCCCAACTTCTTCACTTTCCAATACTCATAGCTTCTCTTAATTTTATTTTCCCAGGTAATCCTTCTTTCACTCCATATAAATTGTTATTCAAAATTCACTTCAGATTAAAATTAAATACTGAAATTATTATGACACTGAAAAAAATGCTTGGTAAAATTCAACATCCTCTTGATTAAAAACAAACTCTTAGCAAATTGAAAATTTTAAAGTCTCAAATGTGACAGAAGTATTTTTAAATCAGAAACCTTATCATTTTATTATAAAAATGCTAAAACACTAGAGACACCCAATGTAAAGGAAGAATAGGAGAGACTACCAACTTCTACTGCTATGTTAATGTTACAAACATAAGGAGAAGTAGTATAAATATTAGAAAGGCAAACTGTAATTCTATGCTGATGATACAGGAGTATCTTCAAAAAAATAACAGAATCAATGAAAAACCAACAGAAATAATAACTTAGCAATGTGGAAGCTGCAATACAAAAATCATTTGCCTTCTGACATATTGGCAATAAATAGTTTAAAATTTTAGGGTGGAAAAAAAAAGATCCCAGAGTAACAGCTTTCCCTCTAACCCCCAAAGACTCAATAATACAAAGACATTAATTCTCAAATTAATTTATACATTCCCATTCAATTATGCTCAAAATCCAAATCAGACTTATTAAAGAACCGGACAATTTAAGGGGCACCTGGATGGCTCAGTTGGTTAAGCATCTGACTCTTGATTTCGGCTCAGGTCATAATCTCAGGGTTGTGAGATGAGCCCTGCATAGAGCTCTGTGCCGGGGAGTCTGCTTCAGAATCCCACCATACTCTGCACATGTGCTCTCTCTCAAATAAATAAATATTTTTGATTAATTAATTAAAGCACCTGACAGTTCATCTGGAAAAAAAAAGTGAGACAAAAGCCATAAAACCTTCGGGGGAGGAGGGGGGAGTCATAACAGCTATCATTACAAAGCTCCATTAATAAAATATGACCCTACTGTAAGAATAGAAAAATAACTAGAATTGGTAAATCCATCAACAGACTTGTATGTATTGGCATTTTAAGGGAGTGGAGAAAAGACTGGGTTATTCTGTAAGTTATATTTAGACACCTGACCATCCAGTTGAAAAGATCTCCTGGACGCCTGGGTGGCTCAGTGGTTGAGCATCTGCCTTCAGCTCAGGGCGTGATCCCAGGGTCCTAGGATCGAGTCCCATTATCAGGCTCCCTGCAAGAAGCCTGCTTCTCCTTCTGCATGTCTCTCTCTCTCTCTCTGAATAAATAAATAAAATAAATAATTTAATAATTTAATAAATAAATAAAATAAAGTCTGAATAAATAATAAATAAAATCTGAATAAATAAATAAAATCTTAAAAAAAAAGATCTCCACACACCAAACACTACACTTATTGCCAAATAAAGATTTTAATATAAAACACACAGTTGTAAAAGTACAACAAAGAAATACAGAATACTGTTTTTATTAGAGTCCAGACTTCCAATACGACGAAGAGCAAAAAGGTTAACATGTTTGACAGAATTCTCAACAGCAGTTAAGTTAAAAAAGCCACACAAAAATAAATTATTTGACATACGATATCAGTAATGTCTCAAGACTTCACAAATCATTAAGAAAACTAGGAACTACCCAAAAGAGAAAAATGGACAAAACATAAATAGGTACACTTCAGCAATTTTTTCACTGCCATTCCCCCCAAGTCTTTTTAGTCTTTTCCTAATATCCTAATACCCCCATAAAAAAATTTTTTTAAGGTTTTATTTATTCATGAGAGAGAAAGAGACAGAGAGAGAGAGGCAGAGACATAAGCAGGCCCCATGCAAGGAGCCTGATGTGGGACTCGATCCCGGGTCCAGAATCAGGCCCTGGGCTGAAGGTGGCACTAAACCACTGAGCCATCCGGGCTGCCCTCCCACCTAAAATTATAATACCATTGTGTATCTCTTTATGTATTGTATCTATGTAACTGTATTCATAAAAACTGCTAAGTTTTTTTCACTCCCCAAGGGCCAATTTTTGAATGCATGATTTAATACAGCATGAGATAAACAACAGTTGGAAGTATTACTCAACACCTGTTATTGATGGAAGTACTCAACACAAAGAACATGAACATCAACCCTTCTATCTTTTTTTATGGGAACATCTGGTGATAAATGAGCCCTATAATTGGTATTACATGTAACAATTCACAGACCTTATTTTACATGAATTTTATTTCACTTATCTAATGAAAATTATATTAATAAGTGTATCTGTGCAAACAGTATTGCCTGTCTAGACAGAGAGGGTATCAGAGAATTTTAGAATGGAAAGAAATCTGGGAATTGTCAATGGCACTTCTCTCCCCTTTAATCATACTCTCCCCCCAACTTAGGACCTTCCTGCCCCAACCAACTCATCTAGTTAACTCAGACTCATCTTTCCGGCAGGAGCTTGAATGTCACTTTCTCAAATCACCCAAACCAAACACAAACAGGTCCCTCTGATACACTTACAGTGCCTCTACTTTTCCTTCACAGACCTATTAGTAACTACGTACTTATGGTTGCTCATTTGTTTGTCTGCGTCCCTCACAATATTCTGAGCACCAAGAGCAAGGACTAGGTCTGCTTTGCTCACAACTATACACAAAGCACTTGTGCCTGGCATTTATATATGGATTTATATATAGGTTCCTATTCCCAATGTGTTCTGTAGGCGCCCAATTTTCACATTTCCTATCTGAATACCTTTAAAAAAAAAGAAAAGAAAAACACCGACAACACAACACTAAAGGAATCCCGCAGATCGCAACAAAATTCAATCCACTGAAGGCTGAGAAAATAGTTATTAAAGCTCTTCTTCGGTGATTCAAATGACAACCACCAAAAGTACTGTACCAAATCCTATAAACTGTGAAATAATATCACCCCTACACTTAAGTTTCCCCAACACACTGTACTCTGGTCACAACTACACTGACAGTTTTACACGTGCAGAGCATTCAGTCTCTTTTACTACCTACCACAGGTCTCCTGGTCGTTTTCCTGGGGCACAAGGGGTTAAATTACTTAACCTGCTGAATTATAATTATTATTTTTTAAAGATTTTATTTATCTATGCATGAGAGACACACAAGGAGAGAGAAGGAGAGGCAGAGACAGAGGCAGAGGGAGAAGCAGGCTCCATGCACCGGGAGCCCGACGTGGGACTCGATCCCAGGGCTCCAGGATCAGACCCTGAGCCGAAGGCAGGCGCTAAACCGCTGAGCCACCCGGGCTGCCCCTTACCTGCTGAATTAAAACACACGTTACCTGCAGAGAAGATACAGGATCTCTGGAATCAACATACACATCTCTTAGTAACGACAGCAGTTTGTCATCTTTCCTGTCGATTTCCTCCTTGATTTCCGGATGCTCTAAGGGCAGAAGAAGAAGGTCCCAGTATTAAAACCAGAGAAAATTTCCTCCAAGCTCCCAACGCCTAACAGGAGACGATCCCTTTTAGTTTGTCGCTTGATCCAGAGGCCCTGGGACAACACGCCAGGTGCTGGGCGCGTAAATCAAAACGCCAGGTCAGGCTCGGCGCGCCCGGCTCCGCGAACGCCCGAAGGGGGCACCTCCAAGGCCCCAGACCCCTTCCGCTTCCGGATTCCCCGCAGCAGGTCGGCAGGCGGGGAAGACGCAGGGGTGCCGGGGCCGCACCCGCACCCGCACCCGCAGAACCGCGACGTGAGCGGAGCCGTCGCTCCGCGGCAAGGGCAACGGGCCTCCCCAATGGCACGGGCCTGGGGTCCCGCCTTTCCGCGCCGGGCTGCCGAGTCCCCGCCGCCGCCCCGGGTCACCCCCGCGCGGAGCCCGCCCAGCCGGCCCCGGGCGGACCGACGCGCCCTGCCACCGCTTACGGCTCATCTGCTCCCGCAGGAAGCTCCTGGTGGACGGGTGCCTGGGGGCGGGCGACGGCTTCATCCTGCTGATTTCCCGTTCCGCCCGGTTCTCCAGGTTGAAATTGCGGAGCGCGCGAGCCGCGGCGGCCCCCATCTCCTCACCGCATGACGTCCTCCGGGGCCGCCGCACGTGGGCCAGCGCGCGCCGGCGACCTCGCGGACGCACCGAGCATGCGCGCTGCGGGCCCGACCCGGCCACGCCGGAAGAGCGGCGGCCCAACGCGCCCGCGCGCCCCCCAGCGGTCGGGAGGGCGCGCGGCTCGCCTCCGCCCAGGCGGTGCGGGAGGGAGCGGGCGCCCCGGCGGGAAGCCCCAGGGCAGAGCCAGGTCCCGCCTCCCCGCGCGCCGGCCCGGGGCTGCCGCGCGCTCGCTCCCCGCGGGGCCGACGCTGCGGGCCGAGACTGCGGGCCGGGAACTTGACCTTGCGGTCCACCCGCCCACGGGCCGGGGCGGCCGGAGAAGAGCCAAAGTGAAGCCAAGTGCCCCAGGAGACGGGGCTGCGGAAAGCGCCGGTTCCCAGCCCGGGCGGCACCTGCCTGCGGCCCACGGCGCGGTCCTGCGGGCCCGGGTTCGAGCCCCGCGTCGGGCTCCCTGCAGGAGGCTGCTTCTCCCCCGGCCTGGGTCTCTGTCTCTCCCTCTCTCTGTGTCTCTCATGCATAAATATATAAAAACCTCTTTAAAATGCAAAATAGGGATCCCTGGGTGGCGCAGCGGTTTGGCGCCTGCCTTTGGCCCAGGGCGCGATCCTGGAGACCCGGGATCGAACCCCACATCGGGCCCCCGGTGCATGGAGCCTGCTTCTCCCTCTGCCTGTGTCTCTGCCTCTCTCTTTCTCTCTGTGTGACTATCATTAATTAATTAATTAATTAATTAATTAAAGAAATAAATAAAATGCAAAATAGATCTAAAAAATGATTTAAAAATCTCAAAAGTGTATTCTTGCCCCACGAATATTTGTTCTCACGCTTACTTAAATGCCCTTTGTGTTCCTGCGTCCTCGCCTGATGCCCTTCTGAGCTACCTTGTTCTCTTTCTTTCGAGGTCTTTCACATCCCGCTCTGCTCAGGCAATTTGACTTGACGGAATCGGTTTCAATCATGTTGTCCTCTCTCTGCGGTTTATTTTTTTTTTTTTAATTTTTTAAATACTTATGAGAGCCACGGACTGAGACACAGGCAGAGGGAGAAGCGGACTCCTCGCAGCGAGCCCGATGCGGGACTCGATCCCGCGACCCACGGGTCACTACCTGAGCCAAAGGCAGATACTCAACCACTGAGCCACTCAGGCGTCCCTGGATGGTTTTAAACCAGTGAAAAGGAAAGAATCCATCTAAAGATAATTGAATAAAAGTACTTTTTAAAAAAAAAGAATCAAAGAAAGGGGCAATTTTATTTAAAGAAAATTAATGTAATTATTAACTACGATACTTAATCATAGTGAAAGTACTGCAAAGAACATAGCTTCCACCATCGATTATCATGAAATGTGTCTTTTTTTTTTTCTTTTTTTTTGCTGGGATTGGCCTTTGGAATGGATAGAAGCTGACGCGTTCTCTCTGGTAGAGTTGGGAACTTACCTGAAGGTGGCAGGCTGCTCCAAGATTTTCATCTTTGAGACTTAAGCAGGCCTGTAACTCGGTGCTCTGTAGCCCAGATACTCAGATTTCTATGGATGTCAAGACATTTCATCTGCCTCACTATGTGCGTGAGCTTTAAGAGCTATGGTAGCACCTTCTACTCACTGCCTGTTAAAATATTTTCAAAGTAGAAAACTCATTTTCACAGAAATTTTACCGCACTTACAGCAGCATGTTAGGCATCTAGCAGCGTAAAAGTAATGGGAGACAGAAATTACAGGAAGGGGAGGGGGCTGTGGAAATTACTGAATGAAAGCACTCTGAGTTTCCACATGTGGGTAAGATTTGGATCCAGTGTTTCAGGAGCCCTCCAACCTGTGCCAGCTACATTATTGCCTGGTTCTGGCCTCGTGCTCCTCAAGTGCGCTTAAGAGCAAAACAGAAGCAGAGGTACTCCCATCAGAAATGCACAATTGGCTGTCATCACTTGGGAGTCATCATGGAAATTAAACCGAAATCACAAATGCATAATTCCAGCTCTTCTGGTCAAAATATGCAAAATAACAGGAAGTCTGGGCTCAGAACTCTCCTGGGCTTCTGTTAAGGCTTGAAGTCGGGTCCCCCAGGAAAGTACAGCCAGGATGCTGCTCAGAATTAAGCATCTCTCTGAACGGAGTATTATGATGGGTATGTATTACTAAATATCTTAGGATGCTAATGGAATAAGCCCAGGATCCTGCCAACATAATAGAATATAAATTCTATGAGGGCAGAAATTTGTGTCTATTTTGTTTACTGCTATATTCATCACATTGAACAGTGCCTGGTACATACTAGGTACTAAATGAATGTCAAGTGAATATCAAATGAACCCAATGACAAGTAGGGGCCCTGAGCTGGAGTCCAAGCCCTAGCTACATAGGTTCCCTCTGCCAGAAGTGGATCCTTGTGAAAGTCACTCACTCTGGTTGAACCTACTCTCCTCATCTTAAGACGATATACTATAATTAGTGGGTTTCACATAGCTTAAAAATATAAATATATATAATAGTAAATATTATTGTTTTATATATATAATATGAAGCATCTAATACAGGTTTATTTCTGAGTTCACCATTCTGTTCCATCGGTCAGGATGTCTGTTTTTCTGCCAATACCATACTGTTTTAACTACTATAGATTCATAATATAGTTTAAAATCAGGGAGCATAATGCCTCCAGCTTTGTTCTCAAGATTGCTTTGGAACCAATATATTTTTGAAAAACAGCAATGAGGGAGGGCTTACCCTGTAAGATATCAGAACACAGTATAAAAACCTTACAGGGTGATACTGATACAGAAATAGGTAAATAAATCAATAAATACCATAGTGACAAGACAGATCTAATTATGTACAGCGTGACATTTAAAATCACCCTATGATGTGAGGATCCACATTTCCCCCCACAAATGGATAGCTACATTTCCAGTGCCATTTATTTACCAGTCCACCGTTTCCCCTTGCCTATCATCACTATTCACCACTTGCTGTTTCCTTGTTCCTCTCCAGTGTTCTCCAGTTTTCCCTGCAGATTGCATCAGATTGCTTTCAGATGTATCCATGAAGTAAGGGACATTTTGTCATGACTCAGTTAATTCTACTGAGGTAATTTTGTTCTGTGCATAGCAATTTCATCAGTATAATTCTCCATCTTGGCTTCAGCTACAGACAGTACCCCTGACAATTTGGCAAGGGAAAAAAAAAAAAAGTGCAACAAGCAAATACTCAAGAACTAATTTTCATTTCCAAGATTATGAAAACAGAGAATATGAAATAAGGAATGTCAGACGTTAAAGCTGTGAAAAGCAAATTGTAACCAGAGCAGTTTACCTTAGCTAGTGAGCCCAACTCAGTAACTCCAGAGGTGGTAGAGAAAACAAACCCCATCTGTCCATCTTCAGGTCTGGCCCTTTCTTTCTGATTGTAACTGTGTCTCTCTTTCTTTTACATCCATAGGTTAACATAATGATTATGAATTACTGGCAGTAGACAGACCTGCATTTGAATCTTAGTTCTATCTTCCTGACTGCATGATTTCTGGGTAAGTCCTTAAATTTTTCTTTTCATCGGTTTCCTCACCTGTAAAATGGGATTACCTGACAGGATTGCTGAGAGACACATAATCAATGTGAAGGCATAGGACTTGACATGTAATAAACATACAAGAACTGTTAGCAATTCTTTTATATATCAAAAATATTCATATAATATGAAACTTTTCGATAGTAATAACTTTAGATTTGGTTAGCACTTTATAGTAATTGTTTTTTTCAGATACTTTATTTCATTAATGCATTTTTGCAATAGCCTAGTGTTTTATTCACATTAGAAGTATTTCAGAGGTTGCATTTAGCCTATTGTTTATAAAATAGTAGACACCCTAGGAGGTATATGAAGTCACCTTGCCCATAAACTTCTGGGAGCACTTTCTTATTGTCAGTTTGTGCCCCCTTTTACCCTGTCTCCTTTTCTGCTAGCTTCTCCCTCTTTCTGTGTCTAGGAATTCCATACCTCCACCTAAACTTGAGTGCACACAACCCCTGTTGAGCCTCATTTCTGTTGGAAGTGCCAGGGTTAGCCAAGACAGGGAGGCAAATATGGTAGACAGGATTCTGTGATGCCTAGTGACCCCAAGCAGAGAACTCAGACAAGCCTGCCTGGTCTTCTGACCTACAGAGCTATGGGATTATAAATGGATATGGTCGTAAGCCTTTACATTTATGGTGACTAGATATGCAGCAATAGAAAATGAATAAAACATAGCAGGTTAACCTGAGAGTAGGATTGGGGATGAAATGAATGGCAGTGGACCCAGGCAATCCCAGAGGCCAAGGAAAGTGTGCCTCCCACCCTGGAAACCACAAACCCAGGAGACTTCAAAGATTGCATCCTCTCCTCACATCTCACTCAATAGAGCAAGTCCCCGACCATATGCCAAAGCACTGTTTGGAGCCCTAAGGATAAAGTCAAAACTCAAATCCTTGTACCAGGAATGACAGTATGGTAATGTAGTGTTATCACATGGGACAATTAATAGAAAAAACTTACTAGGAACAAAAACACAAGAGGGAAGGAATAAACAGACATGCATTTATACAAAGATTTTGCCAGTAGAAGGAGAAAATCACAACTCCTACCCCATAAAAACCTATGCAAATGATTTTGTTCAATTCATCAATGGAAATGGCAAGATTCATAATCAGTTCAAGGATCGAAACATATGCCATCAGGGATTTAAAAAAAAAAGTAGAGGATGGTTAGGAAGAAAGAGAAGCAGAGAACGAGAAAAAGTTAATGTTGAAGTTGTCACAGGCCAGCTGGTAGAGGTCTTTAAATGATGTGATATGGAGTTTGGTCCTTATTTTCTCTATGTATGAAGGTCTCTTGAATGGAAGAGAAACATAGGCTTGTTTTAGAAAAATGATTGACATCCACATAAAGGGTGGTTTGGAAGAGAGAAATCAGGTAAGATGCTGCTATTATTGTCCATGGGGAAGGTAAGGTTCTTTTATCCATTTTTCTTAAGGTTACTGTTTAATCAGAGATCTGTGGAGGAACACTGTTAGATATACATTTTGCTTAAGCTGTATGAATAAGACAGCAACTTAGTAGGGTCTGTGACTGAGCACAAGATGTAGTTATCTGTTTTGATATTCTCATGCCACTCTTGGTGTAGGTAATCTCTTTTAGAGCTTGTGATTAAATAGAAGCTCAGAATGTACCCATACGTTCATGTTGACTTGCAGATTCCCTACTCATGGCCACAGGCGCAGCAGCACTTCTGCTTCTATAGGAAGCTAAAAATATCAGTTCTGTCTACAGATTTCACAGTGTGAAATGTGATCTAGTAAACGATCTAGTGTGATCTAGTAAACGAATAGATAAGGCTTCTGCTTTCATTGAAAAATAATTCTAGCTACATTCTGATAAGGAGTTGAACATGTTTTCTGTAAGAAATTGTAAATGTCTATGCAAACAAGAGAGAATCTTATTACTTAGCCGTGTTGCTCTGTTAAGAACTAGTGGTAACCCTTTTAAAAATAACTTTAGATTATTGAAAATTTCAAACATATTTAAATATGTGAGTCTAGTATAATAAATTACTTTGTACCTATCACTCAGTACCAGTAATTATCAGTTCATAGCCAATTTAATTTCTTCTATATACCTTTTAATTTTCCTACCTCCCCCAGTTATGCTGAAGAAAATACTATATATCTTAACATTCTAAGAGCATCTTACCCAAACAAGGTCTGCTCTTTTAAAACATGACTATAAAATAATAGTAGTACTTTTAAAAAGGCTGTAAAAGAAAAAAAGTAAAGACTTTTGGGTGGGTTTACATTTGGTAAATTCGTTATTATTTGTTTTCGATGAACTTGAGCAATAAAGTCATAATATGCCTGTTAAACACTTCATGCTCAAAAAGCTCTTGAAATTGTGTCTCACCCTCTCTGCATACTTCACTGCCCACAGGCTTTCCTTTCACTGGCTTTCCTCCCTCTAAAAGACCAGAACACTTGCTGTTCATCAGAAGAGTGACTCTGTAATCTCAAGATGCTGAAACTGAACTCACCCAGCTCATTTCTGTATCAACTCCTACTACAAGGCCATTCTTGTTTTTAACTGGTTGATTGAGCCAGATGACAAGTGAAGTATGATTCATTTGAATAACAACATCCCATCCCTGCTCCCTTGCCAACCCCCCACCTCCACCCCTCAAATTAGGGTTCTGGTTAGTGCCCAAGATGTACAACTAACAGTGCTACTTTGCATGTGAGTAATTAATTTTTCATCTTCCAACTCAGAATCCAACAGAACAGACAGATGAACAGTAGATCATGCAGCAAACTTCTTAAACTTAACACATAGGGCGACTAAGATGTAGAGGTGTGGTAGGCTCAATAATGGCCCCAAACACCTCAAAATCCTAATTTTTGTAACCTGCAAAAGTATCTTAAATGTAAAAGACATTACAGGTGTGATCAATTTAAGGTTCATGGGATGAAGAGATAATCTTGGTGGGCGCTAAATGTGGTCACAGGGGATACCTGGGTGGTTCAGAGGTGGAGCGTCTGCCTTTGGCTCAGGGCCTACTTCTTCCTCTGCCTACATCTCTGCCTCTCTCTCTCTCTCTCTCTCTCTGCTTCTCATGGATAAATAAAATAAAATCTTTTTTAAAAATGTGGTCACAGTTTTCCTTATAAGAAGGAGCCAGAGGAAGCTCTGACATAGAATAAAGTGGTGTGATCACTGAAGCAAGATGCTGCCTTGCCTGCTTGAAGATGGAGGAGTAGGCCATGAGTCCAAGAACGCTGGAAAAGTCAAGGAAACAGGTTCTGCCCTAGGGACTCCAGTGAGAACACAGTCCTGAAGACATCTTGATCTGGGCCAGTTAAACTGATTTCAGACTTCTATCCTCCAGAACTGTAAGAGAAGAGATGTGTGTGGCTTTGAGCCATCAAATTTGTTCTAATTTGGTATAGTAGCCAAGGGAAACCAAATCTTCCCTATCCCGAGATAACATGACCAAGATGAGAGACAGCTGCACTAGACGCCGTGAGTTTTGACTTCCATTTTAAAGGAAAAAGAACATTTTCTAGGCAGCTCCCAGCCTTGCTTGTGACGAGGACAGGGGAGAGAGAGCCTCCAATTGCCCAGGTCCAGATTACAGGTAAACTGGTGGTAATGTCTTCTTGATAAACCTCCTCCAACAGTGTTCCAATCCAACAGAACAGAAAACACAAAGGCTCTCTGAGGCAGAAGTATGCTTAACATGGTATTCATATGTACTGGTGTCACTGCTTTGTCACTCATTCCATAACAGCTAAGCCATAAATCCCCCAAAAAAGGATCACAGGCCAGCAAAGCAACCCATGGTATATCTGTGTCTCTGATGTCAAGCAAATATACTCCTTCATAGTGTACAAGAAAAAATGGAGGAAATTTCGAGATGAATGAAGGACTTTTTGTGTCATAGTAGCCCAAGTTATGAAAGTACAAGCTGATGTTAGCATCAAGGAATATTCTTGGAAAAAGAAAACACGCAAACTTTGCCAGACACACAGAAGTGTCCAAGGATAATTGTATACAATTAGCAATAAAACTGGGCTTACCTAGTGATTTGGCAGGATTAATTTGTGAGATGTGTGAAAAAGGTTACATGAATGTTATTATCAGGTTTCTGTCACCTGCACGCCTCTCTGCATTTACAGTCATGAATGACAGTGCTTGCTCAGATTCATGCATCACCTTACACTTCTGAATACTTCTGTCCACTAAGCCCTTACCAAAAATAGAAAGACTAAGAAAAAGACAAAGCCTTTTCTCTCGCCATCCCATGGGCCATGGAGTTGATCACTTTGAATCATAGGATGTTAGAGCTTAAGAAATAATCTGGCATAAACCGCTCAATTCTCAATGAGAAACAGTCCACTGTCCATACAGTATGGCCCTCTCCCACTCACCACTTTCTAGTGCTGGCTCCAACACATGTCCTGCCTTCTAGCCATCTCTCTCTGGAGGAGTTTGGCTGCCCATGAAGATCATTTTTTTTTCCCACTTATGCCTATTTGAATTCTAAGTGTTTGAGTATACACTTTGTTCATTTGTTAGAAACAAGAGAAACTGAATGTCCACTTCAGGGAAAAAAAGTTTATTTGAAGGGTATTGAGACTTTACAAAGGCAGCTCTAGAAAGTATCACAACAGGAGGACTGAAATGTTACCATTTGCTGACTCAAGTCCAGCTGCCTTCTGACGCTATGTGACCTGATGTGGGTTATGTACCCATTTTTGGGTTGGGATGGAGTATTAGTCATCCTTACCAGAACTGCATGGAGTCAAGGATAGTAGTCATAGAGATGCTGCAGGGAGAAAAACACTCCTGTTTTTCCTGCATAGAGGGAAAAAAAAAAGCTCCTAAAATTAACTGCTCTGCTGTGGAATTTCATATGTGTGTCATGAAGGCTTATTTTGGGGTCTTTCTGACTTTAATGACCCAAGTTTTACACTCAACGGCTTGTATGAATGGTCTTAATTTTAGTTATGGACTATGCTTTGTATCCTAGCTTATCCCACAGTTTTAAAAAGAGCAAATCTGCTACCCTGCTCACCTTGTTCTGGGTTACTCTTTAGCTAAGGCAGTCCCATCTCTTAGCTCCATAACGAGCAAGTTGAGAAGAAACAGACTTAGGAGAAATGGGATGACGTAACTGAGTTTCTACAGGTGGTTAGGGGCAGGTTTAGAACTAGAATCCAGGTATACCGATTCCTCATTTTGTATTCTTTCTTGCTGGATGGAATTACTTTCAGTCCAGCATTTGATAGCTAATGAGAAAAGGAAACTAGAACTATTGCCAGGGAATCAGAACGTTCAGAAAAGACTTAAAAGCGCTATGTCTTTTGAATGCAGGGCTGGGAATGTGATTTGGACACATTGAAAGTTAGACATGGAATGTCAGCAGTATTGTCTTGCTGGGATTGTATAATTATTAAGAAGATGGATGATAGTTTGAGTAGAAAGATTGAAAGGACTTTGTACTTTTTTGTACTCATACCATGTCATACATGTGACAGGTGAGAAAGGAGAAGTGGCAGGAAGAGAACTGGAAGTGTGTGCCAGGAGTTCAGAGACAAGACACACAAAGCCAGTTTTGGAGTGGGCCAGACTGTGTGACATGGCACTTTCCCTGACCCAAAGACTAGGTCCTCTCACTATGGGAGTGTAGAGCTACACCAGGTGTCTGCAGCCACAGCAGACCTCTTTACTATCCACAACATGCCCCTTCTAGAGAGTCTCCCATCTTTGGAACCAAAGAGTGTCATCTGAGAAGTCGTACACCTACGACCTCCCTGTTTTTAATAACCTTGGTCCCAGGGGTAGAGAAAGAGAAATCTTCCAACAGGAGATAATGCAAAAAATAAAACTTTCCTCTTAGGATGGCTTAGTCGGAGAGGTTACTTGAAGGAGAATATCCAAGGGTTGTGTTTATACAATAGGGTAAGACTGGCTCCCTCGTGTATGAGAGAAAATGTAAACTGTACTTTAGATAAGTAATAGTATCTATAGCATTTTGTGTGCATACTCTAACTTGTGTTGTTTCTTGCTGTTACTTTTGCATTGGCTTTCCCAGCTCCCATGTAGGACTCATGGGGAAGTGTCATTATCACTTGCCTCTATATATCTACCGCACTCTATATGGTGATTTGTAAGCAGTACATGCTTAATAAATGCCTGGGGCTGATAATAAAACATAAATTTATTTTTTTTTTTTCTTATTTTAAAAATCAGTTCAGGGCACCTAAATGATTCAGTCAGTTAAGCGACTGCCTTCATCTTAGGTCGTGGTCCTGGGGTCCTGGGATCAAGTCCCACATCGAGCCCCCTTCTCTGAGGGAAGCCTATTTCCCCTTCTGCCTCTCTCTCTCTCTCTCTCTCTCTCTCTCTCATGAATAAACAAAATCTTAAAAAATAAAAAAAATTTTAAAAATTAAAAATAATTGTATCTTAATGAAAGTTACTGATTTATTCCTCAATCTTTGCTGCATTTCCACATGTAATCCCTTAAGCCTTTTAGGTAAATCCTCAGTATTAATAGAAATACGATTTTAATCTGGATTACCATGAAGCAATTAGATTTGGCACATGGTCTGTTGATAAAATTAGAGACATGTAACATTAGAAGGGACTTAAGCTATGACTCTCAAACAAATGCTGTCCTGGATAAATAATGGTTATTTTTATTTCATTTTTGTTTTGTTTTTAAGTAGGCTTCATGCCCAAAGTAGGGCTCGAACTCACAACCCTGAGATCAAGAGTTATATGCTCTACCGACTGAGCCAGCCAGGTGCCCCAATAATGGCTAATTTTATTTAAAAAATTACTATTTACTAAAATTATTTATATATGGTTAATTTTATGTGAATGTGTATTATAAAATGAATGCAGTTAATTTTATGAATAGTTTAACAAGACAACTATATTTTAAGTATATTTTTTATTTATTTGAGAGAGTGAGCACCAGAGAACAAGAGTGGGGTGAGAGGCAGAGGGAGAAGCAGACTCCCCACTGAGTGGGGGGCCCAACGTGGGGCTGGATCCCAGGACTCTGGGGTCTTGAGTTGAGCTAAAGGCAGATGCTTAACCAACTGAACCACCCAGGCACCCCCTACATTTCTTTTTTAAAGCATTCCAATAGTAGTTTGAAATTCTGTATTAGTTTGCTGGGACTGCTGTAACACAGTGCCACAAACGTGGGTGGTTTTCACAATAAAATTTATTCTTTGACAGTTCTGAAGGCTGAGGTCAAGTCATTGGCAGGGTTACTCCTGAGGTCCAAGAGAAAATCTGTTCTAAGTCTCTCTCTTAGCGACTGCTAGCTTGCTAGCCATCTTTGGTGTTCCTCAGTTTATAGAACCACTTCATCTCTGCCTTCATCTTCACATGGTGGTACTCCCTGTGTGCATGGCTATGTCCTAATTTCCCTTTTTGATAAGAACACCGGTCATATTGGATTAGGAGCCTACCTTACCCCAGCGTGATCTCATTTTAACTAATAACACCTACAATGACCCTATTTCCAAATAAGGTCACACTCTGAGGTCCTGGGGTGAGGACTTCAACCAATGAATTTGTAGGAGGGTTTTGCAGGGGAGAGGACACAATTCAACCCATCATACATTCTTAATCAGTAAGAAATTTTTCTTTATGTCTAATTAAATGATTTGCTTATTCAATCAGGTCCCATTTCCTTTCTTCTTTAGTGGGAAAGTGGGCTTGATTCTGCTCCTTACCTATGGCAAAGAAGATGAACCTCACTTTCTACACCATTTTTAGCTCCTACACAAAGCAGGAGGAATGACTAATGTAATCTCATAAACATTCATTAGGCCACCTTCTTTTCTGTGAGGTTATTAGACCTTAAAGGCAGGATCCAGGCCTGAACCTTCTTCTTTCCCTTGTAGTTCTCATTGCCATCCAGAAAACAAACCTGTAAAAGGCCCTGGTCTTCCTCCCAGAGGAGGCAGGCCCAGCCAGCTACCCTGCTTGGTGAGATCTGGCTCCACAGACAAGAGGCAGGTGGCTAATTCTCCTCCATGATGCATCTGTTCATATCACAGTGTTAGGGATGGAGTCAAAAGCCCCTTGCAGATACTGCCACTTGGGGCCTAAGACTCATGATTACCAGTCACCCTGCAGTGGGATAAGGGGAAGGGGTGGTTTTTGAGTCAGGGCCTCTTTTGACTTTAGTGACTCCTCAATCAGGTGAATGTGCTTCAGAGTGGGCTTGCTTTCAGCTAATGATGAGATCTTACACTTAAGGCTTTGGAGTCAAACTGGCAGATTTAGAAAAGGAGATACAGGATACCTCAGTTTAACCTTAATTCTGAGCCCCGTGCTCAAATTCATTTTGCCCCTGCATTGAGGTTTCACAGGCACTTGATCAAATGTTAGGAAACCTGGTATGTTGTTTCCTGGTGGTTCTTGTTTTCCTTGGATTCACCTTTAATATAAGCAACTCAGCAATTTGGCCAGCCTGTTGGCATCTTCCTCTTTTCTTCCTCCATGCTATACTCCTGGAAACAAATAGAACCATTCTCCACCAAGAAGAGCACTACTCTCCAATATTCAGCCAAATGTCCCACCATGTACTCATTGGAGCTTTCCTGATCTATCTTCTCCCTCCATCCCCTCTCCATCTTTCAAATCCCTGATCTCCATTGCTGGCTTTTGGTAAGTGCTTCTTCTCTTTGGATTTGGGATTCTCTAGGGCACTGTCCGTGATTCACTGACTTTGGATTCCCATGTGACACTCCGCTCTGAGCAGTACTCTGTCTTTGACATTCAGGACAGTTTGGGAAAGCCTCTAACTCAGACTCAACTGTTAGGCTAGCCATCCTTCTCCTTAAGCCACAGCAGAGGGATACAGAGATCTGCTGTGGACCTCTATTCTGGGTCCTTTCCCACCAGGAAGAAATGGGTGATGGAGAAGCTGTAGCTGCACCTTACAGAATGACAATGTCTGGCTCAGCTGGCGGGGGGTGGGGGGGGGCAGGTGGAACCACCAACACTGCATTCACGTGTACATATCAGTCAAAGCCTTTTCCACACATTGTTGCCCCATGTCATGAGAAACACCAATTGTTTCCAGCACTTTTCTATGGTATCACATCAACATTAGTGAAGATTATGTTGTAACAAAGGCTGGCACCACATTTCCTTTGGTTCTGAAGTTTTGTACAGTGCTAGGATATAAAATCTGACTCCATTCCCTTCTCCCAACTCCAAAAATTGTCTTTGTGAGTAGCTTTTTTGTGTGTGTGAAAATGGACTCCTATTAGCCCCATCTTTCTTTTCTCCTGGTGATGTTCTATAGGGGAACAGAGGGAATGAAAGGGGATTATGTGATGTTTGTAAAACCCCTTTCTGCATTCTGAAGTGACAGCACTAAGTCATAAGCCCCCTGGAGAAAAATCTCTGCCTCACAGCATTGCTGGCTTTTGCTCCATCAGCTGTCCCTCCCGGAAGAGGGTGTTCCCAGGCAGGGCTTTCATGCCATGAGGATGACTTCAAGATAGACATGGTTCATGAAGCCTATATCCCTGTCAGGTTGATATGCTTGACTTCCAATCCAGAGGCAGTATTTCTTCATAAGCTTATATACCCCAAACTACAGTGGCATTTTTTGTGTCTTCCACCTTCATGATTAAAGATCTTGGTGTCTTTTGTGAAGAAAAGGAATTCTGTGTGCTTTGAGCCAACCTGTCCACCAGCCCTATAGACTGGCCCTTGCACTTGCTCAGGGATCCGGAGGCTCTCAAGAGCTTTCAACCTCTCTGCTGGTTCTCATTGTTCTTTTTTTTTTTTTTTTAAGATTTTATTTATTTTTTATTTGAAAGAGAGAGAGCATGAGTGGAAGTTGGGAGAGGACAGAGGGAGAGGGTTAACAGACTCCTCAGTGAGCAGGGAGTCTGGTGCAGGGCTCAATTTCAGGACCCCAGGATTTTGACCTGAGCTGAAAGCAGATGCTTAACTGACTGAGCCACCCAGGTGCCCCTGGTTTTCATTGTTCTTAAATCTTTACTCCAAATGATTCTCCATCGAGAATTGTCTACTCTTTGAGCTCTCTGATTCATCTCTTTTCCATCAGCATTTTTGAAAAAGATTTTATTTATTTATTCATGAGAGACACAGAGAGAGAGAGAGAGGCAGAGACATAGGCAGAAAGAGAAGCAGGCTCCATACAGGTAGCCTGATGTGGGACTCGATCTCGGGACTCCAGAACCATGCCCTAGGCCGAAGGCAGGCACTAAACCGCTGAGCCATCCAGGGATCCCTTCCACCAGCATTTAAATGTGATCAAGACTCCTGTAAAATCTCAACACTGTCTCCCCTACCTCCTACCCAATATCTCTTCCCCTGCTAAAGTCAAATTTCTTGAAAGTGTTGTTTACATTTTGATTTCCACTTCCATGCCTCCTAATCATGCCTCAAACTTATGGCCAATAGGCTTCTATCTCTACTACTTCAGTGAAACTACTTCCAAGCACCCCACAAAGTCCCAAACTGTTAAATCCATAAACCCTTTCTTTCCTGGTCTTATCTGAGCCTTCCGAAGCATTTAGCACAGTTGGACATGCCTTCCTTTTTGAGATGATCTTTTCCCAAATTCCTCCCAGGCCTGTCCTTCATTTTCTTGCAGGACCCACTCTTCCATTTCCCCCTTAAATATGCATTTCCTCAGTGATTTGTTTTAAGCTCTCAATTCTCCTCATTCTGTACCATCTTCCTGGGTAATCTCATTCCATTGCTAGCTTCAATTCACACCCTTATTCTGATGATTCCCAAATCTGTCACCCCAGCTTCCACCAAGCCCATAGAGCCACCTGTTTCCTAAATACCTCCTCACAGGTGTCCTACGGGCCTTTTCAGTATTTCTTGCCTGACCCAGGAAATCTCAGTGAGGTGACCTTCTAAGTAACTCCACAAACTAGTCATCTTGCCCTTTAATCACCTGTTCATTTGTTTTCCTTTCTCTTCCACCTACGTGTATACACACTTCTCACCCATGTAGCTTGGGAGCCCTGTTGGAGCAGGAACCACACTGTCATTTTTGCTGTGGTATTCTGGATTTCTGGTAGAAGCTCAGAATTTTTTGTTGACTGAAAAAATGTGGATGCAATATGATTCCAACATGTTACTGCTACCTGCTTCTGTTCATTATCCATTTCCTGGGCCAGCTGTAAAGTTTTTGAGCCCATAGATAAGCATAGATTTGTGGATGTTTATAATCTTGCTAAGATTAGGAAGTAGTATTAATGAAGTGTTACCAAATGGCCTTCTGACATGCCTGCCCTGTTTAAGTACCTCATAACTCTGATTACCCTTGACAATACCCCAGCAACTAACAAGATGAATCCTGCATATCCTATTGGACAGCAGTGGCTAAGCAGACAACATAGTGATGTTTGGTCTTGGCACTTGTCTGGGAGACTCAAACTAACTGTAGCCATCCACTATCTTTGAAATATAATGTGGGGCCTATCCTGACTGTTGCTGGTTTTCATTTTTAAATTCATACATACTAGTGGTATGGCAAATGTGTACCACCTGAATCTCACGGGGGGGTGGGGGGAAGGCTCTAATTTGTAGCATTTGTTCATTTCCACAGTGTAAATAGTGCTACCTTGGCTAATGTCAACCTGATGTTATAAAATTCTGGAAAATATAACAGTAACTTTTTGTGAGTGGTACATGTTGGCTCCAGCACAACACAGTCTGGATGGGTGGGGAGGGGCACTATATAAGCTTAATTTTCATAAATCATCATTCACCTTAATTCATAAGAGTTAACTGCTTATGACTAGAAAAAATTTCAGAATTTCAGAGAGAAAGCAGTGATTTTAAGAGTAGCTTGACAAAAGCAGTCCTGAGGGGGAAATACATCGCAATACAAGCATCCATCCAAAAACTGGAAAGAACTCAAATACAAAAGCTAACCTTACACCTAAAGGAGCTAGAGAAAAAAACAGCAATTAGATCCTACACCCAGCAGAAGAAGAAAGTTAATAAAGATTCGAGCAGAACTCAATGAAATCGAGACCAGAAGAACTGTGGAACAGATCAACAAAACCAGGAGTTGGTTCTTTGAAAGAATTAATAAGATAGATAAACCATTAGCCAGCCTTATTAAAAAGAAGAGAGAGGAGACTCAAATTAATAAAATCATGAATGAGAAAGGAGAGATCACTACCAACACCAAGGAAATACAAACGATTTTAAAAACATATTATGAACAGCTATACGCCAATAAATTAGGCAATCTAGAAGAAATGGACGCATTCCTGGAAAGCCACAAACTACCAAAACTGGAACAGGAAGAAATAGAAAACCTGAACAGGCCAATAAGCAGGGAGGAAATTGAAGCAGTCATCAAAAACCTCCCAAGACACAAGAGTCCAGGGCCAGATGGCTTCCCAGGGGAATTCTATCAAACGTTTAAAGAAGAAATCATACCTATTCTACTAAAGCTGTTTGGAAAGATAGAAAGAGATGGAGTACTTCCAAATTCGTTCTATGAGGCCAGCATCACCTTAATTCCAAAACCAGACAAAGACCCCACCAAAAAGGAGAATTACAGACCAATATCCCTGATGAACATGGATGCAGAAATTCTCAACAAGATACTAGCCAATAGGATCCAACAGTATATTAAGAAAATTATTCACCACGACCAAGTAGGATTTATCCCCGGGACACAAGGCTGGTTCAACACTCATAAAACAATCAATGTGATTCATCATATCAGCAAGAGAAAAACCAAGAACCATATGATCCTCTCAATAGATGCAGAGAAAGCATTTGACAAAATACAGCATCCATTCTGATCAAAACTCTTCAGAATGTAGGGATAGAGGGAACATTCCTTGACATCTTAAAAGCCATCTACGAAAAGCCCACAACAAATATCATTCTCAATGGGGAAGCACTGTTAGCCTTTCCCCTAAGATCAGGAACAAGACAGGGATGTCCACTCTCACCACTGCTATTCAACATAGTACTGGAAGTCCTAGCCTCAGCAATCAGACAGCAAAAAGATCTCTTCAAATTGGCAAAGAAAGAGTCAAACTCTCCCTCTTCACCGATGACATGATACTCTACATAGAAAACCCAAAAGCCTCCACCCCAAGATTGCTAGAACTCATACAGCAATTCGGTAGCGTGGCAGGATACAAAATCAATGCCCAGAAGTCAGGGGCATTTCTATACACTAACAATGAGACTGAAGAAAAAGAAATTAAGGAGTCAATCCCATTTACAATTGCACCCAAAAGCATAAAATACCCAGGAATAAACCTAACCAAAGAGGTAAAGGATCTATACCCTAAAAACTATAGAACACTTCTGAAAGAAATTGAGGAAGACACAAAGAGATGGAAAAATATTCCATGCTCATTGATTGGCAGAATTAATATTGTGAAAATGTCAATGTTACCCAGGGCAATTTACACGTTTAATGCAATCCCTATCAAAATACCATGGGCTTTCTTCAGAGAGTTGGAACAAATTATTTTAAGATTTGTGTGGAATCAGAAAAGACCCCGAATACCCAGGGAAATTTTAAAAAAGAAAACCATATCTGGGGGCATCACAATGCCAGATTTCAGGTTGTACTACAAAGCTGTGGTCATCAAGACAGTGTGGTACTGGCACAAAAACAGACACATAGATCAGTGGAACAGAATAGAGAATCCAGAAGTGGACCCTGAACTTTATGGGCAACTAATATTCGATAAAGTAGGAAAGACTATCCACTGGAAAAAAGACAGTCTCTTCAATAAATGGTGCTGGGAAAATTGGACATCCACATGCAGAAGAATGAAACTAGACCACTCTCTTTCACCATACACAAAGATAAACTCAAAATGGATGAAAGATCTAAATGTGAGGCAAGATTCCATCAAAATCCTAGAGGAGAACACAGGCAACACCCTTTTTGAACTCGGCCACAGTAACTTCTTGCAAGATACATCCACGAAGGCAAAAGAAACAAAAGCAAAAATGAACTATTGGGACTTCATCAAGATAAAAAACCTGCACAGCAAAAGAAACAGTCAACAAAACTCAAAGACAACCTACAGAATGGGAGAAGATATTTGCAAATGATGTATCAGATAAAGGGCTAGTTTCCAAGATCTACAAAGAACTTATTAAACTCAACACCCAAGAAACAAACAATCCAATCATGAAATGGGCAAAAGACATGAACAGAAATATCGCAGAGGAAGACATAGACTTGGCCCACACGCACATGAGAAAATGCTCTGCATCACTGGCCATCAGGGAAATACAAATCAAAACCACAATGAGATACCACCTCACACCAGTGAGAATGGGGAAAATTAACAAGGCAGGAAACAACAAATGTTGGAGAGGATGTGGAGAAAAGGGAACCCTCTTACACTGTTGGTGGGAATGTGAACTGGTGCAGCCACTCTGGAAAACTGTGTGGAGGTTCCTCAAAGCATTAAAAATAGACCTGCCCTACGACCCAGCAATTGCACTGCTGAGGATTTACCCCAAAGATACAGATGCAGTGAAACGCCGGGACACCTGCACCCCGATGTTTCTAGGAGGAATGTCCACAGTAGCCAAACTGTGGAAGGAGCCTCGGTGTCCATCGAAAGATGAATGGATAAAGAAGATGTGGTTTATGTATACAGTGGAATGTTACTCAGCCATTAGAAATGACAAATACAGGATCCCTGGGTGGTGCAGTGGTTTGGCGCCTGCCTTTGGCCCTAGAGACCCAGGATCGAATCCCACGTTGGGCTCCCGGTGCATGGAGCCTGCTTCTCCCTCTGCCTGTGTCTCTGCCTGTCTCTCTCTCTCTCTCTCTCTGATGGGACTATCATAAATAAATAAAAATTAACCCCCCCCCCAAAAAAAAAAGAAATGACAAATACCCACCATTTGCTTCAACGTAGATGGAACTGGAGGGTATTATGCTGAGTGAAATAAGTCAATCGGAGAAGGACAAACATTATATGGTCTCATTCATTTGGGGAATATAAATAATAGTGAAAGGAAATAGAAGGGAAGGGAGAAGAAATGCATAGGAAATATCAGAAAGGGAGACAGAACATGAAGACTCCTAACTCTGGGAAACGAACTAGGGGTGGTGGAAGGGGAGGAGGGTGGGGGGTGGGGGTGAATGGGTGATGGGCACTGAGGGGGGCACTTGATGGGATGAGCACTGGGTGTTATTCTGTATGTTGGCAAGTTGAACACCAATAAAAAATAAATTTATTATTAAAAAAAAAAGAGTAGCTTGACTCATATTTTCTCTAGGTTTTCCTTTGGCATCTAAGGCTTTCATCATTCTGGGCCCAGCACTGTTCCACCCAGGGGGAAGGGCATGACAGGCAGAATAATGGTCCTCAAAGATGTCCACGTCCTAATCCCTGCAATTTATATTACCTTACATGGCAAAGGGGAGCTAAAGATGCAGATGGAATTAATGATGCTAATGAGCTGACTTTAAAGGAAATTAGGGGAGAGTATCCTGGACTATCCAGGATGGTTCAGTATAATCACAGGGGTCTTTAGTGGTAGGAGAGAAAGAACCAGAGAGACAGCAGTGTGAGAAGGATTGGCCCAGAGGTTCTAGATTTGAGGATAAAGGACCCACAAGCAAAGGAATGTGGACAGCTTCTAGAAGCTGGCAGAAGGGCTATGAAACAGATTCTCTCTCCTAAGTGTCTCCAGAAAATTACTCAGCCCTGCTGACAATTTGGTATTAGCCCAACAAGACCCATGTTAGTTTTCCAACCTATATCCTGTAATATAATAAATTTGTATTCTTCAAGCTCCATATGTTTTTAGATTTTATTTATTTACACATGAGAGACAGAGAGAGAGAGAGAGAGGCAGAGACACAGGCAGAGGGAGAAGCAGGCTCCATGCAGGGAGCTCGACGTGGGACTTGATCTTGGAGACCCTGGGCTAAGGGCAGCTCTAAACCACTGAGCCACCCTGGGCTGCCCTTCAAGCTCCATATTTGTGGTAATCTGCCATGCAGCAATAGGAAACTAAGACAAAGAGTTATCACTATTTAGTGATACCGAGGACCCTCTGCATTTGCTAAGAACCTGCTTACCTTTGACTCCTTAGCCATTTGGCTCCAAATCCTTGGCTCTGCAACCTTAATGATGATTCTGCCTTTGGCCCTGTGATCCCAGTTGTATTTCATCATGCTGGCATTTGAAACATGGCTTTCCTAAACAGACTCATTTCTCTAACTCCCTTCACCAGAGCCCATTGAGTAGGGACCCAGCTGGGTCACCCTGTATCATTCTCCTCATGAGGGAAAAGGGTATTTAGCTAGTCATAGTCGTCCCAACATTGTTCCTGTTTTTTCCATTTCCTCAGCCCCCACAACTGTGTTCCACATTTCTAGCACCTAAATCCTAGACAATGACAACAATCTTTCTTCCAAACCATTAGGAAGATCAGCCCTCATAAGAGAAAGAACAAATGTCACCTGTTCTTCCTGACAAAAGTACAAACATCTTGGTTGCCATTCATAACTTCCCCAATGTTGCCCCAATCTACTTTGCTGAAGAAATTTCTAGATATTTCTCTAGTGAAGTGTGCAATTGAAACACAATGGTGCCTAAAGCTATTTATGATTTCGTGGCTTCTTAACTTATATCCACCCATCATCTACAAATATTTACTGAGTCTTTTCTTTTCTCTTCTCTTCTTTTATTTTCTTTTCTTTCTTTTTTTAAGATTTTATTTATTCCTGAGAGATGCACAGAGAGAGGCAGAGACAGAGGCAGAGGGAGAAACAGGCTCCCTGCAGGGAGCCCAATGTGGGACTCCATCCCAGGACTCTGGGATCACGCCCTGAGCTGAAGGCATTCAACCACTGAGCCACCCAGCTGTCCCTACTGAGTGTTTTTCTAATACCTGTATCAGACAAGGTAAATGATACAAAAAGTAAGTCCAAATAAAATGAGTAAAACAATGGTTATGCTATTGAAGAACTCACAAGCTAACAGAGACATTAAAATACGCCAACAAAATTTCAGTAACTTCTGACAATGGATGATAGGGATTATGTCAGGTACCCTGGGGGCTCAATGGAAAGAGCAGCCTAACTGGTCTTCTTTGTGATTCCTTATTTCACTCAGAAGGTGTTATACTTTCAAGGAAAGGGCACTGACTATGGGAGTTAGAAACGTGGATTTCAGCCCCAATTCTACAATTAATTTCTTGGTGAATTAAAAAGGAAATTGGTGAATTCATGAGGGAAAAAATGGGATGGGTGATACTCATAAAATGGGGAGTAGCAAGAGTGAGAATTAATAATGCTCCGTAATCATAAAAAGAACATGCCACACCAAAATATGCCACTTTGTCCTAAAGATTATTATTATTATTTTTGCTAAGGGCAGTTATGAAACAGCAAACACATAAGGAGCTTCTTCTCTTCCCTCTTTTTGTTTAAACATTGGAGATAGGGCACCTGGGTGGCTCAGTGGTTGAGCATCTGCCTTCAGCTAAGGGTGTGATCCCAGAGTCCCAGGGATCCTAGGATCGAGTTTCACATCAGGCTTCCCACAGAGAGTCTGCTTCTCCCTATACCTATGTCTCTGCCTCTCTCCGTGTGTCACTCATGAATAAATAAATACAGTCTTAAAAAAAACCAAAAAAAACATAGGACATAAATTTCCCTTTGTGGAGGTGTTCCCCCTCTCTTCTCCTGTACCAGAAAGAGAACAACCCCTATCACTGGAGACTGAAAGTCAGTACCAAGATGAGTCTGCACAAACAAACCTTACTAAAATAACCCTTACATTTCATAAGTTTCCCCCTATATTTACTTTCCCGTAATTAACCACTCCTGGAAACCCAAACTGCATTCCCCTTACTTTGTCACTTCTCCACAATGGATTGCCCTTTGTTAAAATGGGATATAAACCCCAGGGTCTAACCACCTCTTAGGCCTTCACTTCTTTTTTGTAAAAGCTTCAGTGTGCATAAACATTAAAATACTGACATCAAATAAAATTTGTATGTTTTCCCTGTTAATCTGTCTTTTGTCAGTTTAATTCATGGGTCTCAGTCAGAGAATACAAAAGGGTAGAGGAAAAGCTTTTTTCCTTCCCTACACTTACTCAAATAAGACCTATTGTTTATGGCTTGGGTCAAAGGCCATATTTTCCTCCTTCTCTTATATATAGTGCTATTTTTTAGTGGTCATTATTAAGGAATTTTTCCCCCATAAACTGTACTTAAATGTACAAGTCAATGAATTATTCTCAAATGAACAATCCTGAACCCTTTCTAGAGTCAAAAACATAACCAGACCCCTGGAGCCTTGTGTGCACTTCATTTAAGCACTTTTGATGTGCTGCCATATTAAATAGTATGGATTTTGAAGACAGGCATATTAGCCAAGATTCTTATGTTGAAAATTATAAAACTCAAATTAACTTACTTTAAACAGAAGATGACAAGATGCACACAAAATCAAAGGGTGGGAAATATGGGGATGGAGCTGGATTTCGGGTGACCTGGGATGGAAACACTATCTCTTTCTCTCTTCCTCTTCCCTCCTTGCTTTCCTCATTCTCTGCTTCTCTCCATGTAATAGCCACATTGTCTCAAGATGTTTCCCCCTAAAGCCCCCTACTTTATTTATTTATTTATTTTTAAATTTATGATAGTCACACACACACGGAGAGGGGGGTGGGGACAGAGACATAGGCAGAGGGAGAAGCAGGCTCCATGCACCGGGAGCCTGACGTGGGACTCGATCCCGGGTCTCCAGGATCGCGCCCTGGGCCAAAGGCAGGCGCCAAACCGCTGCGCCACCCAGGGACCCCAAGCCCCCTACTTTATAGTCATAGACCAGAAAAGAAATTCTCTTTCCTTGAGTTAAAAAGAAAAACATCCTTGGGTGCCTGGCTGGCTCAATCAGAAGAGTATGGGACTCTTGATCTCAGGGTTGTGAGATTGAACCCTATGTTGGGTATAGAGGTTAAATAAATAAACATAGAAAAGAAAAGAAAAAAGAAAGGAAAAAACATCCTGGTAAAAGCCTGTTGTCTGGCTGACCTGAGTTACATGCTCACCCCTGGGGTCAAGGTAGGGGGTTTGTTACCAGAAGAAAGATGAGGCAAGAGAAAGGTGCTTGTAACAGAAAACAGTAGCCAGGACTTCAGGACCATTTCCTGTTCAATGCCCCAAATGATGGTTACATTCCCTACAGAAGAGGCAGTCCTCTCTTTATGTTGTAGGAGTGCTGTTATCCTAAAGGAAACCAGACATGAGGACCATGTTTAATATAAAAATACCAGAGGACTGGTGATTTTTGAAGACAGAACAGCCTTTGTTTTTCAGACTGTCCCCTAGGACAGATTCTTAGCGACTCAGGTTGGAATCTAGAGAAGGATCTCTTTGTCTCAACACAGTTGACATTTGCGGCCAGATACTCCTTGTTGTTGGGGGTTGTCCTGTATTTTGCAGGATGTGTAGCTAGCTGCATCCCTGAATTTACTCTCTAGATAATGGTAGCGCCCTCCCTCTCCAGTCATAAAAACAGTAATGTCTCCAGGCATTATGTCCTCTGAGAGACAAGATTGCCTTTGGCTAAGAACCATTGGTCTGGAAGAAAGGAGCTACAAAAAAAAAAAAAAAAAAGAAAAGAAAAAAAAAAAAGGCAGTGACGAAGAAAAGAGCTGATGTCCAATGTGCCATTGGAAGCAGCACTTACTGTGCCTGCAGTGGAAAGGTCATTTCCTACGTTACCACGGTAACAGGGTTCCTTGGTAAAATACCTCTGAGATTACTTGAAGTGGGGTGACTGGTTTCTGTTAAGCAGACAGGTTGAACCTGGAGAAATATTTTTGTTATTTTTGACAGTTATTATGACCTATTTTACCTTTGGGTTGAGGTGACTGGGAAACATTAAAGTTTGAATGAAAGGATGATTTTAATGAATAAAGTTAATTTTTTTTTTCTTAATGGCACGGTTAAATTCATACATCACTGCTGTGGAATTAGAATTTTAGAAGTGTCAGTTATATTAATCTACATTATACTACTGTAAGATAGTGATGAATTTCCTGTGAAAATTGATCCCACACAGAGCACTCTAAGATTAGAAACTAAAATTCTCATGTATTATCAAGTGTTCAAGTTAAATTCCATGATAAGTTGCCTAAACATGAGAGAAACAGGGTCCTGAGATATCTTTACCTCCAGTAAAGAGGTAACTTACCACTTGTTGTAAGCATTTATATCATTGAAAATAACTTTCATTATTTTGTCTTAAAATAACAATTCTGATTCAACCTGAAATGTGCTTTTTTTTTTAAATTTTTTACTTATTTATGATAGTCACAGAGAGAGAGAGAGGCAGAGACATAGGCAGAGGGAGAAGCAGGCTCTATGCACCGGGAGCCCGACGTGGGATTCGATCCCGGGTCTCCAGGATCGCGCCCTGGGCCAAAGGCAGGCGCCAAACCGCTGCGCCACCCAGGGATCCCTGAAATGTGCTTTGCAGCAGTAATGGAGCAGGAGAGAAGATGGGAACTACTCCTTCCCATCCCATTCCATGAGGTCCTGTCCTCTTTCCACCCCACATTCCTATTGCATAGTGATGGGCTCTGAACCTAGCATGGGCCAGTATGGCTAAAGAGAAAGAGAGAAAGCAAAGAGTATAGGACCAGACCTAACAAGTAGAAATCTTGGGTCTGTCCTGGCCACTCGTTGCAAGTATGGGAATCCATTGACATATGTTTTCATTTGCTTGTTTTTTAATCTTAGTCCACTCATGTCAAGCTTATATGCAGGCATAGTTTCGTAGTTGCAAATGTGGCCTGATTGATATCAGGATTCCCAAAATATTTTAGTAGTTTCTTTCTGACTATGATGCCTACTATTGGCCAATAATGCAATTCAGAGTACTATCATACTCCTTTTTCTAGATTGATCCCAAAAAGTGTTACTTTTTATTTACAAATGCATTTTAATACTATATATTATATTTGTGCTTAATATAAAAATTATAAACAGCACAGAAAAGTATAAAATAAGAAAGGAAGATCCACGTGACCCCATTCCCCAGAGAGAATAAAAATTTCACATCTAGATTATTTCTACATATAATTGGTATGTTTTTCTTGTTGGTGTTTCTTAGTACTTGGAACTATTCCTCATTCAACCAAGTAGGCATTTTACAAAACTGTTTCAAAGAAGGGGTGACAGTAGGGACAACAGCTTGGAAAACAAACAACAAGCTAGATTTGCTTTTTGTGTGTTTCAAAAGGCTAGACCTCAGAGGAAATGCAGGGTCTTGTGTGCCCAGAAACAGAAACAGTGTAGGAAGAACACAGCTTCCCAACTGCAGAGACTGGGTAGGATTCCTTGAGTTGAAATGACAGGAAGATAGTGATCACATGACAAGGGGGTATGGTCCCTGGAGTCAGGACAAGGGGCCTGGTTAAGAAGAATCCTTGGATAGGAGCCAAGTTGGCATCCAGAGACACCATCTTCCATCACGATGAGCACTGCCTATCACCCAGGCTTCATTCAGCTGAGCCCCATACAACTGTCACCTGTGCTAAAGAGTGTGCTAGTTTTCTTTTCCATTGATGTCACACAGCCTTCCAAGATCCAGCAAGAGAGGATCTCATCTGTGCCCTGAAAGAGGCCCATCCTGACCCTGTTGATGTGTGTGAGCCCCCTGGGTCAGCCGGTCCACCATAGTGGTGTGACAGAGAAAGTCCCAGGATCTGTGCATATGGAAGAATGAATGAAGCCAGCTTGAGATTTACCCATTTCCACCTGAGCCAGTAAAATTGGCAAAAAACGTGATCACATACCCATCTCTCTCCTGGCCTCCCTCTCTTCCTCTACTTTTACACAAACTAGATCATGTTCATAGTGATTTTCAACTTGCTTCCTTTTCTCTTGGTAATATGTCTTTGGCATCAGTGTGTAAAGATCTACTAAATTTTTTAAATAGCCACTTGGTATCCTAATTGACTTGTCTCCACATGAGGGACTCTAGTTCTCCCCCCTGCCACTTTTCCTCTTTCCCTAACTTTCTTTTGGATATTACTAA